>NC_135007.1:10257708-10567812 GCF_051020985.1 Nomia melanderi
ATCAAACTGCATCATTGCCAAATGCGTGAATATTATCCGCGTAATTGGAAAAGGGATTCTCGTGTAATGTATCAGTATCATGCACTGAATATTCAGTAAAAAATAATTTCGGAAAATATTATTTAGTGAATACTCACAAACGGTTGCACCTTCTTGTATGTACCACAAAAATGCCGTGCTAATCATGGTGCGCTCATGAAAACCTTATAATGTCAGCCGCTATGATCTCACAGCGAGTCGCGTGCCGCTAGATCACCCCGTCACACTTCATTTGTCCATTGGCCATTCAACGCGCAACAAGTTACTGCCAGTACGCGAGAACGTGAACTGTGCTGTAGTATGCAGGGTAAACGGTAGAGTGCGATAACATAAACAAAAGTCTGCAGGCTTACACAGTTGTCATTGTTTCAATAAATTTCGGGAAAGAGTTTCCCACAGAGAGAAATCGTACATAAAGGGTGAGGGGAGTAAGTAATATGAAATCATCAAAATGAGCATATACCGAAATTCACATCTGGCAATCTGGAAAGCTAGGTACGGAGAATATTTCAATATGTGGTATTGAAATTATCGATTTAGCCACCCTGTGAACTTTTTAAACTGGATGTTGACAATTCATCGTTTATCAAATACTGCCAAAGGATTCTCTTAACACTAGAACTATCGAGCATTTATTGAGGTTGACATGTAATCGTTATGATGATTGTAACAATACACCTTTTCCAATTTCTACAGACATTTGCCGTAGTGTTGGAGAGAAACTATTTACTAATTTTCAAAATTATTTCTAATGTTCATTGCATTGAAAATATGAATAATTGTAAAATGGATAAACTGAAATCAGTCATTTTGACAGCAGTTTTAGTGTCAAATAAGTGTCCTCCCTAAACGCCTGTATAAGATAAAGCCACGTTCTTCATGCTGCATAGAAACATTTATTATTTGCCAAAAAAAAATCTTACGTGAATATACGACCGTTTGATGGAACTTGGTATATTTGATTATATTTTCAAAGAGTACATAACCGTTAAGTAAGATATCGATAATCGAAGTACCTGTAAATTGTAAACTCTAAGTGATGTTAAGGCCAGTGCAGTCGAGCGTCACGATTCCGCTGCGGCGCCACAACGTTGAAGCAGTGCGATTTTGGCAAAGAGAAACGTTAAGTTCATTTATCCTCTTCTTGTGAGGCAGAAGAACTTTGTTTGCCTATTACACCAAAATAATCGCTGCAGCTACGCAGCCTAATCGCATCGTTCGCGTATAGATAATGGACTGGCGAAAGCTTTGTTACCGCGAATAATCCTTCGTTACATGGATGATAGAAACCGCCAAGCACTGGAGTCCAGCCTCTCTGCATGCCGCAAATTATGAGTATCAACATTTTTTGTGCCCCTATAGGCGCAGTGTACCATGTGCATTCGAATCTGCAAATGTAGGTGGTTTTCGAAAATCTTATACCGAAGTTGACATGGAGCATGAAAGTGTGCTTAATATATTTCACTCACGTTTTAAATTCTACTGCAACGAAGCCGTCTTTGACGTATTGACCAAGATAATTTAGAGCACAGACGTATAGCAGGTGTCCGATGACTGCTGCCGCCTGTGGTATAATTTGTGACATCATTTGCAGTTGCAAAATTGCGTGTAAGAACTGCACAGGATACCTCAGATGATTACGAACGCTTATTAACGATAAATATGAACACACACCTAGTAAAACCTGTACTTACACGTAGCAGGTTCACGGATACAGAAGCCATTCCTAAAATCAGCAGAAGGAAATAAACTCGTAGGTAATTCTTTTGGACTGTATCACCGAACCTTCGAAACGTTAAATATAGAGACCGCTTTAGTTTGCTAGGCGTAATAAATAATTGATCTAGAAGTACCTGCTTCGAAACTGAAACTTATTGATACTAACCTAATTATTTCTGCGCTGATTTCTACAGCTTTACCTATTTCTTTGTACATTGATCTACATTTTTTTAAATCTGATGTGTAAGATCCTTCGTTGTTGAAAATATTTGTTAGACGATAGCTGTCCCGGAAAGAAATCGAAAGGGTTAAATGGATTATCGACTCGTCAGGTGAACAGGAGATGCAAGCAGTTACTTAATATAATCATTGCTAAATAATAATAGAATTCAATTATATTATGGTAATGTTGATAATATCATATTACTTCCCATTATCATTATAAACTTCATTTATACCGCGATTTGTGAAGAACAATGATGGTGCAGTTCTTAATCTTATTTGTCCGCGCATAGTCTCTAGAGATCTCAAGTTCGCTGAAATTTACATTCATCTCATACGTACCGGTTTGATAATTAATCTTACCTATACAGTTGTAACGTTCCATACACGTGGAATATGCATATAAATATAGTTAAATCGGTCCCGATTATTACAGTCGTCGCGCAAAAAAACCAGATGTCGGTGTGTAGAAGCGCGACCGAGGAATATTTGTCATCATCGAAAGTGTACCGCAGTTTGGCATGTGAATTAACAATATATTTACTTTCTTCCATCGACGCATTATATGCCGGTATGAAAGGCAAGTATAGTGCGTAAGAAATTATTATAAGATACAAACAGACTACGATAAAAAATGAAACAGTACTGGAACTGAAGCTTATTGTTAATGATTATTGTGCATTTGAAACGTCTTTTTAAATGACCCCGATCATTTCCCTTACCCCCAAAAAGTATGCCTAGTTCTTTTCCACGATCAGCATGTTTCATTAATATTTCCATTTCAACTTTGTCAGTTATGGAGCGCCAGTGGTTACGAATCATTTCGATGATGTATTTTACCTACGGAAAAATAATTAACTGTAAATACAAGGACGACTGTAGTAATAAATTTACAATTTTACACAGAATAGTTTTGAAGCGGACAGTTTAATGAATTGTGAATCGAACGTGATTATTGCAGGTTCAATAGTTCCCGTTTAGTAGACCCAGACTTGGTTGAACGTTACACCTATTATCGGGGAAATTTATGGACAGTTTTGTTTGCTATCTCTTGTACACTGACTCGACTCTTAATATTTACGTAAAAAGAAATTTAGTAAGTTCGAATTGGAAGAATTGTTGAATGCATCGGAAAAGAAAATAAGAACTATAGGGCATTAGCGAAATCGGCAGAAATTGCAGGATGTAAACATTAAATGTTTATAAATTGATAAAATGTTGCTTGAAATCCAGTAAAATTCAATTTTAGAAGTAGTGTACAGTACACGGGAATGTTCGAAGTGATACCAGAAAGCAAAGATATTATACCTACTTCATTGATCTTCAATAAAAATGTGCAATATTTAACTAGGCAAAATATTATAATGCAACCATTCGATATAAATTCCAATATGAGACTTGTATTATATTCCTCCATATAGTAAATCTCAATTATCTGAAACAAAAGCTAGCATGAAATCTGTAACACTTCATTCGAACACATAACTTCGTTGTCCCAGCTCCTATAATGCTATGAGGTATTAGATTTTAGGAAGTAGTTTGGCCGCACATAAATTTTATTGATTTATTTCTACGTGTATAACAAAGTATATTCCGTTTATTTCTAAGCTGTAGTGCGTTGTGTTATCTTAACCGTTTGAGTGCCAACCGGTGGAACCACGTTTGTTCGTATCATTGTGTAAAGTGTCAGCCAATCAATTCGTAAAATCAAATTAAGTTTATTTATTAATTTATCTTCTAACCATTTATTTCTATCTAGTTTATTATTTGCTTAATAGTGGGAAAATAGAGCGATCTCATCGTGTAGAATTTTATGTGAATAACGAGAAGCGTAATTCATTTTCTGAGTTAAAACAGAAGTGGTGCGATCGCGGAGGTTGGAAGTTTTCGAATGGATTTGGACAATAACTCGTGGCATTCAAACCGTTAATCTTTTATGTCAGATTGAACAAAAACCGATGTAACAAATGAAAGGTACCTGGAATAGAGATGCCGACACGAATATCAGTAACCCCAAAACTCTCTTCACATACGCAGACCACGAATTATCGTACGGCCACAGTCCAACGATTGACAGGATAATTCTGTATAGCGTATAGTGATGGTCTTTTAGATCGTCCATCTCGTTTCGAAGGTGGATCGCTTCTGAGCTGTGATGACCATCTCGATTTACCCCCACCGCAGAAGTTTGTTTCCCCTATTGGATGTCATTTGAATAACCGACGAACCAAAAAAACACAGGATATAGGAAGGGAAAAGATAACGCTTCGCTTGGGCGACAGTGTCATGATTATAGGTTTGCAGTCATCGATCGGTTCGCGACATTACATTGTTTCCCTTGCAGAGACGAAGAGAGGCAAAAAAAAGGGTTGCAAAAAACATACACGACCGTGTTTTTTCACCCCAAGAAACTGTTGCCTTCCACGAAACTCGAAACGCGTAAATATGACACGTATTGTCTCTTCCCACCATTATAAAATGTAATATTCAGCAAAGATTTCTACCACGTCACCCGTTGTCATCTAACCACTAGTCGCGGGCGGTGTAGTCATTTCGTGCGCTTCATTTGTCCTTTGGCAATTCAACGTGCGACAAGTTACTACCAGTTCGCGTAAACGTGCATAGTGCTGTAGTATTTGAAGTTAACAATACAGTGAGATCATAAACTAAGACTGTGGATAGAAGATTCTTGTTCTAGACAGTCTTGAGCATTTGCCAAATTTTGCGGAACGTGTTTTGCAAAGTGGAGAATCAAGAATTTGTAGAGTACGCATTTTAGTAAAGTAGGTTTCGGTGAACTCCGCGCGACCAGCCTTTTTCACTTCGTTTTATGGCCTCCCAGTTTGAGGGAAGTCCGAGTCGACGATTCTCCCTCCGCTTGTCTAAACTTATGTTTTTTTTTGTAAAATTAACTTTCTCTATTCCTTATTTTCACTGTAACATATGAAGTAAGCAATCACGTGTCGAGAACTTTGCATCGCTACATTGTGAAGTGGTCAGCGATAGATCATTCAGTTTGCTTATGGGATCATGTTGCGTAGAGGACCTACTAGTCGCAACAGTATAATTTATGGATTGATTACTCTGTCTCTGATATAGGGTTCGTCTTGTCGTAGAGGTGACTCTGGGAGACCGTTGCGAGGAAGGAAACTTCACTCAGCTGATATCACTTTACTTTGTTTCTCCAAAACTTGTTACACAAACGGACAGATAGTCGCGCAGGTATCACTGGTTTCAAAAAAACTGAAATGCCCTTGCGGTTTTTCCTTGGTATTTAAAGGGTCTAGCTTAAGGGAGTGGGAGAAGGAGATTTTAGGTTACTGTGGTCGCTATCTCGGACTCTCATCGCTGCAATCCCTAGATTTTGGGAAAGAGGGATATTTTCATTAGATACATAAACTTGGTGGTAGTCTGCAAAAGGAATGTCGCGTAGCGATACAAAAAGAAACAAGTTTCCCGGGTATTTATCTTTGATGCGCAGAAATCTTTGAAAGGGATGCTGTGCAGGACTAGAGGGAAAGACGAAAGTTTTGAATGTGACTGCGTCTGATTAGTCTCTGAACTAAAAAGGGATGCATTCGGATGCTTAACGTGACAGTTTTAAAAGGATCATCGTAGTGATATGAGAATGTATAGACCTCACTCGGTGTCTCGAGATGATATACTAATGAATCATGCAGCACATAGTGTTTCATCAGGTGTAAGCAAGCTGACCATAAACAGATCGTAGCGTTTTTAGGTTGTCTCATTATTGTATGTTATTGTCTATGAAGCGCAAAGTTTATGTTGATTCTTAAGAGATAGTGTATCAGTATTATCGGGATAGTGTATGAATGAGTTGTTACATGAATTTTTGTAAGGGCTCGCTAAGAAGTCTTGAAATCGAGTTTGAAGAATACAAATATTATTTCTTTATTGCAAATCAAAATTAAATATCATCCTCGACTCGTGAACATTTAATCTTTATAGTAAATACAGACTTACAATGAACGGAATTGTTCTAATTAAACATTAAGGATAACGAATCGTCAAAGAGGACAGTTGCGAAAGAAATCGTACGCAAAATGTCAATACATGTCAGTATTATCTTCAGTATTACCCCGAATTTCTAAAAAGCAGTAAAGCTACAATATTTCTAATCGATCATTTAAGAACTATTCACGTGACGTTATTTTTCAGATGAAATTATACAATATGATTATACAGTTATGAATTATACAATATTAATCAGCATTGCGTATTTCTGTAAGTACGATACCTTCGGTCGGACTTAAGTTACGAACCGTCTAAGCGTCCACCTTGGTTAAAAAGTGCATGGTACTCACTCGAAACAAAAAGAACGGTCATACGTTTAGAAAATTGAACAGAATTACACAGAAATCTGACTCACGCATGACATAGCTTTTGCACCCTGGGAAACGGAACTTGCGTCACAAATTACAACTGACATTGAGACCTTCGTTATTATTTATTATTTATCTCACTTTAAACTGTTGCTTTTACTTTTCAGCTCATATACATATAAAACCCATGCTGACGAGGCGAGGTTGAAATAAAATGCAAGTTGTATGGCTCAGCTGAACGAAGTTGATTAATTCGTTTCGCTTCCAACGTAACGAAGTCCTTCTTATACAGGATAAAACGATATTTCTAATTTCCTTGATTAGTACACAAAAGTATGAAGTTTTAATAATATCAATGAAAGAAACAATCAAACGAAGTCGCGTACACTACCTGAACAATGAAACCCAACGAAAGTGGCATGACACTGACAGGCCTTCAATTTACCCTCAACACGAAGTTTTGTACGTGTTACATATCTCACGCCATCCTTTTACACGCACTTTTGTTTCTATAAGGCGTAGGCGTTGGTGAAGAGCTATGCCAGACTGGACAACGCAGTCCCTCGACAACACGGAAACAATCGAGACGTACTCTTTATTTCTTGCTAGCAAAAGCGGTAATTAGTCTTCCCTGTCCGGTGTCATTTGCACGTGGGGTATGTTGTTTTCCGTTATCGTGAATTTTCTATATATTTTTTCACAACGCCTTGGGGATGTCGATATATCCACCAAGCATATAAATTAATTATTTAAAGTAGTCGGTCGATGTGCTTATTCCAACATGCGATTGCTAAACGATTCTTTCATTGAAATATTCGATTTTTAAGTCGGCTAACGTGGACGCGAAATTCGTGCGATGATATCGAGCATTTATTGAGGTTGACATGTAATCCTTATGAAGACTGTAACATGACGTTTTTTCCGACTTCTAGAGACATTTGTCGTAGCGTTTAAGAGAAACTCTTTATTAATTATCAAAATCATGTTTAATATTCAATGCATTGAAAATATGAATAATTTCAAAATGAAGAAATTGAAGTCGGTCATTTTGACCGCAGGTTTAGTGTTAAATAAGGTTCCTCTCTAAATGCCTGAATAAGATAAAGCCACGTTCTTCATGCTGCATAGAAACTTTTATTATTTGCCAAAGACAATCTTACGTGAATATACGACCGTTTGATGGAACTTGGTATATTTGATTATATTTTTAAAGAGTACATAACCGTTAAGTAAGATATCGATAATCGAAGTACCTGTAAATTGTAAACTCTAAGTGATGTTAAGGTTAGTGCAGTCGAGCGTCACGATTACGCTGCGGCGCCACAACGTTGACGCTGTGCGATTTTGGTAAAGAGAGACGTGAAGTTCATTTATGCTTTTCTTGTGAGGCAGAAAAACTTTGTTTGCCTATTACACCAAAATAATCGCTGCAGCTACGCAGCTTAATCGCATCGTTCGCGTATAGATAATGGACTGGCGAAAGCTTTGTTACCGCGAATAATCCTTCGTTACATGGATGAAAGATACCGCCAAGAACTGGAGTCCAGCCTCTCTGCATGCCGCAGGTTATGAGTATCAACATTTTTTGTGCCCCTATAGGAGCAGTGTCCATGTGTATTCGTGTCTGTAAATGTAGGCGGTTTTCGGAAATCTTATACCGAAGTTGATGTGGAGCACGGAAGTGTGCTTAATATATTTCACTCACATTTTAAACTGGACTGCAACGAAGGTGTCTCTGAGGAACTGACCAAGATAATTCAGAGCGCAGACGTAGAGCAGGTGCCCGATGACTGTTGCCGCTTGTGGTATGATTTGTGACATCATTTGTAGTTGCAAAATTGCGTGTAAGAACTGCCTAGGGTACCTCTGACGATTACGAACGGTTATTGACGATAAACATGAACATACACCTAGTAAAACCTGTACTTACACGTAGCAGGTTCACGGATACAGAAGCCGTTCCTAAAATCAGCAGAAGGAAATAAACTCCTAGGTAATTCTTTTGGACTTTGGAATAACCGACGAACCAAAAAAACACAGGATATAGGAAGGGAAAAGATAATGCTTCGCTTGTGCGAGAGTGTCATGATTGTAGGTTTGCAGTCATCGATCGATTGTGACATTGCATTGTTTCTCTTGCAGAGACGAAGAGAGGCAAAAAAAAGGGTTGCAAAAAACATACACGACCGTGTTTTTTCACCCCAAGAAACTGTTGCCTTCCACGAAACTCGAAACGCGTAAATATGACACGTATTGTCTCTTCCCACCACTATAAAATGTAATATTCAGCAAAACTTTCTACCACGTCACCCGTTGTCATCTAACCACAAGTCGCGAGCGGTGTAGTCATCTCGTGCGCTTCATTTGTCCTTTGGCAATTCAACGCGCGATAAGTTACTACCAGTTCGCGTAAACGTGCATAGTGCTGTAGTATTTGAAGTTAACAATACAGTGAGATCATAAAGTAAGACTATAGATAGAAGATCCTAGTTCTAGACAATATTGAGTATTTGCCAAATTTTGCGGAACGTGTTTTCCAAAGTGGAGAATCAACAATTTGTCGGGTACGCATTTTAGGGAAAGCGGTGCTCGCGTTACTGCTAAGTGACACGATGAGCAAGATTAGATCATCGGTATTTTAGAAAATCGGTTTGCGAGTAATGTGACAGAATCGATAAACGGTATAAAGTAATTCGTAGTAGGTAGACTATACGAGCGACATCGCTGATTTTTATGAAATTTATAAAACTATATATTGTAATGAAATATATTGTAGAAATCGAACCACGTTTTCTCTGACACATGAAGAGCGACTATATATAGAGTAAACACATGTGTCCTTCATTATTACAATTTTATTTGCACGCAAGAGATATGCTCAACAAAATTACTCCCAGTGTCGCTAAAACGAGGTATGAATTCCTAATACACTTTATCATCTCTACGATAAATCTTCAAAAAATATTGGTTGTATAGTTTTAATGCTCAATGCGTGTACGTTACCATTGTGATGCTTTCGTAAAATGGTTCACATGATTTTCCGAGGGTGAGTACAATAGAGTTTATGCTTGTTGTTATGATTGGATGCTCTTAATTTTCTGCTGCCACAGGTATTGAATGTCGTATCTATAAATATGCACGTAAATCGGTACTTCATAGATAACACTGTTCAACGCGATTTTTGTTTTGTAATAGCCACTAAGTGATTCTTATAGAGTACGTTACTCTAAATACAGTTAAAATTTGTTGCAAAAACTAGAAGAGAATTGCCCGAATATGTAGCTATCGAAGTTTAGAATATTGCGTTATCATTAAATGCTTGTAAATGCTAATCGAAGTTTAACCACTTGCGCTGGAAATTAATTTGGAAATTTGGCGAAGTCTCCTGCGATGAATTTTGTTTTTACATATTTCCCGCTTATATGTACACTTATTTTGATTGTTAATCATTCTGTATAGGGTGATATATGTCGAAGTAATCTAATAGGCGTAATGCAACAAGATTATCAATGTGTGAAACACATCATTGAGAATTTTGGGATAGAAACGTTTCGACGTACGTGGCACGTCAAAAGTGGGCTGACTGGCACGAATTTCAATGCACTGTTGGATTCTGCAGACATTTCTGAAGAGGAAATCCCCCGCAGAAAGAGTGAGAACGGTTTCTTTACGGCCAGGTTAAAAAAATTTCCGTCAAGAGCGCTTGGACAGAGATTTGGCGCCACACAGCCATCGTTAGTCGGCCACGGCTAATCAGGGCCGTGACTACGCGCTGTATAGACCCGGATCCCGATCACTTCTTATATGTACATATAATGTTTAAGGTTATTTCAAAAGTTGTACACCGGCTGTGTGAATTTGCGCAGACAATTTTTCACAAGGCGCGGGGAATTAGCATAAATAAGTTAGATTTCGGCGAAACTCGTGCAACTAGTCTTTTTCGCTTCGTTTTATGGCCTCCCAGTTTGAAGTCCGATTGCTCTGATTAGGAGGTTGATTATTAGCAGTGTATCATTATTATCAGGATAGTGTATCAATGAGTTGTTACATGAATATTTGTCAGGGCTCGCTAAGAAGTCTTGAAATCGAGTTTGAAGAATACAAATATTATTTCTTTATTCCAAATCAAAATTAAATATCATCCTCGTCCCGTGAACATTTAATCTTTACAGTAAATACAGACTTACAATGAACGGAACTGTTCTAATTCTAATTAATCATTAACGAAGTTTCGAAGAGGACAGTTGTGAAAGAAATCGTAAGCAAAAGATTAATACATGTCAGTATTAGCTTTAACTTCGAATATCGCGTTATGAATATTGAATGAAAATAATGTGTCTATATGATCTAGTCGTTTGTACATTGTTCCTTCATTACGGGAGAATTATGAGTAATTAAGAAACACTTTCTACGGTTGCGAGAATGGATCGGTTTCGGTATTGTTATAAAATATCTAAGACTGATGAACAGGTACTAATGAGTTTGTGAGTTCGTCTAAATTCGTTACTAAATCGTTCGTTACAATGTTCCCATGCGGCGACAGTAGTCGATAGTTGTTTCACGAATGCGTTAATTTGTTATATTCTTCTGTCTCGTTGCACGGATTATAAAATCCTGTAAAAAAGGCAGCATTAATGATTTGTTTTGGGAACGATTAATCAATGTTTTGGGAACGAAGGGAAAAAAGTAGCATTTACTAATATTTTTACTACTTGCTCCAGTAACGTTGGATTCAGAAAAATGGATTCTCATTGAAAGGATGTCAACATCATGAAATAAGACATTGTGGCCCTCACAAGCTGGAAAGTGAGACACGATGAAGCGACGTGTACCGTATGTCACTCGTTGATTAGTGATAATTACAAACCCCCGAGAATCCTTCGATCGACGCGTTATAGAATCCATAAAAACTGAAAACGACCGGGTCCGAGCACTTTACCATGAAAATTAGCAAAATCTTTTGAACGGTTAGTGACATCGTATACCACTGAGTGGAATATCTGAAAATTTAACGAAAATTCTCTTTTCGTTAATTCTTCACCTTTCAAATGCTTCGACGATCCGTCGAACTTACATAATCGTGCAAAACCTTTCGGAGAAGTTCAAGAGTTGTTGTACCAAATAGTTCAAGTAGAACATGTACATTAGTTCAGAAATGGAACAGAACAATGACGCCACCATATCGTTCATGTCGTGTGTTACTTGCAAAGCTATGGTAAACTGAAACACGCGTTTAGAACGAAGTGAAACCAACGGCAATGAAGTCACATCGGCCGCAGCGAACGAGACGATGGATCTACTCACGCGTAAAAAATTGATGCTCAACGAGATGACAGCGAATACGAGAAGAACAGCATACGAAAAGACGAATTTCTGTTTTATTTCCAACACGAACCTTTACGAACAAACGGAAATCCGAATGAACAGTAATGGTGGCTAATACTGAATGATTCTTCGAGTCCGACCAAAGAACGAGTCGCGCGGCTGTTAAAATTTCTACAGTTCATTAAAATTCAGAGATATTCTCCTTCGACTAGCCTTTGAATTTTCAATGAGCTCTTCGGATGAAGTTCCAACAACGATGACATTTGAATTTTAAGAAAGGCAACCCGACTCGTCAGAACACAAATTTAATACTTGCGGTAGGCGTCGTTTTAAGTTCGTTAAAAACATTCAAACGTAAAGGTAACATTCCTTATCAATAAAGAGGGAACGATAATATAAGAAGATTCAAAATGTTTGTGTCAGTAAAGCCTGATCATGGGTCCGTGCGGACCCAGACACGAACCTACTGCAAGGGATCACGGAATATGGTGATACTAACACCTTTGCTTCCGTATGCGCTTTCACCGCGCTTATCAAGCACATCTTTCTGTACGAATCCGTAAGTTCCTTCTTGACAGTCAGCAAGTCAGAATCATCGGGAATTGCCTCTGCGATGTGGTTACTGGAAGTCAAAGTATGTAGCATCGTGAGTGTGAATTATCAAATCAACAAGGTGCGCTCCTAAAGCGTTCTACGGACATGCAAATGACCCGAGTGTTCTCCTCCTTGCAAAGCAACATTTTTAACCTTTTTAACACTAGACTCACGCAACGAGCCAATTTGACTCATATTGGATTTTATGAAGATTATTTGGTAAACGTTTGGATCGATTTCGATTGATACAGTAACGCAAATATGTAAATGTTCGGATCGATTTCGATTGATGCAGTTACGCAAATATGTATCCTAATTATCTACTTGTAAACCTCTAAACGCTAGATTTACGACCATTTACTGTACAGTCTGTTGTATCACACTTAGAGAAATTGATATTCGTTTGTTTAGATTCTAGCGTTGAACTAATTATTCTAATCGTTACTTTTAAACGTTCACTGGAAACTCTTGATTCGATAAACTCGTAAACGTTCGCAATCTGGACGTAAGTGAGTACAGTTGGAACATGATTCGATGTCTAGCGCTACGGCACAAGAACAACAGTATCCTTCGTTGCTTATAGTTCTATTTGTACTTTAATTTTGTTTACGGATTCATTGTGTACAACCGTATTGACGAATAGAAAATTCGTATTATAAGAACAACGAAAACTGACCAATTAGGCTCTACATTCCTCAGTCTATCCACGAGGTGATATCTCTATAGTGAATCATGTTCACCGAGAAACACATCGGTCGATTGTATGATTCCGGGGAAGGAAGGAATAAACGAAAGATAACAATAAACCGAACGGTGCGTGTGGTTGATTGGCGATGCTCAAAGCGGCGAGTGTGCATCAAGTTAATCAGTCCATGTTACCTCGCGACTTCGTATAAACTGTAAGAGTGCTGCAGCCACATAATGAACATCGTCTCCGTTGCAATGTATATAGTTCCGCACAAAAAGATCGACAGAGTGTGATGTATTGCAATAACGAAGCCATATTTACGATCGTCGATTAAATATTCCGTCACTAACGGGAAACTGCTTCCTCGAGTTCCGTTCGCGGATTGTTCATCGTACAAATAAACAGATGAGAGGTAGAATATTGTCACCCATATTACTGATGGGTAAATGAACACTGTAACACATTCATAATCGCGCAACAACACATCGGGTTTCATGAGTTCTCATCCTATTCGAATAATGCTTTGGCGAATCGCTCGTCCATTCAAGGCCACAAGGGTTGCGCGAAACATCCGTAACTTCTGACGTTCATCTTCAATTTTTATAAAGAAGCCAGTCAATCGATTCACGTTTCATACGATCGATAATTCGTTCGTGCCGCGTACACAGAAAGGACCAAGTGATTTTGCCACATCCTTTAGCTATTAGTTATTCTTGTAATTACTTAAACGTTCGTTCGGAACAGGTTCACGATTATTTAGGAAACAGGTTAGTCGGAGTTAAGCTGGATACCATAACTGCTGGGTTTCTGGATAAAATGGTGTATGTAATCTGTCGCATTAGTCATCTGTCCTCTCGAAGCGACGAGGATAGTTGGGATCGCAAGTTAGCGAAGTGTAATGCAAAACTGGGGGGGAGGACGAGCGATTTTCTCAGCATCGCTGTGTTTTCTTACGCGCGTATATGGCTCCTTGTTGCTTGCCGACGGCGGCTCGTTTCTGTAGTATCCGAAGCGTCCCTTCGTGCTCCGTCTTCCACTCGCGTTTCACCTTCTCCATTATTTCCTTAATCTGCGTTTGCAATCGTCTTTACAGCCTAACTGTCTCCACCCCGTTAACGTAACTCGAATTGTTTGGAACTCACCGTGTCGCGCTGATACCAGAACGAGGTGTACTTAATGACAGAGCCCAGGAACATTAAAGTCCAGGAGAAGTTCCTCAACATGAGGTCCCACGAGAACCCGCGCGTTTTGAAGGGTAAAGTCTGAAAGAATTCCAACGGCATCGCCATTCCTGTACCATTGAAAATTATTTGACGATTTCACTCGTTGAAATGACAGCTTTGATCTCGATTCAGTCGAACTTCTTTGCGCATTAATCTATCCTACAGGGAGTCTCGGAAGAAGCGAAGAACTCAATTTTACAAAAAGATTATGTATATCCGACGGTAACCGAGTTATTCTGACTGTAATATTCAAAGTTCGCTTATAAGTATCAATAATTTTGATATAAAATCAACTTGTCCCACGCTTGAAATATTCGCAGATGTCACAACGTTATTCTATATAAATACATTTAAACCTGGACCCAGCGAATTGTAAATATTACTTTAGGGGGAGTATACGCGATCCCTAGCGCAGGACATGAAAATCCAAATTTAGAATAAGAAATTTAGAAACGGTTCGATAATTATAAACAGTACGCGAAAAATGCGAAGGGAAACGGAAAGCTTTACCTGAACAGTAATGAACCAACAATTAATGATACTAATAATGCTGGACTGAATCCGGCAAAGGTTCAGGTTAAGGTACGGCCAGAGTCCTACGAGCGACATCATGTTTATGCAGAATTTGTAGTACGTCTCCAACGTGACCATTGTGGCAAATGTTTTGAACGCGACTCGCTGGCTACGTGTTGTTTATTTCTTCGGGTGTCGTAACTTCTAATCCCACCCCACTCGCGAATTCGCACCATCGCGCGGTGTTCGAAAAAGCAGGAAGGAAAAGAATGAAATGTAAAAATGAGACAATAATGACTGACACAATCCGCAATTTTATAATTATTTATTCATATGCACGCACAAACCGGAAGACCGGTGTACTTCCGCAACGGTAATGTATGCAGGGCCATTATGAAAATTACATGGTTCTACGTTTTATTCTTTCCTCTGTACGTGAAGTTTCAATTTCTCTCCTACACGACGGAAAGGAGGGAATCGATAGTTCCCAGATATCGTCAGTCCGTTTCAAGTTGTCGGAGGCGAAACGAATAAGGACCGACTTCCCCGTTGTTACTCGAACGCGAAGGTCACGCGTGAAGATGGAACGCGGTTAAGACGGAAATGTCATTGCAGCGGGACAGTGAGGAATGCTCTGTCATTACTCGGATTCGATGGTGAGTGGTATATACGTCGCGTGAGTAGAGTGACCGTTTCTCACCTCCCTAGACCGTGACATTTTAATCGCAAAATTTTGGTAGCGGACGCGACCGTGTATCTTCTTTGGTTTGGAAAGTGTATTTTAAATAATTGTACTTTACCTAAGAAGATTCGTATAGAATATATATTAATAATATCACTAGTAATATTGTTAGTAGTATCATTAATAGTATACGTTAGTAGTATCACAGTTTATTTTGGTGACGACTGATAAGGTGTTGTCAATATACATATTGGAAGTTTCGACACGCGATCGACTGGTTTAGATATAAATTGCCTTGACATTGGTGAGAAATACTTCCTTGTTGCGCTTCGATTGGAATTTAAATTTCTACAAAATAAACGTACAAAATAGAGCTGCCAATGCTGGTGTTATTCTACATAATTTGACCAACTGAATTTCTACGAAGCAGTAACGCAACAATATTTCTAATCGATCATTTAAGAAGTGTTCACGTGACGTTATTTTTCAGAAATCGCAGGACGAGATTATTTGAATTATACAATATTAATCAGCATTGCGTATTTCTGTAAGTACGATACCTTCGATCGGACTTAAGTTACAAACCATCTAAGCGTCCATCTTGGTTAGAAAATGCATGGTACTCACCTGAAACAAAAAGAACGGTCATACGTTTAGAAAATTGAACAGGATTACACAGAAATGTGACTTACACGCGTGACATAGCTTTCGCACCCTGGGAAACGGAACTTGCGTCACAAATTACAACTGACATTGAGACCTTCGTTATTATTTATTATTTATCTCACTTTAAACTGTTGCTTTTACTTTTCAGCTCATATACATATAAAACCCATACTGACGAGGCGAGGTTGAAATAAAATGCAAGTTGGATGGCTCAGCTGAACGAAGTTGATTAATTCGTTTCGCTTCCAACGTAACGAAGTCCTTCTTATACAGGATAAAACGATATTTCTAATTTCCTAGATTAGTACACCAAAATATGAAGTTTTAATAATGTCAATTAAAGAAACAATCAAACGAAGTCGCGTACACTACCTGAACAATGAAACCCAACGAAAGTGTCATGACACTGACGGGCCTTCAATTTACTCTCAAACACGAAGTTTTGTACGGCCAAAGTCCTGTAGTGTTTAGAAGAAATACAACAGCTGTATAATGTTGATAACCTGAGAAGTCCGTTACATCCGGTGGCCGAAAGATATCTGACTCTGAAGTCACTATCAGGATCACTTCGATCCCTCTGTAATTACGAAGAATTCGTCTCCTTCGAAAACACTGCTTGCAAGGAAATATGAATAAACAAAAACAATGTAATGCGTGTGAAGGCTCCAATATTCGTACGAGATATTAAGGTAGAAAAGTATCGATAGACTCTCGACTGTTGCTGTAATTTCACACGCAGTATTAACGTTTGCAACTTCCTATTTCAGTTTTATTGTAAACTCAGTATTATAAGTGCCATTTCACAGAAACGGTTTGCTCACAGAGCACCTGTGCGGTAGGTGTTAAATTTCTCACGCCCCTCTCTTACACGCACTTTCATTTCTACAAGGGGGAGGCATTGGTGAAGAGCTATGCGCGACTGAAAAACGCAGTCCATCGACAACACGGGAACAATCGAGACGTACTTTTTATTTCTTCCTAGTGAAAGTGATACTTACTCTTCGCTGTCCGGTATCATGCGCACGTGAGGTATGTTGTTTTCCGTTATCGTGAATTATATGTATATAAAATTATTTGATAAAGCTTCTGCCGATGTGCTTATTCCAACAAGCGATTGTTAAACGATTCTTTCATTGACATATTCGATTTTTAAGTCGGTTAACGTGGACGCGAAATTCATGCGATGATATCGGTATCAAAACGTTTCACAATCGTATAATAATGCATGGCTGGTAAATAGAAATATTACTGCAGTAGTAATTCCTTTTCGGATCAAACTGGCTTATTGCTAAATGCGTGAATATTATCCAGGTAATTAGAAAAGGGATTCTCATGTAATGTATCAGTATCATGCACTGAATATTCAGTAAAAAGTAATTTCGGAAATTATTATTTAGTGAATACTCACAAACGGTTGTACCTTCTTGTATGTACCACAAAAATGTCGTGCTGATCATGGTGCGCTCATGAAAACCTTATAGTGCCAGCCGCTATAATCTAACCGCGAGTTGCGTGCCGTTAGACCGCCCCGACCTATTTCATTTGTTCATTGGCTATTCAACGCGCAACAAATTTCTGCCAGTTTGCAAAAACGTGCATAGTGCTGTAATATGCAGGGTAAACGGTGGGATGCGGTAAGATAAACAAAAGTCTGCGGGCTTAGACAGTTGTTGTTGTTGTTGTTGTTGTTTCAATAAATTTAGGGAATGCGTTTTTCCCAGAGAGAAATCGTACATAAAGGGTAAGGGGAGTAAGTAATATGAAATCATCAAGATGAGCATATACCGAAATTCACATCTGGCAATCTGGAAAGATAGGTACGGACAATATTTCATTATGTGGTATTGAAATTATCGATTTAGCCACCCTGTGAACTTTTCAAATTGGATGTTGACAATTCATCGTTTATCAAATACTGGCAAAGGATTCTCTTAACACTAGAACTATCGAGCATTTATTGAGGTTGACATGTAATCGTTATGAAGATTGTAACAATACACCTTTTCCAATTTCTACAGACATTTGCCGTAGTGTTGGAGAGAAACTGTTTACTAATTTTCAAAATTATTTCTAATGTTCAATGCATTGAAAATATGAATAATTGTAAAATGGATAAACTGAAATCGGTCATTTTGACGGCAGTTTTAGTGTCAAATAAGTGTCCTCCCTAAACGCCTGTATAAGATAAAGCCACGTTCTTCATGCTGCATAGAAACATTTATTATTTGCCAAAGAAAATCTTACGTGAATATACGACCGTTTGATGGAACTTGGTATACTTGATTATATTTTCAAAGAGTACATAACCGTTAAGTATGATATCGATAATCGAAGTACCTATAAACTGTAAACTCTAAGTGATGTTAAGGCCAGTGCAGATGAGCGTCACGATTACGCTGCGGCGCCACAACGTTGACGCTGTGCGATTTTGGTAAAGAGAGACGTGAAGTTCATTTATGCTTTTCTTGTGAGGCAGAAGAACTTTGTTTGCCTATTACACCAAAATAATCGCTGCAGCTACGCAGCCTAATCGCATCGTTCGCGTATAGATAATGGACTGGCGAAAGCTTTGTTACCGCGAATAATCCTTCGTTACATGGATGAAAGATACCGCCAAGAACTGGAGTCCAGCCTCTCTGCATGCCGCAGGTTATGAGTATCAACATTTTTTGTGCCCCTATAGGAGCAGTGTCCATGTGTATTCGTGTCTGTAAATGTAGGCGGTTTTCGGAAATCTTATACCGAAGTTGATATGGAGCACGGAAGTGTGCTTAATATATTTCACTCACATTTTAAACTGGACTGCAACGAAGGTGTCTCTGAGGAACTGACCATGAATATTTTAAGTATAAAGCAATATTTAAGTATGCAAAATATTATAATTCAACCATTCGATATGAATTCCAATATGAGACTGGTATTATATTCCTCCATATAGTAAATCTCAATTATCTGAAACAAAAGATAGCATGAAATCTGTAACACTTCATTAGAATATGTTACTTCATTGCCACGGCTCCTATAATGCTATGAGGTATTAGATTTTAAGACGGAGAAGTACTCTGGCCGCACAGAAATTTTACTGATTTATTTCTACGTGTATAACAAAGTATATTCCGTTTATTTCTAAGCTGTAGTGCGTTGAGTTATTTTAACCGTTTGAGTACCAACCGGCGGAACCACGTTTTTGTCTTGAGCATTTGAGAAATTTTGCGGGACGTATTTTTCAAAGTGGAGTATCAAGAATATGTCGGGTATGCGTTTTAGAGAAAGCGGTGCTCGCGTTACTGCTAAGTGACACGATGAGCAAGATTAGATCATCGGTATTTTAGAAAATAGGTTTGCGAGTAATGTAACAGAATCGATAAACGGTATAAAGTAATTCGTAGCAGGTAGACTATACGAGCGACATCGCTGATTTTTAGGAAATTTATAAAACTATATATTGTAATGAAATATATTGTAGAAATGGAACCACGTTTTCTCTAACAAGTGAAGAGCGACTATATATAGAAGTAAACACATATGTCCTGCATTATTACAATTTTATTTGCACGCAAGAGATATGCTCAACAAAATCACTCCCAGTGTCGCCAAAACGAGGTATGAATTCCTAATACACTTTATCACCTCTAGAATAAATCTTCAAAAAATACGAATAACGGTGAAAAGTTACGAGACATAGTATTCTCAAGTTTTATTCAATAAGCCTGTACGCGAAATTGTCGCACACGTAAACCCTTTGGCTTTTGTTTCTTTCCTACGTATGTTTTCCCTCTGTGGCGAGATGTTTCAATAAATAACGAACAGAAGTATCGGGGAGCAGGTTGAAACGAAAAATAATTGGATTAGCTCGTGTACATTGTCTTTCCTGTTGTGACAAAATGGCCGTTTCGGGATCGCCGTAGACCTCACTTTTGCAGAGTAAGAACACTGTTTGTTTTTATTGAAACATTCACCGATTATCCTTTCCCAGATATGTAACGTCGGAAATGTTCTTTTTCCTTCGATGCGTTCCACCTGATTGTGAATGCATATCGTTTCACTTATTCATTGACATTCCGTCCGTCAACAATTATTCAATTATTAACTTATGTAATTCTCAACAGTGTTCTCTTTTATGCTTTCTTTTTCGTTCAAAGCAGAAGTACCGTAACTACTCAAACAGTTTTCAATGTAAATGTTTAAAACGTGGTAAATCGTTGAAAGGAACTCATGGTAGCCTTTCCGTTTTAAACATTTTCCGCTTATTTTTTAAATATATAGCGGGACTATTTACGTGATCCCATTTACGTGTGCGAACCTCTATATACAGATAATGATGCGGTTACAAAGAAGTCGACAAAACGAGATTATACAGAGAGAATACTGTAATCATTTTAAGGATGAACTTTAAATGCAATTTTACTTCGATTATAGAGGGTACACCCGGTTCTTCGGCATGAACTGTGAGCGCATATTCCCCTCGAAGGAAAATGAGAAAAAAAAGAGGACATTATACGAAGTAAGCTGCAAACGCTTTGTTACAAAGTTATAAGTAGAAAATTCTTATGCAAATATCGATCTTTATTCGTTAACTTACAGGGACCGAAATAAAAAAGAAATTTCTCCACTTTGTTACAGGTTCCGACAAGTTTCAAGTAAGATGAAAATCCCATTAACTTTTATTAAACGCCTCCACTATATTTTCCATTGAACCGAACATAAAAAGAACGAAAATGTTTCATGCAACATTTCCCAGACACTCTTTCATTTTCATTGGTCATTTACTATATATTGCTGTAAGGAAACAGGTTACTTTCATAAATATTGGAAATTTATTTGAATATAAAATAATTTGGTGGGCTATATCATACGACCATCATCGATTGCATTATCGAATATTTAGTACTATGAAGAAATGAAGAATATTTTAGTGGAGTCTAATCAAGCGACAAAAAGATCGGTTTTTATGTGGAGAATTACCTATCTACTTACATGGTACAGATCCATTATCACGGCACACCAATCAAACGCAAGAAAGACAAACAGAGATGCTGAGAAGACTTGCCTTTGGGTAAATCTTGCGAAATGAATAATACAAAAATTATTTTCTTGAATATGCATAGAAAAGTATTTCTTTTTGAATCCACGTAAACGAATCCGCTGACATCATTTCTTGATCCGTAAGCACTAACTCAATGGCCCTTTGACGAGTCAACACTGCCTCGATTAATCCATCATAAATTAGTAGCTTCTCCTTTGCGTTGATAGTGTGTCGTATTCGATAACTACGACTAAAATGAACGTGTGCGTTGCATTATTGATTTCAATTACAGTGAACATTTAATTTTATACAATTACATGCAAATATTTCATCAAATTATCTAATTTTATTATAAATTCAATGACTAAATATTTTATTTTAATATAATTTTAATATAATTCATATTGTAATTAATGAATTAATCTTCACATTAATTTAACCACCAAAACGTTCGTATAAACAGAAATTACAAACGTGATGATAAGCGTAGCACAGCAAAGGATGAAAATGAATTTTGAAAGTTTATGTTTGAACACAATGTTAGTAATCCGAGGTATGTGTTACGGCGCAGGGAAAACTCCATTGAGCTAAATAAGCATCCACCAGGAAGATAGATTTTTTACTGATAAATTTCCGTTCCTACGTTTTCCCCCGATTTTCGTTTTATTTTCTTTAGTCCGGTGAACAGAAAAACTACGAGGAAGCAGGAAATAGAAGATATTTCCGAGGAAATGTTCGTGTGCAGGCGGTAATAGTAGGGCGACTGATTGACACTCGGAAATGTTAGGAATATTTGATGATCCGGACAGGACGACCGATAGAATATTCAATCTTTTAGCTGTCCGTGCCGCTACACTGGTCTACATCATTTTATCTAAAATTCTCTTTTTATCCGAATAAAAATATGAATGTTCTTAATTAAATAATTATTCAATCGTGATTTTTAAGCATTTGTGGTGTACATTATCACGCGAGGTATCATTCAAAATAATTAGATCCAATCGTAGAAAATTGAAGTCGAACAGTTAACTGAAAATGAGTTATTTTAATCCTTAATAGAAGAAACAATATTTTCTATTTAATTAATTCGTTTATTTAAGTATCTAGAGGAAAATGGAGGTATCGGATCTCGAATAAAATTCGTGAAAATAGGTTTCGTATAATCAATACAAAAATTATTTTGTATCATCGAGTAACAACAGAAGAAAGGATCTGAAAGGATTACTCATTCGGTGGGTTGAGGTCCTTAGTGTGTCACGGGACTGTCGATTCACTCCTGAAGTATGGAAAAGTGGGTTACGGGGTTAATATGTCTCGCTAAGAAGAATTAATGGACCCCTATAACAAAGTTTATAAGACTGAAGGTCTCGAGCCTTATCGTGATACTCAAATACAACATAAGACGTATTACAAACACTTTTCCGTTAATATAGTAAGGCGTGAAATTATCTTTTCCAATAAAATGTCGACTATCAGGAATACTTAGCGAACTCAAAGTAATTGAATTGAATTAAATATTTTTAAATTGAATACTGTATTTTCTTGTGCTCCCTTTCATTATCTGTTTCTGTTTCATTTTGTTTCTCAATTATGCTGTTTTCTTAGGCAGATTTAACAAGGTGCAATATGCTGCACTGTTGCATTGAAAATTGTGAATTAACGTGGCCCCAAAGGGTGCCAGGTTAACCTAAATCCCCTGTATTGGCTCAGCTGTTCCTCCCTTGCTCGTAGATTTGTCGCGAACTACTTGGATAACTCGGTTCTCGTTGGAAATTTACTTTCATTCTTCGGTGTTTCTTGCAAAGAAGATTGAAATCGCATTCAGTGAAACGTTAATTCAGTCAGGAGAATTTTAATGCTGTTTCGCGCAAGAAGACAAAGTTCCCTCGGAGAAATGTTTTCCTCTGTTAAATACCATTCGTTGCTTTCGCAATGACATACTAATTTTCACGTACGGTATGATTCTACCGAATACAAAACGTGAGCTTGATTTTTCGTCTATGAAAAGAATGTTACATGTTAAAACCTTCTGTCAAAGAATTTTGTCTATAAGAAAGTTAAAATTGTTTGCGCATTGCTAACGAATGAACGGAGTAATTAGACGATACAAGTGGTGAAAAAATCTATGCAACATAATTTAAAAAATTATTATAGCATCGTGTATATTAATAGCTTATTGATAGCATATACAATCGTTGCAGACATGCGTACTGTTGTATCTCGTAAATTCTGGATAGTAACCTATTTCCGGCTGTTTTATACTTTCATTAACGATGCCGACATCTCGATGACCAATACGTGTGAGTAAAACCACAATTGGCTTCAAGTTTTTGTGAACAATGCTTGTGTTATTCAAGAAGAATCTTATATAAGGAGTTCTTTTATAATTCTCGTATAATTCTTATCTACACGCGATCCTTGTCTAATATCCACCTGCTGACGTAGAAGATGCAAGTGGTTATTTTTGGATCGAATGGAAGATTGTGAAATACGAAAGAACCGAATCCATTATGTAGAATAAAAGAAATTTCATACTTTATGATAGAGGATGGTTTCCTTTACTGTGGTAAGACTTTCAAATGGATACATTAAGATACACGCTCGAGAGTAATAGCAATATTTCATACTTCGTTGTCCAGCGAAAAGGTTAGAATTTTTGAATTTCGAGGGGATCCTCGTACCACCTTGAGTCGTACCCAAAATGGTCGCAACTTACTGTTTTATTCTTGTCTTTAACTTAGAACCTTAAAGATTTCGTGATTTAAAGATTCAGAAATTCGGGAAACTGGGAATTTGAAAACAAGGGTCTTTAGAATGTAAATTAGAGCAACGACGACACGTTTATTGGTACTTCTAATGAAGATGTGTTTCATATCAGTATACTTACGTACCACAGAAACTACCAAAGCTACAGTCAATAATCCTTTGCCCACCGTATAACGCGCACACGCATAAATTCCAATAGTGGTGATCGCCGTTAATACGTTCCCATGCTTCTTGGATGTTACAGTATCGACCACCCATTGAAAGGGTTGCATAACATTGTCACCACAGAGAATGACGTCTACTGTAGACCTCCTCTTGCATTCGGCTTGCCATATTGGTTTCCATTGATACAGGAATCAATCACAGAAAAACGTATATTTTTTATTCGTTGTCACGACAATGATGATTTAGGACAAGTAAGAACACAGTGCTTACAACAATGAAACATCAATTGACTCGATAATTTTCTAGCCAACAATTTAGTTTCCAATGAAAATTTTAGGAAACTAAACAATTTGTAAAATTGCTACGAACGTGACTCGCGTTTAACACGTTCCGTGCCAGACCGTTTTTTGAAGATCTTCCGCTCAGGCCGAAGATACAATTTACAATTGTATCGTTTTATTTCTGGAGTATGCCTTACAGTGATTAAAATAATGCAAAAATCATAACTATCAAGGAAAGGGTGTATAGTTTAAGATGCATGACACAACAAAGCAATTAATTGATTTTTCTAGGAATTAGTTTAACAAATACCTGTCCGAACATTACCGAGCGAGTCACATCCTCGCACGTAATATTTTTTTATAATGTCTATATTAGTTTAAAATAAAACATTTTACTTGAAATATATTTAATATTATATTTATATGACAAGTTTGTATACAATCACAAGGTATTAAGATGCTCATAATTGACTGCATAATACATTTTTAAAAGATTCTTCATTTTACAATGACAATACCCAATTGCTTGAACGGAAAGTTCAACATGGACTTGTTCAAAAGACTTGTTTCAGCGATCAACAGCGGAACTGTTACGGTGCGACTTAACTGGGAATTGTCTCATAAGGTTTTCGTTAACCTCCAAGAAACGTTACGTGCGAAACATCTAATTAACTTAACGTAATTACCTAATGGTGCATGAAATCAGCGAGTTTACTAACTTGATTGCCTTCGTATCAATACGAACAGTCCGACACACTTTCCGCCGGGATCTATCGTTTCGTTCAGCCTTGGAACTGTTTACAAAGTCCTGGTCCGTCGTGTGCATCAAAATTCGTCTATCCATGGAAAGCGTTCGTCGTTCACTTGTCAACATAATCGCTTAATTCAAATGCAACACTGAAAAGAAGGCTTAACTTTCTGGGGCACACAATATTCGCGAACACGCACATACACGTACGCACGAAAGACATTACGGCTGAAACGTTGAACAAAGAGATTCAATGATTTCTCGCAAGAAATTTATTTATACAGCAGAACCTCCTATAACACGATTAACACTAAAACTATCGAGCAGTTACACTGACTTTTTGATATTTCTCTATAGAAAGTCCAAGAGTGCATCTACTGAGACATTAATCGATTCACAATTCAGTTTGCGTATTGATAAATCAATTTCTTTGATAAATTATCAGAGAAACATCCGTTATCTTTTTAATAATCGCAAACAGTAGGCATCAAAAATAGGTCGTTTCGACCTATCTGGTAGTTTCAGTGTTAAAATATTCCGTGTTACAGTGTTTCGCGTTCACGAATTTCTTGTTTTTGATACTATATTAACTTGAATGTTGGTTCTCTTGTATATTTTACGACAATTTCTTTAATCGCGTTAGAGGCAGTTTTACTGCAATGAAGTTCATTCGCAGAATGTTTCACTTTCAAGAACACCGATACAGAATATTCACTGTGCGTCTGTTACTCATGCAAAGTGACCGTTGGTATATGCAATATATTACATAATAGCGTGAATATATCATCAAACATTCGTTACGTGGAAAGATCGGGCAACCAGCGTGTAAAATTGATTTCTTCGATTTTCTTGAAACCGGTGTTACAACCTCTTACTGTTACTATTACAATTAGCTAATCGTTTTAATGGCCAGCGAAAGTCCAGCTTGATTTTCTTTTTAAATGGAAACTTCAAGTTTTTAAATGTGCTTGTTGTAACCTGTTACCCACATGGAATCGGTACCATCAACCAAATTAATTAGCCTGTTCGTTAACACGCCGAATGTCACACAATTTCATAGTTGAAACTGCACAAGATGGAAAAAATGTAATATTGAATCATTTGATCGAGTTGCATTATTATTATTGCACGTTCATCTAGCTGAATGCCATCGCACTATATAGAATTATTTATAATATAGAAATGTTTTCAAATAATCATCGTTCAATTCAATGAACTACAGTAATTCCATTTGGTTGGGTGTCACCGGTGAGCCTCATGACATTCAACGTGTTAATGACTGAGAGAGATCTCAGCCGTGCGCTTGAACAAAAATCTGTTCCGAGACGAGATCGGCAGATGATGTACTTGTCAAAGCGACAATCAGATGCGAAAAAAAGCAGCAGCGCGATGCTCAGCGTATCACTGAAATCGCAATCGAATCAGAAAAGCAGCTACAACTGGAAACAGATAAACGATCAAGAATCTTTTCGGAGAGAAATGCGACGGGATAATCGTTGACATCTGGTTACAGAGATGACAAGAATGATACTCTACAGCAATACGAAGCCACACCGACAAACGAAAAATAAAGAAAACTAATTTCATGCTACTCAATCTGCAATCAACACGTGCACAATATAAAACACTGGGAAAGAATTGATCCTTACGCAAAATTCCAACGAAATTGTACGATACAATCTGTTTTTAACGATGCCAGCTTTCCGCGGTAATGCTGAGAAACTTCTATTTCCACATGCGTCGAACACTTCACTCGTGGTTAATTCCGTAATTCCACAGGATTCAGTTTGGAACTTGTTTTTGAAATTAGATTAGACGCTGGCAACCACGAGGGAATCGAGCAAAGATGGACGCAGCCTTTTCACCACGACCAGTTCGCCAAATTTATTGTCAACCTCGTATAGAAGGCTGCGGTTATGTCGCATTCGCATTCAGGTGTACCGGCGTTCTTTTCAATAAACGTCTGAAATTCGCGTACGAAGGTGCAAATACACTAGTAGAGAATCTGAGACGTTTCCTCCTGATAGCGATTTGCAAGTGTTCCCAGGTGAGTGTTTTGAAACAACAGAGAAATAAAGTTCTTCCGTCTCTTAACCGTTTTTTTACAAAAACCCCGTTCAGTTCAGAAACTGAATGACGCTTTTCTATTTTTACATTAAAAAATTGTAAATAACGCGATTGTCCCGTTTTTCCATTTCCAGGCACGCAATAACGAAAATAAATAACTAGAAGGGTAACAAATAAATAAACTTCATTTAACTTTACGAACCGATAGAGCGGCACTTTTAGGCGATGTAAGCGCGATCGCGCTGTTTGATACTCAAACGGTTAAGAAAAAGGATCAGTGGACTTTAGTCTCCATTCTTCGCAAACAATCGCCGTCGCGACATGCAACCGCGAACCGCTTGTGTGCACTTAGCCTAACTAGCGACTGTCCATCTGTTCCTGGATGCACTTTCGATACTGATGTACTAGCCGCCAACAAAATCATGCAATAATTAATCGATACTAAACACTCAGCGGAAAACCTCAACGCCGAGGAACACTTCGCGAGCGACGCAGAGTCCTGTTAGATCACTCGATGGCTAGGCTGAAGAACGCGGGACCGATTGATCACTTCTCATCCGACCTTATCTCATTTCCACCAATCACAATTACAAAGAGAACACTCGGCGAAAGATCATTCCTCTGTCCAGTTAGACGTCAAGTTATCTCCCAACAGTACACATTTAACCAGTTAACTGCAGACAGTTACACACGGGACACGTTACAATAAAGAACTGCAGCGAACTGAAAAGGAATTACATGTTCGTCCGAAAAAAGAAGTAATCAATCGTTGACTAAATTCGTGTTAAATTGAAGATGACCGAAGATTAACCGATTAATTCTTTTGGCGTATCGAGTTGGCCAGCACTCAAGCTTAACGTTGAATTTCCTAAAGATTACTTGGTAAACGTTTATGTCGGTCTCGATCGATGCAATTACGCGAATATGTATTCTAACAATCTATTTCTAAGTTCCGAATTTCCAAGATCTAATGAACGAGCGAATACCAATTTCTCTAGGAACAATGGAACAAACCACAATGAACGTCCGTAGACTTAGTGTTAAGTGTCCACCGCAGCCGCAGCCTAAAACCGACAGGTCCTATATCTTACGCCGATTTCATCTTCCTCGACCGGCGACACTTGAGAATACCTCGGGAACGATGCTCGCCAATATCACGGGATAGAAGCATCACTCCGAATCGTCTGCAGCCTCGGATCAGTGCTGAGCCACGGGCCCACGAGCAATGACAGCTTCTTGCGCAACACGTTGTCGGAACTCTCGACAAATATCATTCCCGCGCGGCGTCAGGAACACGACTACGACACGATCGATTTGCAGGTCCTTTTATAACTTCGCGTTCCTCTTCCTTCCCCTTCGACTTTACGGAGAAATGTTCCGAAAGACTGTTGGCGCCAGATGATTGACAGATATTGTGACTGCTCGGGGATTGCAACGGCCGCGGACGTTTCCCCGCGAGGGTGGAAAAATATGAAAAACCGAAGGTTGAATTCTTGACTACTTTAAACCTCCACCAATACAAACTGTGAGATATCGATGTAGTTACTGTTAGTGTTAAATTGTATACATTATATGCAGATCGATATCAGCTTAGTGGGGCAATGTTAATACTATATTAATAGAAAGGGAGTATATAGAAATGTAATTGTTATTTCGAACTTTAAGGTGGTATTTAATTACAGCTTGCTACTAGCTTGGTTCGGTGATCTCGAAGGAAAAGAGGTTAAAAATTGCTGGGTAAGCGATTGTTAAAATTCAGCTGGTATTTTTCAATTATATCGTACGCAGAAAATTTAATGTAAAAAGTTAGCAAGTTAACGTTTAAACATTTCTAATGATTCTTAAGAAACCCGAACTTTGATGTTGCATTTATTTAGATTTCAATTCCTGAATGTACAAAAGACGCAAGTACGTTTTCGAACGGTATTTATTTTAGAGAAGATTCGCGTGTAATTTTTTGTCTGTTAATATTTGTTCATGTAAATATTTATATTCGAAGGGAATTTAAAAATTTTCATTAACTGTGCACAAAAGCTGTTATTGATATTAAAATAAAATTGAGAATGAACGAGAAATTTATTATAAGTTAATGAAACGCTTTGATCTATCAGCGGATGAATTTCTAACGTATTAAAAAATGGAAATGTTCGTTATCAATCGTGGGTAACGAATAACGAATATCGGGTGAAAATCAAAGAATCCCTGTCCATCAAAGTTTCAATTAATTTTCATTTTGAAGGATCTTGATTTTGAGATGAAAACAAATTTTCCGCGGAGGGTTGCGAAAGTGTGCCACGAAGGAAACGTGCCACCTGAGGAATAATCAATACGCTTTCCTGGCGCATTAAAGATGCGAAGGTGAGTGTCTTCATCCATACGCAAAGAAAATTTTGTTAATAGTTCATAACTTGAAACTTTAAAATTGTCCAATGACTGGTAAATATATACCTATAAAAATAGTCATTTCCGAAAACCAAAGTTTGTTGTGCAAACTCAACCAAGATAAGCATAAACTGAAGAATTTCAAATGCATCTGAAACGCACAATGTTATTGCACCACGTAAACGGAAAATATTTCATCAGGTATAAAATCGAACGACTCGTTGCAGATGGTTGCATAGATTCACCGTGGATCATAGTTTTCTATTGAAATCGCTGCAGATTGAATTGTGCAGGTAATTTTGGTAACACTCGCGGTTAAAGTACTTCGGAAAAAGTTTATAGAATATCGACATACAAGGTGCGTGTAAAAAAAAAAGAATATTCAATACTGTCAAATTTCGTTGAAACAAACAATCAAATTTCTTCATCACGATTATTTTTTTAATAATAGATCGAAGAATAGTCGAGTCAAAATTTAGAGATTTATCCTATACGAAATGTTCTATTCCTCTTCAAATTTTGACTCTGATGAACATAAAAATTATTCCTTTAATTGAAGTAAATTAGGCTCGCTACATACGTATCTTAGTTGCTAATCAGCCGCGGTGTCAGTAGCAAAACAGACGGAAACGTTATCGAAGTCGCCAGAATATTGATAAAATCTTCTTCGAGAAACAATATATTTTATAGCATTAAACCCCTTCCCATCATTCAGCTCGGAATATTTTCAGAACAAAGATTATACCGCAGCGAGTACATGCCGGCGAGGTACGAGAAAGATTTATTGAGGACCTGGAAGTAATTATCATTTCAGCGAAGATTGCACTGCGCTTGCTTTTACGAATACAGAGAACTCTATTACTATATTTTGAAACACAAAGTATGCATAAATAAATTAATTTTTAATTAAATTTGAATTAAAATTGAATGAATTTATCATTCAATTTATTTAATTAATTCAATTTTAATTCAAAATTAATTCATAATTAATTGAATTTTAATTTACTCAACAGCGTTAGAAAACGATTTACCATTGCGAAACCCTTCCTTGAGGGAACATAAAGTCCAGCCAAAACTGGAACACAGCCCTTCGATGTCCCTTGCAATATAAGAAGCAACAATTTTTGTACTCTGACTGGCAATACGTACCATTGAATATTGTACCTAAATTATTAAGAGAATTTTCATCAAATTCACAGATAACTGGTCGTACAGATCAAAATTACTCACGTTTCGTAAAACACATCCAAAGAGTGATCAACGTACTTCTGACTCAACTGGTTTTGTCTGTAGCAGTAGATTAAATGAAGTAAAGTAGACAATGCATTTATCAGTGACAAGTCGAATTCGTCAGGCGAGTCGAGGAGTACGACAAGCTGTCATACAAAAAAACCTTGCTTACTCTTCGCAGATTACGTGAAGTTTCTATTCTGTCATTTTGATAAATCCTTATATTTCTAATGGATCTAGATATCTATAGTTTCAGGAGCAGGTTTCTTTATATTGTTTTTTAAAATCTCACTTTATGCCTATCTCTATTTACTTTCCACAAAACATCGTTCCTATTAATTTTCCCCTATATTAATTTTACGTAGTGTTTCCTTACACTATTCCTAAGTTTACAGCAATTTTCCTCTATATTAACACTAAAACTACCGAACAAGTCAAAACGATCCATTCTTGATTTCTTCTTTTTGTAATTATTAAAAAGATAACAGATGTTTCTCTGAGAATTTATCAAAGAAATTGATTTAAGAGTGCTGAACCTGAACAGTAAATCAATTAAAGCTTCGATAGATGCACTGTCGGAGCTTCTATAGAGGAATTTCAAAAAGTCAATTGAATTGCTCGGTACTTTTAGTGTTAAGTCTTCTAAATATTTGTTAAGTTAGCAATGAAAATATGAGAGACAGGAAAGAAGTACTCACTTGGAACATGTGAGCGCACAAGCAGATCGTCATCAGTATGGCGATAATGAAATATGGAATTGCTACGACTGTCATGATGTATTTGAACTCGCTTTAACAGTAAAAACCGCGTTACTTCCGGATCCCCATCACGCTAATAGCGTTCAAGGATCCCTGTACCTCTGAACTCTTTGATAGAGATCCATCGCCCCGCAAATTCTTCTGTAAAGCTGATCATCGTTCTCCAATGTCGGGTTTGTCGCGTTGAACCAGTCGTCGGTCGCATTCTTTATTCGGTAACTGAAGAGGCAACCATAACGCTTTTAGCTAGCGCAATTAAGAATTACCGCGATACAAATTGTTTCAGAATCTTCAAAATCATAGTAACTCTACTTTAGATAATCTCAGACTTTTCATTTCACAATTATTGGAAACAAACACGTGTAAAACAGCTACCACCGGACATCTATTAATATCTATTAACATCTTTCCAATGACTTGTAGTCTGATATTGGAAATATTTGTTATTGCATAAAATTTCTATGAAATAACATTGATGAATAATAGTATATTTATAATAATCGTTATTGCTATTGGAGGTTTGATTAACACGTTCGATACCAGCAGTTTTCCTCGTAAACAGTCTTCATAGTCAGACTATTTTATCAAATCGAATATATCAGGTTCGAAAAGGTCTCATTAGCACTAAAACTACCGAGCAATTGAATCGATTTTTTAAAATTCCTCTATAGAAACTCCAGAACTGCATTTATCGGGGCTTTACTTGACTTATAATTCAATTTGTGTATCGCTAAACCAATTTCTTTAATAAGTTTTCAGAGAAACGTCTATTATCTTTTTAATAATCTGAAAAAGGAGAAATCAGTAATGGTAGTTTTAATGTTAGCTTCGTAAATGTTGTACCATCAGTTACGATCTAGGCAGAAACGTGACGGAAATTTAATTTTTTTTTAGTACAAAGTACGCAACGTTAGTTGCAACAAACATGTGACACTGGGATTGAACGTGTATATTAAGAAATCTCTCGACATTGATCGTTAATGTTCAATAAACTGTTCGATAACTGCCCCCAGATAGTATGTCGATCATCGTATACCTTACGGTTTCAAATATGGCTGCATGGTGACAGAACAGTAGACCGATTAAACAGTCGCTGGCTGTTAGGATTACCATCCCGCTGAGACACGCAACGAAGAAGTACACAAATGTTACGTAGTAGTACAAGTGCTGGTCATCGTTGAATTCCGGTGCTATAATGATATGCAGCGAACGAGATAGATTCAAGGGTGCCACGATATCCAGGAATAATGGCATTATCGATACAAGAATGTAGATCAGTGATGATACCACAGTGATATCTGAAATGTTATTCTCACAGACTCATTGAGTTCACGCTTATTATTCGCGAACTTATTTATCCGATTCACGAACAACGAAAGAACGTTAGACGAAGTAATTTCACGGTGAAGGTAATCTAATGTTAAAATACTTGCAGATAAGATTACATTATAGATCGTGTCTTACACATGTAAATTGCGACCACGTTTCGATGCCTTTCGCCGTATTTTTCAAATATCCGAACTATTCTCTGATCGCTCAGACTGTGCCAACGAACCATGTTTTCCATCGTATTTCTCAACTAAAATTGTGGATTATTATACTAGCTCTATTTGTCGTGATTTTAACATATAAATTACATGTGATTCAGTTCCAATGTGGTCCACGTGCGTTTGGTAAAACGTTTGCGTGCGGACTGATCTTTCTTCTATACTTAGATTTCGTTGTTGGGATTGCCGCGTGACAAACATTCAAGTGCATTAATGTTTTCGTGTTCGGAAGTGATGAATAATGAATGATAAGGGTAGAGAGGAGTCCGAAAAAGAACTACGAGTTTTGATAACGCGTCGAAAGGAATAGAGAATGGTGCTGTTTAATTATTAATAATATTTGTGTAATTCTCTTCTACATACAATCAAAGTTTCAGAAATTGATTGCGAAATTTTCACGGAGAATATAATCATTCACTGACTCACTATGGTTTGGAGGAGCGTGGCGGTGATATATTTCGTACTGATTATCACCGTGGTGCAGCTGCACGATACGAAGAATATTAAACTGATGATATTGTTACCATAAGCTTTGTGTATTACAATCTGAAAGGAGAAGTTTACCTTTTTTTAGTATAAATTTCCTGCTTAGAAGTCAACCGGGAAAAACAGTGCGATCGCACCGTTTGGCATTTTTAAACGCGAAATTAGAAAAGCACAGTCGTGCTGTCCGCCGTTTTTCGAATTGAAACGGAAGAAACGCGATTCTACCGCACGGCGAGTTTCGACCAGAGTTTTGCGAAGGTACACAAACGAGTTTTCCCCTGAAGCACAGTGTATACTGTTCTCGAAAAATTATAAAATGTTTGTTAACTTTTTGCACTCTGTTGCAGTTCGCGATTCGCTATTTTTAAATTGAATTACATTATATTCCATATTATTAAACAAAAAGATTCCTCTCGTTGCTTTGTAACAGTACCGCTCTGCGGAGTACGTTTCAAACGGGACGTACACTATAATACTACGAACTCGCTGAACAGAAAATATAAAAAGATTACAGAAATAAAAGGGAAGAGTTAAATGCCTGGCGATTTAAAGTAAAAATTTGTTTCGATGTAAATCTATCAATCGATTGCATAGGATTCACGAAGAAACAGCACAACTGTAACAATTGGAATTATATGGATCATTGAATGAATTCTAGGTTCAAATCTTTGAAAATTTTAAAGGTATCAGAGAATCCTCACCTGCACAGCTTCGAAAATAAGTAGCGTGCAACACCATACAACTCTCGCCGCAATGTTCAGGACACGATAGTTGAACGGCCATAATCCGGTCACTGTTAAAATTCTGCGAGTTAAACTATAGGAAGTCCCTTCGAGGGCTTTCATGTTGCTCCGCGAACAACGAACTGGATCTGCGGGATGGAAAACAGAGAAACCGCCGACAACTGTTCGCGTTCATATTTCATTCATCGCCTCGCGGTCCCCACCTGCCCGGTTCTCTGTAATTGTCCCCCGATCCGTCGCAAAGATCTTCGTGAAATTTACCCTGAGAATTGCTCGCGACGCTTGATAAGCGCGAATCGCGCACACATTGCCGTGCTGGCAGACCTTCGCAGCGAGGAAGTAAATTATAGGTTGCGCGCAACGATGTTCCGTGCGACGCGATTCCGCGACAAAAGTTCGCGACGAGGCCGGACAAGACTTCTTGCAATAAACTCTCAGCTTTCTCGTGGTCTGCTTCGGTGTTATAATCAACGGCGTGACGTCTGCCGAAGAAACGTTGCACCCGCAGCTTGGCGTACGGAGTTTTGTGTTAGTAAAATTTGAACGAGTAAGGTGAGTTCGCGAGATCGTGTCACTTCGAATTTAATTTTCTTTCATTTACGTTTAGGGAAACTATGTTTCTTCGATTTATATTTAGAGAAATGATTTTCCTTTGGTTTATATAACAAGACAAAGGGAATCATAATAATCATAAGAAGAAGAAAGTAAAACTGACTGTACACCAGAAAGAAATGGGTATTTACCTTTTCGCGAGTATCGCCCAGTTAAATTTAATCTGTACTGCGAGCATGCGTAACTAATTTGCACTCCGTAAAAATATCTACACTATGTAACGTTTAGGTTCTACGTTAATGTATCGCATTTACTACGCGCCTGATTTTAGTGAACAGATCGTAGTGAAGTAAGAGAAGGACGAGCTCATTATCTGGAAAAGAAAGTATTACAATCTACCATTGCGAATATGATGGTATTATTCTCGAAGGAATTGGAAATTATATTCGCGATAAAAAATTAATTTACATTCACATTGGAAAACAGCATTACGGACAAAATCAGATAAAATACTGTACCGTCGCGAAACCTTTGTAGCTCGGAATAAATAAACCGCAAAAATCTATTGTACATTCTTTTGAACATCTCTGCATTATCAATAATATTACTTTCCGCATTCTCGGTGGACTGTGATACCACATCGTCTCGTATCTGCGTTGTTTGAAATGATTGCGTCATTACTGTTTTAATTTTCAATTGAGTCGATTGTTACCGCTAGAGAATGCATGATCAGACGGCTTAATTAATGGTTGTTGTCAATATTGAATATGTTGTTATTCAATAGTGAAGTACCAATTATTTTGAAACATACAAAATTCGCAGTCTAATTGTAACTTCTATTAATGGGCCGGCGAGCTTGAAATATTCAAAAGATGAAACAGACTCACAGATCGTAGTACATTTCCATACTCTTGTCTGAAATTTGTTGTCCGATATAGTTGTCCATAAACACTGACATCAGGTGGACCATGCCACAAATTATCGAGATTGTCATATCCTTCATCTCATCCATCTCCAATACCGCTAAAATAGACTGTGGCGCGTGTGACATGTTATCGTTTCCTTGTTCTTGATTAAGAACACGGAATCTTAGACGTTTGCTTAAAATTGGGAAAGGTAATGCAGGAGATATTTAGTTGATGCACAATTATAATATTGATATCGGGTAATGAATAATGCATAGTTAACGTTTGTAAAGATTAAACGACACTATTAAGTGTAGATAGTACTAGTAAAATGGCGCAAAAGAGTTCTAATAGCTATTGACTGAACAATCGGTGTTTTCTAAATTGCAAAACGATCTTTTGTTTCAATCGAAGCCTCTGAATTTCTCGCTTCGGGGGATATAATATCACCTCTGAATCGCAACAAAGAATTGTTTATAACATTGGAAGTATTCATTTCTCGGCCAATGCTCACTAGAACTTTGTTGCAGCATTTATTTGCCATGGATGCCTCTCTCTTCGTCAGCCTGTAGAAAAACTCCATTTGCCAAAGCGATCAATTTCACGAAATAGAATGATAGAGAAAATGGATGAGGATCGATCGAGTAATCGACTAACAATAAGTTGTTCTCCGATTAACAATGTTACCAGTGTACTTACACGGTAGAGATTTATCGACATCGAAACTGTCACCACGGCGACTGCTAGCAGATAAGGCACCCCTACATTTTGTCCGAATATCTTCACGAACCTATGGCCGTGATTACGGTCGTTCCGATTCGGAATGTAAGACGCAGCAAGCAACAAAGTACGTTTAGCAATTGAGTTCAACAATCAGAATCTCTTCCATCATATTTAAACCAAAGTACCAACTCGATGGCTTTCGTATGCATGTCCACAGCTTGACGCATGCGCATGCGTATCAAGGTACTTTCGGTTGCATCTTGGTACGTACTGGCCGCCTCGTCGACCAAACCTTTTATCCGATAGCTGCAGAATCAATAATTACGTTTATAAGATTGAACAGCCGGTGTTAATACGATTTCGCAGTGCAGTTTACCCTTTCTACGGTCAATATTAGAAAAAGAAGGAAACAACGGACGAATCTCTTTCGTTATTTAAATCAATGATTCGCCAAGAACTTTTCATTTTAGATGGAATAATTAATATGATGACATTCGTCATATCGGAGTCCTCTTCTAACGAGATCGACGGCAATATAACGACGCGACCGTAGAGAGGGAATTCTAGGCAAGACGAGGAACTCGTCAAGTTTGTGGTCAACCCCTCGTCGTATTTGTTTCATAATTGAGCTCGAATTGAAACTAAACGATCGACACGAAAATGTTTGTAAAATATCGTAAATACGAAAATTCGGATAAATCCATACATCGCGGTTGCCGACGGTGAAAAAGGGTTAACCACGAAAACCGTGTGTTCGTTATCCGAGCGTACTTGGCGATCTGAAACAGTCCGCAAAAGTAGTGGGCGATAAGGAAGAACGTCGACTCCGTACAGAGCACCGTCATCACGCCTGTCATATACGCGAATATGAGGTATAAGGATATTAAATTGATGTAGTCGCCGTCTTTAACAAAAAATCCGAAGGAATGCAGCATGCGAGGCCGGGTCTCGTTCAAGGGCAACAAGAGATCAAGCATTACGGGCATGGTAAGCATAATGTGCCCGTACAAAAGCGCCGTACAGCACGCACCTGAAATATGTAATGGTCGGTATAGACGAAACGATAACGTGGAGCGGTTTATCAACATTTAAATGATCCCGTAGGATTTATAGTCGGCTTTCGTTAACCTTCGCATTACCAAGGTGCTGACGAAGTGCAAGGTATCGTCAGTTCCTGAGAATCTGACACTCGCGACGTCATAGGGGCGGGTTCAGTCGCTCCGAGAAATCCAATTGCATGTCCGGGGACGGCTCCCCCCATTCTTTGTCGCGCGAAGAAGGCGTGCACCTGCGAAGCTGACCACTCAAACGAGAGTGCCAGATTCGGTGCAGCGGACGGTGAAGTGCGGCTCTAACAAGAAGCTAAATGTTCGAGCCGCCTTGGTCTTCGACGCATGGTAGTAACACAGGAAGCGGGATTAAATGTGACTGAGTGAGATGTAACGATAGAGATTAACACGTTGAATACCATGGGGGTCGCCAACGATTCCCAACAAAATAGAATTATTATAGTTTACTCAATTAAACGATGATTATTTGAAAACATTTCTATATTCTACATAATGCTACCCAATGCGGTGACATTCGGCTAGATGAACGCGCAATAATAATAATGCAATTCAATCAAATGATTTAACATTTTATTTTTCCCATTGCGTGCACTTTGCTCTATGAAATCGCACGGCAATCAACGTGTTCAAGTCCATAGTCCAAGTTTTGCCACTGTCCTTTGTTATTGCCGCACGCCAATAATAACCATGCGTTGAAGACCGTCGTCTTGGAAGAGTCGTCTTGCCGCTCAGTCCTGATCGCTCGTGAGTAGCCTGCCATCTCGTCAGAGCCGCACTTTACCTACAGTGCATTACTCGCGTGAACCAAGCCGGCCTGCAGCTCAAAAGTGAAGAGAAGCAAGGGGACTCGGCTGCACGCTCCACCTCAGCTCGCTGTTCGGCCAATAACAAAGACGGGCCGAAACTAATTCCGCCATTACTATCGGACTGAGCGCAGCGAGTGGATTTAACCCTTTTGCTACTACGGGTGACTATAGTCACCGGCCACAGAAATGGAGCCGAAAGTTAAGATAACATAAACAATAACGAAAATACGTTTATGGAAAAATTATACAGAGATTTCTACGAATACAAATCATTTCGTTTCTAAAAGCAGTGTCACAACGGCGTTTTTCAGACAAAATACTTAGCCCCGAATGCACACGTAACATTAGAACTACCAAGCAATTAAAGTGACTAATTTCCAATTTCTTATAGAAAGTATAACAATACGTTTCTTGAGACTTAATAACGTATCTGCACAAATACAGAAATTTAAAGGAAAACCTTTCACAAAAACGCCTTCATGATTTAGGTACTTGTGAAATAATGATTTTGAAGTGGGTCAATTTGACCCGCCCGGTACTTTTAGTGTTAACACGTTGAACGCCGCACGATTTCACAGAGCAAAATACACAAAATGGAAAAAGTACAATATTAAATCATTTTACTGAATTGGATTATTATCATTGCGCGTTCATCAAACTGAATGTCACCGCAATGGATAGCATTATTTATAATATAGAAATGTGCGCGAATAATCGTCGTTTCATTGAGTGAATTATAGTAATTCGATTCGCTTGGGGGTCACCGGTGACCCTCATGGCATTCAACGTGTTAATGTCCCCACTTTTGCTACGGCGCTCCGTTCTAAGCGAGGGACTTCGCGGTGAGGCCCGCCGTGGCGGAAGGGTTAAGCCGCAGGCCGGTTGAGATCATGTCAGTAACGCACTGTACTCGTTAGCTCCATTGACCAGACAGCTAAAAGTGCACAGAGGCAAGAGCACTTTTCCACTCGGGAAGCTCGGACCGACTCGACTTTCGACGCATGGCCATTATCGGCGCGCGGTAATAACAAAGTACGAAAGCAAAACCGAATGCGACGTAGGCGGTTGAAACTGTACAGAATTTTCTTTTCTATCGTTACGTCCGACTTCATCGCATTCGGTCTCGCTTCCGTTCTTTGTTATTGCCGCGTGATAATAATGGCCATGCGTCGAAAGCCGAGGCGGACCGAGCATCGTGATTGGAAGAGTCCTCTTGGCACTGTGTACTTTTAGCTTGTTGGTCGATGGAGCTAACGCGAGGGCTGCACTGTACCTCGGCCTAGTGTGAAACAGAGCATATAATTATGATAATAATAATAATTACTTATTAAGGAATGATAATGATAGTAATGTGAGAATGGTCGCATTGAAATATGCGAATATCATACGAGAGAATCAATTTTCTTAGAATTTTACATTTAGAAAATCTCATCCTTGGTAGTGCGACGGTTAAAATCCATTGATTCATCTTGTTCGAAAATGAAAAGTGAAGAGAGGCACTAGAATATTCAAGTGGATTAGAATACGAACGAAATTCAACAAAATGATGTCGCAATTGTTTATTTTCGGTGCGGGTCTAACTCTGTTGCGATGAAACGAAAACTTTCTTGTTTTCCACGTCTGAACGCTTCCAAGTTCACGAATCCGCTGATTCGTCAAGCGAAACATTTCTGTTCTTTCCACACAACGAAAGACATGTAAGTGGCCTGGGTTCTTACACAAAAGCACGAAGAATACACGTCTCGAAATCTCAGCGTGTTTCGACAGTATCCCCAGTTCGACCGGGTTTTGCAGCGTCTCGTAGTCGGATTGCAAATTTTCGTACATAAATCTGATCTGAAGTCATATGGAAAAAAACCATACGGACGGAGTTGCACGGGCGATTCTTCGTGAACGTAGTTGAAACGATTCTATTCGTAACGGCGTGACTTACGATTGGAAAGGTGTAGATAATGCCAACATATCGAAAAGAGAATATTAACATAGGGAAAGAAACCGACATTGTCAGAAGTAAATTCTTGAATGTAACATCTGAGGGGATTAGTGAGACCTGAAAAAAGTCGTTCGTTAACCGTGGACCGTGAACACCCTTGACGCAAGGGTGCTTCTCGATCGTGACCATCACTCCGAGGAAAGATTGGAATTCGGGAGGAGAAACAACTGATAAACAAACATGCATCCAGTAATAATTCAATTAGATAACGATGATAATATTCAAATGTGTAATATAATACCTGTGTTGCTTTTAAGTGTCAAGAACAAACCCATTATGCAGAGCTCTAGTAATTTCGACAAAGTTATTTAGAGAAAATTGAAGTAACCCGTATCAGATCGTATAACTTGCTATAAAACAAAGGTAAGCAAGTCCGTTGACAAATTTCTTAGTGAAAACAGAAGCGAAAGGAAAGACAAACATTGAGAAACTAATCGATCGGGCAACATAGGTATAAAGTTAACTGAACGGAGGGAGGCGCAGAATTTTCAATAAAATGTTAAAATCGGTCATTTGATCGGTTCGCGGTACGGTTAGTGTTGAAAGGCTAATTTCAGGCGAGTTTTCGTTACCTGGGTCGCGATACAGCCAAGTGGTACGATGGTGAACAACGTTCTGTGAATTTTCGTTGTTAACGAATGATCGAAGGGCCAGAGGCCGATAATGCGTAGCAACACGCAATAGGCTTTGTATTCTCTTTCGATCACGTACATATTCTCGGTCGCAGTTGAACAACGACTGCGCAAGAAAATTACGAAATCGCTCGATGTCACCCGTCTAGATATTTTATTCATCTTATTTCGCTATTGGACCGATGTTTCGGTGCGTTTAATGCAAAAATCAATGCAGAACATCTTACATAATTTAATACCGGAATTCAAAATAATCGAGGAGTTTTGTTACCTTTCGTGCGGGGGATTGCATAGAGTGTCTCTTCCGTGGCCGGATACGAATTCTGCCTGGCGTTGAAACGAAGTAAGGAGGATGACGTGTTCATCGGAAATACCGTTTTTTTTTGTGACACTTTGAATCTTAAAAAAAGTATACAACGATTCGTCTGCATCGCTGAATTCGCCGGTGTGATTAACGTTCTATGAAGCCAACGAGCAAATTGACCTGAACATTATCATTTAGACAACGAGGTACGTGAAGAATCCAATTCCATCTGCTTCAAGTTATTACGTGTCGATCGTGTCAGAAATAATAAAAGGAAACTGGTAGAACACTGTAATCAAGATTTTTTTCGTTATTGCCGGCAGTTCCTATGAAATTCAATAAAACTTCATTAAGATACGTTTCGAACCATCGTGAATGTTTTTGTAACGTATAAACTCGTCGACGCGTGCAGAACACGCGACGAAACCTTCGCGAAACCTGAACCCTCGCGGGCCTGACACCCGCAATTTTAGATTCTCTCCGTCTTTCGAAGAAAAACAGGAGCGGTTTCCTATTTTCTTGAGAACTGTAAGAGTCAATGCAAACTTAATGACATCCGGCCTTCCTTTCGATATTAGTGTTTGCAACGGATGTTACCGTGTTAATGTACGAACCTATGGGATGGGGATTCATTCTACGGTTATCTATTATCGAAGTCGCGCGCGTCAATGTTCATTCTTTCAGTTTTCGTGTGCTGCAGTCGGAGAGTAGAAATGATCACCGATATCTTTGCAAGTCGTTATAAATCATGCAATTCCTTCCGTAATAAGAACGTCTTAGTGGTTATTACTAGTGGTTAATAAATTCTTATTATCCTTCCTCGAAGTGATTTCGGAACTGATTTGTGCAGTTTTCTCCCGATGAATTAAGCAACCATAGCACGTATACAAAACAAAGAAAACGCTTTGTACATGACTTCGGTTTATTTTGTTAGGATCGATTGTAAACAATAAACGACAATCACTTTCGTGCCCATAAAAAAATAAAGTAAATATCAAAAGTACGGACAAAGAGTGTCACTTGCGAGACAGGATGCCTCTGAATGCTGATTCTCTCTGGCAAGCTCTGGCAAGAATCATCACTTCCGAAGGTTCTCTCAGCGAGAATAGAGAACAGTGAAGTACGAAAAGGAGGAGCTCATCATCTGAAACAGGAATGTCTTGCATGTGGGACCGATGGTTGCCTAGTTTCACAGAATATATTTACTCGCAAAGAATTCGCCAATCTACCAATACGTACAATAAATATTTTATACGTAACCAATGATAAAGTTGCAATTATAATTTACATCGTCAGAAACTCTGATTAATGTGTCTACTTTATGTCAGAATACATTCAATGAAAAAACTCGACATTTCACAATTGTTAATATACATTGTAAGACCATATTACATTATTACAGATAACATTGTTACACTAGAAGATCGCTAACTAGAAAAATCATTGAATTTGAATCATTGAAATACCTAATATGCAGGAAAAGACGATCCTGTCGGCGAACTGTTTGCAGAAAAGTTGTAAACGCGTTTGTCAACTTTATTACGGTACTTACACGGTACAAATTTACGGCGAATGAAAGGATAGAGAGTAGGATCGCAAGCAGACACGGCATCAGTAGCCCCTCCGACAAATATCGAATGAATCTACGTCCGAGAGTCCGTAATTTAAGATTAAATAACAATGACAATAAAATTATAATGTAAGATATGAAGAAGACCGCGGAAGAAGTAGTTAAAGTTAAAGATTGTAGTGTTAAATGAAGGTACCAACAATAAAGCTCTCTGGTGAATCCTCACAGTCGGTTCGACCTCTAGCAAGTTTCTGGTAACCATCTCCAATTCGACTGCTTCGTTGACTGCGCTTTCTAATCGGTAACTGAATAAATGGAAATACATGGATTTACTGTTCGAAGCCATTACGCTTGGCCAGTGTCCAATGTCCGTTAATGATTCTTGCAGCGAAAACCATATCGATTCATGCAATTAGAACATTGTTGTGTGAAGAGGGCCACCGCATATGGCAAATGAAAGGGAAAGATATAGATATCATCAAATGCGAAGATAATAAAAATTGTTTGGAACGTACCGAACAGTTTCAAACAATCCGCACACATAGAAGGAACCGATTGAGAGTGTACTTTCCGTCATTGCAGAAGTTAATAAACCCGCCGTGCTTATCGCTGTAACTTGTACGCAGACCCAGTCGACGTCTTTGCCCTGTTCGAAGTAAAAGAATCCGAGGAACTGAATGTTTAAAAGCTGATACCTCGAATGCAGGAATGTGGGAAGTAGCAGTGTCGTTAAAAGGAAAAAAGTTCCTCTACAAGCCATACCTGGAATAGGTATTTCCCTTTACGGTTTCGACGGGTTGATCGTGAAAGGGAAATTTTCGCAGATTTTTCATTAATTTCTGTATTAATCAGTAACGGGCGATAGTTTCTATAACAATACCCACCTTATCAATAAAACAACAGAATACTGGCGAATTATAGGGAAAACAATGATAGCACAATCTTGATATAATATTATAGAAAATGTGCCTCAAATCGCAGCAAACATACTAAATACAAACGAAAAGAAATTTTGTTATGTGTACGTATAGAGGCCGCCAGAGGACTATTAAGGTATTATGTGAAATGTATTGAAGGACCATTCAGCTTGTATCGGTGTCACCGATATTCCATCTGACAAAGGTAGAAAATATAAAGCATTAGTGTAATACTCTCACCTATAAACAACAATACCACATGTTTCGAGTAATCTAGGTATTTTTTTAATATCGCCACTTCGGTTCGATCCTTCAGTGTTTCACAATCGTTTTGTATGCCTTGCATAATAGATCTCACCTAATGCCGCGTAAAAAGATCACTTTAAGATTGGAAGAGATTCCCGCGCGAGAATGTAAGTGTAAGAACTTTTGCGTTCGGTGTTACCACTTTGACAGTTTTAGCGTCTTCGAACTCACCAGCGAGAATGCGCTGAGGAAACTGACGTATCGTTGAAAGTACAGTAGCATCGGAAACGTGTACGATAACATCTTAAGTAAGTTTTCCAGCGTGATTTCCACTTTCAAAATCGACTTTACCTGAAAGATATTCAATTTTTTTTGTTTTGGTAAATAAAAGTTTAACAGTGATAAAGAACCAGAACGAAATTGCTTATAGAAGAGTGTCGTGCAAACTATCGGTAACACAGCAAACTGGAAACAATTATAACGAATAATCAAACGGTCACGTTGTTGGTCATTTAACATATTTCTGATCTGACCATCACGTGAGTCGATTACTGATTTTCCTACGATAATAAATACTGTAGTTCTTTTTGAACGTATCGTTTGATTAAATCTCTGGTCGTCTTTTATTGATCCCATCCTATTCGCCTCTTAAATTACTGAACCTGCCTCTGCCCATTGAAATTCATGTATAATTCCGTCATCCAAGTATCATTCGACTACACTTCGGTGTCATATGTGATTCATGTTATGCCACTTCCGGGACAAATAAATCCATTTCCGACTTCACTTGCTGGAAGCATGAATCACCAATAGTTTCCTGTTCATTAATATAGTCCATAATGTCTCCTTTGGAAGAAAATGGAAAGAATTCTTCACGTGTGTAATAATTCTGAGAATCTACTTATATTTTGAAGGAGTCGGGTCTTTTTCCTGGCGTTGTCGAGTCCAAAACGCAACTCCAAATACGAACTGTAACACTCAGCGACTGTTGACGAGTTAATGTTGGAAGTTCTACTCCTACTACGAAGTTTTGAGTTACTGTTATGCTAATTAAATCGCTTCAAATGTGGAAGAGGCGGGAAGATCAATTACTAAAGTTGCAAAGAATCATATTTTCCGTTACGTTGATGCTTCACGTAACATTTCAAGGTTATAACGTATTGTATAGTTCCTTCTTTTAACATTGAACATTCTTATAAAATTTCTTATAACTTGTTATAACTTGAACCATCATCGAAGTTGCGCGTATTTTGCATCATTCTATACGACACTGAACATCGATGTCCTGATGTAGTCTAGTTCGGTAGTAAAAATTATTTTATTTTATTCGAGCGTATTGTTATTTTAATACAGCAGACGTTTCTTCGAATTCCTGCCGTACAATTATTTGTAACCACGTAGAAACTTTTATGTTCTCTAATCGTTCATACAGAGAAAACGCTCTGTATATTGCTTCATTAGATTTTATTAGAAAGCACTTGGTACAATGTTACGTCCTATATGTTGTTTGAGATGCGGCGCCAACTATTGAGAACCGATGAAGATTTCCATGTAATGTACTGCCGGAAAAAGTTATTCGTATAAACTTGAACGACTGCTGTCTTCGTGTTAACCTGTTGTGAACTTATTCTTCGAGGTTCGAATAAATAGTGTGACTTGCAACACAAGATGCTTCAAAATGCTGATCAGTTATGGTAATCTGTGCCCACAATTATAGTTTTCTAGCGTTGTTTTAGGTTGAATACAGAACAGTAAAATACGAAAACGAGGAGTTCATAATCTGAAACAAGTATTACTTGAATCTAAGACCAACGAACGATTATTTACAGAACATCATCACTCATAGAGAATTCGCCCGTCCACTTATACCATAAATGTTTCGTATACGACAAATGTGAACATTGTATGTATCTTGATATCATAGTGTAAGTAAGAATACATTGAAAGGAAAGATTCGAAATTTAACGGTTCATAACTGATAGTATTTTATTACACACACACACACATATATACAGTCCTTGCCTGGCCATCGAATTAGTACCACGTACGAAAATTTCATTTTTATGCCTATAACAGTATGTCATATATGGAGAACTGTCTTAGGTCATTCAAATTATTACTAAATACGTTGATAATGAGTTATAGATAACAACTGATTTGTTACTATCGTGATTATAATCAAACTGTGTGGTTGACGAGCGATTAAGGTTATGTTAAGCGTTTACGTTAGGCTCAACTGCCGATGGCGCGTTAGGTCAGATTTGGAAAATGCAAGATTTGTTTGTGCATACATGATGAAAATGTGTTGCACATATGCACGAGAGATCCTTATAAGTTCAAATGATGAAGAAGAGAATCTGTTGTGACTGAATCGTTCGAGCGTTCGTAAGAAATCAGCGTTAAGAGTTTTAGTTTTAGTTTCGCGTCAAACAGTGATGAGAATCGCCAAATGTATGAAGGAGGATGTGCCGCAGTTTTCGAAAAACCACACCGAGAACAGACCGAAAAATTATAAAAACTGCATTAGAAAACCGTCGCGCGACTACAAGGGTACTGGTGCAACGTCTTAAGAACCATGGAGTGGATATATCTGAGAGAACATTCAGAAAACATTTATACGAAGCCAATATCAGATGCAGGCGACCAGTAAAAAGGCCGAAATTGACACCCGTAACGAAAAAATCTCGATTGGAATGAGCAAAGGCCAATCTTAGCATAGCAGATTGGAAAAAGGTAATTTGCATCGATTTATGCTTTAAGAAAATCATTTTAAGACTCTAAATATTTTCAAATTTTTACAATTTCTTCATAGTCATTAGGTCATCTTCAGTGACGAAACACGCTTAGAAAGCGTTTCCGGTTACGGAAGCAGCTCAATTTGTCCGAAGAAGGTCTGATGAGCAATTTCACCAAGATTGTGTGGTGCAATCGGTAAAACATCCACAAGCAGTGATGATATGGTCCTGTATAACAATTGAAGGACCAGGCCCACTTTATTTTGTTAATGGAACTATGAATGCTAAACAGTACGAAGATGTCATAAAGAATCGATTGCTTCCATTTTACACATCTTTAGGATCCCAATACACGTATATGCACGATGGAGCACCATGTCACAGAGCCAAATCCATTAAAACATTGCTTTTATCAAAAAATATCCCCTTGCTCCCATGGCGAGGCAATTCTCCCGACATGAATGCTATAGAAAATGTCTGGAGCCTCCTTAAACGAATAGTTTATGAATCTCCAAACACCACATTATCACAGTTAAAAACAAAAATTACAGGTATTTGGGAAAATAATGAAGATATAAAGGATATGATCAAGCAATGTATACGGAGCATTCCGGAAAGGATACAAGCTGTCATCAAAGCAAAAGGTGGAAATACAAGATATCAACATGTGATAACAATATTATGTACAGTAGTAGTGTATTATGTTAGTAGTTAATAAATTATATCATGACAAATTCACCAAGCCTTTTAATTTTACGGAAAACGCGAAAAATGCTTAAAATTTGTAGTGGTCCTAATTCGATGGCCAGGGACTGTGTATGTATATATATATATATATATAACACAATTGAATAAAATATAATACTATTGGTTGATAACTGTTAAATTTCGAATACATATATATCAAAATTATTTATTTATAACATCGTGAATATGGGCGGGTGAATACTTTTCTGAGTCACTGTAAACGGGACGAATTACCATCGCAAGGCCTTCGTAGCATGGTACAAAGAACCCAGCTAGATTGACGGATGGTGTGTTCCTCAGCAACACGAATAGCAACAGTTTCTGTGATTCCGGTGGTATACGATACCACAGCGTGTTATATCTGCACGATTCAACAGAATTCTTTGATTATTCTTTTGTTGATGCCCCAACGTCGGGGATGAATTTTTGCGTGCAACTTACAATGAAATTGGCGAGATTCAGAACGATTTGAATTAGAAAATTACGTTAACCCGACACCACAGAATTATCGAGTTCTTTAGAATCAACATATCGCCTGTAATTCTGTATATTAACTTAAAAACACCAGACTAACAGTTACGTTCAGGCCATTCTGTGTATCCAGAACAAAGCATACAAACGAATTTCTGTAGACTTTCATTGAAATCGCGTATATAGAAATACACTGATATAAAAGCAAATATTTCGAAGCTGGTCATTGGACTTACGTTCCATAGAAAAAGAGGTCAATAGAGTCTATCACTTTCTGACCGCTGTAATTACCAATACAAAATACTAGCAAGTGCACCCCAATGATCACAGAGGAAAAAAAGATTTCATCGTACTTCTTCATTTCAAGGATCAATAAAAAGATCTGTCGCACACAAAAAAAAAACGTTCTCGTTAGATTTCGGTTCACGGGAAAACCATGGATATTCTGCTGAATTCTGTTATGTTACTTACACGGTACATATTTATACTGAACGAAAGCACAGTCAATACGATCGCCAGTAGATACGATAGCACTAATTTCTCCGATAGATTTCGAATGGCTCTACATTCGAGGATTGTGATTCCAGGTAAAGTAATATGAGCGAAGCAACAACAATGCCAGATATTAGTAAAATAAAAAAAAAATGATGACATTAAATATAAGAATATTCATATAATATCAAACAGAAGGTACCAACTCAATAGCTTTTCGATGTATGTGCACAGTTGGCTTGATATCAATCACCTTCGTAGAAAGCATCTCGCTTGTATCGTTGACCGCCACTTCAATGCGGTAACTGAACAAATGAAAACACGTGAATTTACTGTCTGAAGCTATTACGTTCGGCTTGTCTCTAATATTTATCAATGATTCTTGCGGCAAAAGCCACATCGACGCATGAAATCAGAACATTGTTGTGTGAAGATGGCCACCGCGTATTGCAAATGAATGGGAGAAATATACAAGATATCATCAAATGAAAGGATAGTAAAAATTGTCTGGAACGTACCTGGCAATTTCAAGTAATCCGCGCACGTGGAAGGTAACGATCACGATCGTACTTTCTGTAATTGCGAACGTCACTATACCCAACATGATTATCACTGCTGTCTGGAAGGAGACCCAGACGGTAATTTTGTTTCGCTCGAAATAAAAGAATCCGAGGAACTGCAGGTAATAGAGATGATATTTCGAGTGCAGTAACAGGGGAAGTAACAGTACCACAAAGGAGCAACAGACACCAGCGACCGCCATAACTAGAATATTCGTAATTTTCCTGGTTTTCATTTGTCCAAGAAAATTTCTCACATATTTGCACATATCGAAATGTTGATATTAACAGCTGTCGGTCGAGGATTTTGTAGTAACATTCACTTTACCGATCAAACAGCGGTTTATTGGTCTAACGTAATGGAGACGTTGTTAGAACTTTTAATGCAATAAAACAAATAGAAAATTTAACATATATCTAGAAATTACAGCCAGCGTAATGAACAGAAATGGGAACAAAGTCACTTATATCCCCGCATAGAGGACACATTCGACTGTTAAGCCATCAGGCTAACGTTAACGTTAATTTGTACTTCTTCTGACAAATATAGACAACACGGAGTATTAATCTACCATTCTTACCTGCATACAGAAAGATCACGGGTTTAGAAAGCTCAATGTATTTCCTTAATATCACTGCTTCATTTGGATTCTTCAATGTGTCACAATCAAATTGTAAGTTCCTTATAATAAATTTTACCTAATACCACAAGAGAAAGGAACGATCAAATTAGAAATACTCGCATATAAGAAGAGAAACGTGACGGTTTCATCGTTCGGTACCACTGCATTGATAATCTCGTGTCTTCGTACTTACTAGTGGAAAATTGACGACGAGAGCAAGGTATCGTTGAACAAACAATATCATCGGAAATGTCCACGATAACAACTTCAGTACATTTTCCAACGTGATTTCTATATTTGATATCGTCATTACCTGAAAGATGATTAGTTCTTCTGTTTGTATAATCAGAGATGGCGGACAAGTGAACAGAATCGAATTCTTCATAACACCGTAGCAGATACAACTGTTTGACCCATAGCCTGTATTGTAGTGCAAATCAGACCCGTGGCGAAGATTTCAAATAGAATGTAACAAATATAAATGTCACATTACTTTTCTATTATTAATTATAGTGCTTTAGAGTAAACGTGGGCACACAATCAGTGTGAAATTCTTTTCTTTCTCTAATGAATTATGAACAATGAAATTGTTCCGACGAACGTAGTTGCGAAAGAAATCATGGCGCACTATGTCAAAACACATAAAACTACAAAGATTCATAATGGAATGTCGAAATGTCACATTGCTGTTCAATTCGATGTTTCTTAAAATTTTCCGGTAACATGGTTTGGGTGCTGATTACACCAACGCGATTGAAATAAAAATATTTTTAAACCGGGGAAATTTAACTTTTTGTTCGGACGTATGGTTCATGGTGAGTTCGATTTTTGTTACCTGAATATATGTAGTGACGAGTGTGATCACACAGTAGAGGATTCTTCTAATATTCGTTAAGATAGAGTTGTCGTAAGGCCAGAGCCCCGTGATGCACATCCCATGATAATACAGACTGTAGTCTTTAAGGAAAGTTTCCATTCTCAGAGATGAAAAATGTTTGGACAGAAATTTCGATACATCATTTGAATACACCTCGGTGTCGTAAATAATTCATGCTATGCTGTTTCTGTCACAAATTACTGCCGGCTCGTCTGTGTATACAAGCGACCGTTTAATTCGTCCGAGGTGTAAGGTTCTATCGCGTACCCGATCGATTCCTGACTTCCTTTCGGAAATATAAATTATTTCTAACTTCCTATTTACGAATACCGTACCCAACTTGTTCCTTCAAAAAAGTTAAAGGAATTCTCCATTTATGTAATAACTCTGAACACTTTCAAGTATCAAAGAAACGAAGAGATCAAATGCCAAAGTTACTATTGTAAGAACTATACATTCCGGTACGTTGATCCTACAAGTAATATTTTAAATTTATATTGTTCAGTAGAGACTAATTCTAAAGAAGAGTCTTTTAACACTATAGAACTACCGTACTAGTCAAAACGACTGATTTCGATATTTTTCTTTTGAAATAGTGGATATCTTAAAAGCGTTGAACATTCGATATAATCTTGAAAATAAATAATTTCACTTGAATATTATAACGAATGTTTGAAGAAACTGAGGATAATCTATTCTTACAATTTTTATAGAGGTTGCATATCAATCGTATTAAATTCTCGATAGTTCTAGTATCAATATCAGTGGATATTTTCCCCCTTCGATGTGTGCGTGACGCTTATTCGAAAAATCACAGTGAAAAAAGGATTGTGTAAAATTCCAAGTGCGAACGTGTAAAATTCCATTTTATTCGAAACTGTTACCGTTCCAATTCGATACAAGCCTCTTCGAATTCCTCTTGTGTACTTATCTCGAACCACTCAAGTAACTTTATTCAAAAGTTATAAATACCATTATTTGGACTTGACGTAGTTATGTTTTATTAGAAAGTACATATGACAGTTTTCTATAGTATAGCCATTTGCGATTCAAGATAACTCGAAAAGCTGATTCTATCTGATAAATTGTGGCCGCGATCATCGCCTCAAAGCATTCTTTCAGGCCGAATACAGAACAGTAAAGTAGGAAAACGACGAGCTCATCATCTGAAACAATAACTTCCTGAAGTTGGGTTCAACGGTCGTTTATTCGCAGAATACACTTACTCACAAAACATTTTCCTACCCACTTATATAACATATGAAAATGACGGAAATATCGCATTACGATAGAGTGAGTGGGGCACCTTGTATATTACATAATGAACAGATGTTAAAATTGCAGGTATAATTTATCTGGTCGTGAACCTTGATTTATGCACTTTCTGTAAGAGCACATTCAATGAAAAAATTTCTCCAATTACTAGGTACCCAATAGATAATATTAAATTGTATTACATTGTTGTATATACAATTCTAACACTTCAAATTATTTATAAAGAAAATATTAGTTAACTTTTTTACTACGGCGCGCTCTCAGATGAATCCATCAATACGGACGACGCGTTATTTGCATGTCAGTCGCTGCGACTGGTTGTCCACTGACTAGTGACCAAAACAGTACCCGGAAATTTGATCACATTCTTAGGGTTAAAAAAAATAATAATTGCAAATAAATTAAAAATATCGATTTTTCTATTTATTGCATTTTAAGTAGCTTTTTAAGCTATTTCAATTAGCTTAATTTAATTTGTAAATATCTTCAACAATAATCCGTAATTCAATATAAAGGAAAAAATCCAAAATTGATAATGAGGAACATATTCATTTTGACAATATTGACATAATAAACGAATAAAGGCAATAAAGCGATAACGAACGAAGAAAGATAACACTACGGAACAAGATTTTTGTTTTGTAATAGCCACTAGGTGGTCCTTATAGAGTTTCTTGCCCTAAATACGAATCCGAAAAGCCGGTTTGCTGGGTAACGTCCAGGTTTCGAAAAAACTGGGTTTTTCTAAAAACGGTCGAATTTTTCAGAAAAGTATTACGTGAAAACTAAAAATGTTAGGCAGTTCAAATTTGTCGTAGAAAATAAAGAAGACTTGCCGGACTATGTAGCTATAAAAATTTTGAATTTTGGGTATCATTAAATGTTTGTAAATGATGATCAAAGTTTAACAAAGGACAGATGCGCGTACTTTGTATACATTCCTGTTACATTTCTACCAAAAGTGGGTTGGCTAGCATGAATTTGCTACGCACCATTGGATCCTGCAGACATTTCTGAAGAGGAAACCCACGCAAAAGACGTGAAAACGGTTTGAGGATGAGAAAATCTCCGGCAAGAAGGTACGCACAGAGCTTTAGCGCCACACGGCCATCGTTCGCCGGCCATGCCCAGGCGCTGTAGAGACCTGGACCCCGGTCACCTCTTCTATGTATATATAATGTTTAACTGTTTTATAAATTTGCATAACAATTATGAGGAAGCTTTTCATGATCGTTCTATTTATAGCAATGTCACTATAAAATTCCTGTGAAATCTTGATAAACGCATACTTGTGATTGTTGTATAAAATATCAGTCTTCAGAACAATCAGTCATTTCGATTTTTTAGTGCTTCTAGTGTTAGTAATTTACTTTAATAACGATCACATAAATTATTCCAATATTCACTTCTACGAAAGTTAATAGTCAGTCTGTATGATTGGAAGCGTTATATTCCGACAGAGTTGTCGCGGGAAGATGTTCTTGGTGTATTCTTACCCACAGAAATCATTATTTAACGTTTCGAATGTTCCATATGTTCTGCATGAAACGCTTCCCCTAAAACCATATGAAAACATTACTGTAAGGTTGTAATTGATTTCTAGATTGTAACGGTTACGTGTGCAACGAACTCTCGCGCTCGTTGTCACTGCGACGGAGGTCACGTGTTTTCGAATTCATTAGCGGGCTTCTGATGTCAAAACAAAGGTATCGTAAAATGTATGTACATAATCATCGGTGACATGAACGAGACTAACCTAATGAAATTTTCCGACGGGAATTCTACCATAATTATCCACGTTACCTGGAAAGTATTTTGTTTATGTCTCAAAGAGTCCAAATTACTAACGGAGTAACGTGGGTCAACGAAGCAACCTGAAAACTGAACGTGAAAAACCGGAAGGTGTTCGTTCCTCAAAGAAAAACAGGACCAGGAAAATTTTGCGATGGTCGACGTTCGTCAGGAACGGAAGCCAAAAGATTCGTTAAGTGTAAGTTTTGCAATTTGACTAAGCTGAAGTATCCGGAATAGTAAAAGCGGAGCCACAAAACTTGAAATGCATTTGCGAAATACTGCTCGATCTTAATGGCCTCCATTGATGGCGTACGATGTAAATTTTCATCGTGGCAGTAGCTCATACATATATATATATATATATATATATATATATATATATATATATATATATATATATATATATATATAACTTGTACTGCACTATGCTTTTTCATGAAAAGTTTATACAGAATCATTCCTTAGAACTGCAAGAAAGACAATGTTAATATTTCCATTCACGTCCTCAGTTGTAAACTGAGCTGTATACGCTGTAAACGTGTCTGCAGTTATAATCGTAATAACATCGGAACAAAACTTGCAGGTTTGCAGTATGCAACTGAATAGTCATACACGATCACTCCGAATGCTAATCTTCTGCCATTGCAGTCTCGAAGATTATTTCTAAATTTTCTACTGTACCGATAAAAGAACAGTGAAATATGAAAAAGACGAGCTCATCATCTGAAATGGGAGCACCATGAATTTCTAGATAGGGAGCGACGGTTAATACATTATAAAACCGAAGAAGTTACCATCGAGAATCCTTCGTAATTCGGCACGAATAAACCGACTAAGTTAATCTGTACATCAGTTGACGTGTGCATCAACAGATATAATAAGAGTTTCTGTGCTTTTAGTGGGACGCAGTACCATAACGAATTGTATCTGTAAAAAAATTCCATTACTTATGTCATGAATATTCAAAACTCAATTTAGTTGTTCCACAAGTACTCTTAATTCCCTGATACAATTATTTCTCCTAACTATAATTAATCTGGAACAACAATTTGTTTCTCTCATTCCTATTACATACCTTCGTGAAGATTTTAATGGTACGTATAATTTGATTGGACAGATTTCAAGATACGAACGCCAAAAATGTCAAGTGACTAAAGCCATGGAACTTACGTTTGATAGAAAAGGTTAGAACTTGCATTGGCCAGCTCTTGACCGCTGTGATTATTTATGAATATAATTACGACGTGTGCCACAACTATTACGAAAGATAACGAAATTTCTACTAACTCATCCATCTTCATCATCAACAAGCAAATCTGTTAGTACATTGAAAGTAGTTGGATCATATGACTTTTCATGGGAGAGCAGAAATGAAAGCGAACTTTCATGACACTTACACGGTATAAATTCACAGCAAAGGAAATGACGACTAACAGAATCGCTGGAGCATACGTAAGCAAAAGGTCATTCGAAATGGCATTCATGAACCTTCATTTCCAGATACATGATGGACCAAATTGTACATAGACGGAAGATGGATAGGAGCAACCCGCATAACCAAACCATAACGAGATATTTAATAAAAATGTTGTCGTAATCTGTGGTTGAAAGTACCAACCTATGCGCTTTTTGATGGAGGTATACGGCTGGTGCGATGTTTATTGGTTTTGGTTCAATGAAAATGGCTCCGTTGTTGACTGCCGTTTTTATTCGATAACTAAATGAATAAACACGTGTTAAATGCAACAACATTTTTAATTATCATAATGACTCAAGAACTAAACTACTAATTGCCTATTGATGTGTACAAACTCAAAGTAATAAACACATCACGTTTCTATAGTTGTAAATGCATGTATTTAATAACTCGAAATGCTAAGAAAAATGTATGATCCCAATAGGAAGATTGAGCACATCCATTCCCCACGATGAAGATTATTTCGAGCATACCTGGCGATTTCGTACAAAGCACATAAATAGAAACAGTAAACCGTGAAGGATCCTTCAGTGCAAGCTATCGTTAAGATACCCAACGACATCGACACACCTACGAGCACACTGATCAGATCAGTATTTTCGGTTTGTCCCTTGAAGTAGAATCCAAGCATTTGCAGGTAGTATAGTTGGTGTTTGGAATGTAGGAATGCAGGAAGCAAATATAGACTAATCACGAATATGATTGGAACACATGCCAAACCTGAAATGTGGACACATGTTGAATGACGCCGATGAAAGCAATTCTCAATATTCCGAAGAAGATTGTAAAATAAGACGTGAATTTTCACACCAGAAGTACCGGGGGGTTTGAAATGGCCATTCAATTTGGTGGAAAATTATTATCAAAAGTCAGTCGAGACATCCTGGTGATTGTTCTTGAAGCAAAATAAAGTGGACATTTTAACTTTCCGACACTTTTAATGCAAAGATAATGTCTGACTTGTGTAGGTGAAATTATATTCCAATTATGGTAGGACCTAACGATGTTTGCTAAATATTTTTACCCAAATATATTAGAGCCACCGATTCCGTCTTTTTTATATAGTTGAATAATATTTTCCTTTCTGCCGGAACCGTCAATGTGTTGCAATGTTTGTCTATCGCTTCAATGAAACTTTTCGTCTGAAGTCACATGAAAAGATCACTATAAGTTTATAACAGTTAATGCGATACAATGATTACGTGAAGAATTCTTAGGTTTCATCAACCATAGACAACGTTACATTATTGTTGAACTCACTAACGGGAAATTGATGATAAAACCAAGGTATCTCAAGGAAAACAATATCAGTGGACACGTGAACGATAACATTTTAAGCAAATTGTCCAACGTGATCTCTACATTTTTTATCGATGATACCTGAAAAGTATAGAATTTGCTGATATTTCTGCGGTAACTTAGTGAAAATCATTTCACAAAAGCAATAACTTTTCGAATTGAAACACACTACATAAGAAAATCACAAGTTCATCACCTGAACTATTGTACAACACAGGAAACACGCAGACACAAAAGTTTTCTGGAGTTTGGATGTAGTTGATTGGCTGAAGGGCCAGAGGGCAATGATGTACAACATAGAATAATAGACACGATAGTTCCGTTGAAATGTGTCCATCGCGCCATAAAGCTAGAAAACGTCTGCATAGAACATCCATCGACTTCATCAACACCGCATCGGTACTTTATTTTATTCATGTCGCTACTGCATTAGTCATTCAAAGAAGTAACATTACAATTGGGTCGTTAGCTGGAGTTTCTCATCATTAATCGATCGATTTAATTGTCCCGCATGAGCAAGAAAAGAAATGTTGCAAATTTTATGTAGGTAATATCGCCGGCAGAAATTGTTTTCTTCTATTCCTACACCAATCCGCTTATTTCCATGTTAAAGCATGTATTTCATCAGAGATCCCTCTGAAGCTCAATGCGTAGATGTAATAGTGTGGGATGAATGGTTTGTTGTGTGTACGTGCGTAAGGATGACCAGGTCATATTGCGACAGACCGGCGCCTGGATGTTTGGAAAATAGTGTACCTGCGTTTAGAGAATCTTGAGTGGCTGAAGGAATACGAGGAAGTGTGTCTGGAACCGAGAGACTGGATCGTGAGAAGAGCGTGTACGTCATTGGGTGAATTTTGACTATGGACGAAAGGTGCGAGTGAGAAGGGTGCAAGTGTAAGAAAGACAGTGCCAATGGGGAGAGTGCATTGAAAGCGAGTGGAAATGTTCCACAATTGAACTTAAATGCCCGAGCGAGAATTATTTTATACAAGAAAAAGAATTAATTTCTCAGCTTTTATAGTACATCTCATAGTTAGACTGTCAGTGGAGTTTGAAACCTTGTTCGGTTGACTGCAATATATGAACAATAGGTATACTATTTAAGCAAAATCGTGAACATACGTTTGATGGAAGAGCTGATCGCTAGATGTTACCAGTGTCTGGCCATCGTGATTAAACACAAACATGATGATGAAGTGAGACGCAACCATTACGATAGAAATCATGATTTCGTATATTTCCTTCATCTCCAGGAGCAACAGAAACGTCTGTTGCGCGTAGAAAATAATTTGGTCATATTGTTTTTTTTTACAAAAGTATCAGAAAGAAGCAAAATTATAGTGATACTTATACGGTGTAAGTTCACGGCGAACGAAAAAACAACCATTAGTTACGCCACTAAGTAGGAGACGACCACTCCTCTCGCAATGACGTAGCCGAGGCTTTGTCATCGAATGTTGAATGTTCCCAATCGTTCAGAACAGAAAGGCGCGGACCAGCAACACAAATAATGAAATATTCGTTCAAATATTGCCGCCATGTCCGAATGGAAGTACCAACTTAAGCGCTTTTTGGTGCAAGTTTACGGCTGGCCGGATGTCGATTGGTTTCGATTGAATGCACTTAGTTCCGTTGTCAACTGCCGTGCGTATTCGGTAACTAGATGAATAAATAGACGTTAGAAGTTACGCTACTGTTTATATCCATGACAATACCAGGACGAAACTACTACTGTCCTATCGATGCGTATAAATACTGTGTGAATGGAGATTTATATATCTTGCATGAAAAATTCCAAGTTTTTTTTCATCAAATCGTTGATGAAAATCTCGCAGATAAATATTATTCTAATCATACCTGACGATTTCGTACAATCCGCACAAGTGTAAACAGAAAACTGAGAAGATGCTTCAGTGCACGGTAACCGCCAATAAACCAAACAATGTAGTCACTGGAGAATTCACGCATACCGAATAAGTCCTGTATTCTTAATAGTCACTCTGTATGATTGGGACTGTTATGTAGGGTGTGCGAGAGATTAAGGGGTGAATGAAGAATGTTTATAACCAAGCGATAGGAGAGTAGGGCATGCAAGAGATTAGGGTGCAAATGAAAAGTGTTTATGATCGAGCGATGGGGATCGAGTGACTGAGAAGAATGTTTAGGACCGAGTGACGGATCTTGAGAGATCGAGGTACGAATGAAGAGTGTTTCCAGGATCGAATGTTAAAGACTGTGTGAGTGAGAGAGTGAGTGCAAGAGAAAGATACAGTAAGTGGGAATGAAATAAGATGCATGAAGGCATCGAAAAGGGGGCAGACTGCGACAAGCGTTGGAACAGTCAAGAAGTATTGAAAGTGTATTAAAACCCAGAGAGTATTGCTTATTACACCTCTCCTACACAGAACACACATTGAAAATCCTACAGTTATAAGCCCACGGAGTTGTCACGGTAAGATGTTCTCGGTGTATTCTTACCCACTGAAATCATTATTTAACGCTTCTAATGTTGTGTATGCTTTGCATGAAACGCTTCACTTAAAACCATATGAAAACAGTACCGTAAGGATGTAATTGATTTCTAGATGTAACGGTTACGTGTGCAACGAACTCTCGCGCTCGTTGTCACTGCGACGGAGGCCACGTGTTTTCGAATTCATTAGCGGGCATCTGATGTCAAAACAAAGGTATCGTAAAATGTATGTACATAAGCATCGGTGACATGAACGAGACTAACCTAATGAAATTTTCCGACGGGAATTCTACCATAATTATCCACGTTACCTGGAAAGTATTTTGTTTATGTCTCAAAGAGTCCAAATTACTAACGGAGTAACGTGGGTCACCGAAGCAACCTGAAAACTGAACGCGAAAAACCGGAAGGTGCTCGTTCCTCAAAGAAAAACAGGACCAGGAAAATTTTGCGATGGTCGACGTTCGTCAGGAACGGAAGCCAAAAGATTCGTTAAGTGTAAGTTTTGCAATTTGACTAAGCTGAAGTATCTGGAATAGTAAAAGCGGAGCCACAAAACTTGAAATGCATTTGGGAAATACTGCTCGATCTTAATGGCCTCCATTGATGGCGTACGATGTAAATTTTCATCGTGGCAGTAGCTCATACATATATATAATATCCGTAACTTGCACTGCACTATGATTTTTCATGAAAAGTTTATACAGAATCATTCCCTAGAATGCAATAAAGACAATGTCAATATTTCCATTCACGTCCTCAGTAGTTAAGCAATTACATGTACTTCTATTATACAGCGCATTTTGTTGTGCTGCAAACGTGTCTGTAGCTATAATCGTGATATCATCGGAACAAAACTTGCAAGTTTACAGTATGCAACTAAATAGTCATACACGATCACTCCGAATACTAATTCTCTGCAATTGCAGTCTCGAAGATTATTTCTAAATTTTCTACTGTACCGATAAAAGAACAGTGAAATATGAAAAAGACGAGCTCATCATCTGAAATGGGAGCACCATGAATTTCTAGATAGGGAGCGGCGGTTAATACAATATAAAACCAAAGAAGTTACCATCGAGAATCCTTCGTAACTCGGCACGAATAAACCGACAAAGTTAATCTGTACATCAGTTGACGTGTGCATCAACAGATATAATAAGAGTTTCTGTGCTTTTAGTGGGACGCAGTACCATAACGAATTGTATCTGTAAAAAAATTCCATTACTTATGTCATGAATATTCAAAACTCAATTTAGTTGTTCCACAAGTACTCTTAATTCCCTGATACAATTATTTCTCCTAACTATAATTAATCTGGAACAACCACTTGTTTCTCTCATTCCTATTACATACCTTCGTGAAGATTTTAATGGTACGTATAATTTGATTGGGCAGATTTCAAGATACGAACGCCAGAAATGTCAAGTGATTAAAGCCATGGAACTTACGTTTGATAGAAAAGGTTAGAACTTGCATTGGCCAGCTCTTGACCGCTGTGATTATTTATGAATATAATTATGACGTGTGCCATAACTATTACGAAAGATAACGTAATTTCTACTAACTCATCCATCTTCATCATCAACAGGCAAATCTGTTAGTAGATTGAAAATAGTTGGATCATATGACTTTTCATGGGAGAGCAGAAATGAAAGCGAACTTTCATGACACTTACACGGTATAAATTCACAGCAAAGGAAATTACAACTAACAGAATCGCTGGTGCATACGTAAGCAGAAGGTCATTCGACATGGCATTTGCGAACCTTCATTTCCGGACACATGGCGGACCAAATTGTACGTGGAAACCGATAATGATATATTAATAAAAATGTTGCCGTAATCTGTGGTTGAAAGTACCAACCTTTTTGCTTTTTGGTGGAGGTATATGGCTGGTGCGATGTTTATTGGTTTTGGTTCAATAAAAATGGCTCCGTTGTTGACTGCCGTTTTTATTCGATAACTAAATGAATAAACACGTGTTGAATACAACAACATTTTTAATGATCATAATGACTCAAGAACTAAACAACTAATTGCCTATTGATGTGTACACACTCAAAGTAATAAACACATCACGTTTCTATAGTTGTAAATGCATGTATTTAATAACTCGAAATGCTAAGAAAAATGTATGATCCCAATAGGAAGATTGAGCACATCCATTCCCCACGATGAAGATTATTTCGAGCATACCTGGCGATTTCGTACAAAGCACATAAGTAGAAACAGTAAACCGTGAAGGATCCTTCAGTGCAAGCTAGCGTGAAGACACCCAACGACGCCGTCATACCTGCGAGCACACTGATCAAATCAGTATTTTCGGTTTGTTCCTTGAAGTAGAATCCGAGAATTTGCAGGTAGTATACTTGGTGTTTGGAATGTAGGAATGCAGGTAGCAAAAGTATAGTAAACGCGAAAGAGGTTGCAACACATGACAAACCTGAAATGTGGACACACGTTGAATGACGCCGATGAAAGCAATTCTCAATATTCCGAAGAAGATTGTAAAATAAGACGTGAATTTTCACACCAGAAGTACCGGGGGGTTTGAAATGGACATTCAATTTGGTGGAAAATTATTATCAAAAGTCAGTCGAGACATCCTGGTGATTGTTCTTGAAGCAAAACAAAGTGGACATTTTAACTTTCCGACACTTTTAATGCAAAGATAATGTCTGACTTGTGTAGGTGAAATTATATTCCAATTATGGTGGGACCTAACGATGTTTGCTAAATATTTTTACCCAAATATATTAGAGCCACCGATTCCGTCTTTTTTATATAGTTGAATAATATTTTCCTTTCTGCCGGAACCGTCAACGTGTTGCAATGTTTTTCTATCGCTTCAATGAAACTTTTCGTCTGAAGTCACATGAAAAGATCACTATAAGTTTATAACAGTTAATGCGATACAATGGTTACGTGAAGAATTCTTAGGTTTCATCAACCATAAACAACGTTACATTATTGTTGAACTCACTAACGGGAAATTGATGATAAAACCAAGGTATCTCAAGAAAAACAATATAATTGGACACGTGAACGATAACATTTTAAGCAAATTGTCCAAAGTAATCTCTACATTTTTTATCGATGATACCTGAAAAGTATAGAATTTTACTGATACTTCTGCGGTAACTTAGTGAAAATCATTTCACGAAAAGCCTTAGTTCTTAAAGTGAAACACATTTCACTAGAAAATCAGACGCTCATTACCTGAACTATTGCACAACACAGGAAACACGCAAACACAAATGTTTTCCGGAGTTTGGATGCAGTTGATTGGCTGAAGGGCCAGAGGACAATGAAGCACAGCATAGAATAATAGACACGATAGTTCCGTTGAAATGTGTCCATCGCGCCATGAAGCTAGAAGACGTCTGCATAGAACAGCCATCGACTTCATCAACACCGCATCGGTACTTTATTTTATTCATGTCGCCACTTTTCACTGCTTTAGTTATTCAAAGAAGTAGCATTACAATTGGGTCGTTAGCTGGAGTTTCTCGTCATTAATCGATCGATTTAATTGTTCCGCATCAGCAAGAACAGAAATAATGCAAATTTTATCTAGATAATATCGCCGGTAGAAATTGTTTTCTTCTATTCCTACACCAATCCGCTTATTTCCATGTTAAAGCCTGTATTTCATCAGAGATTTCTCTGAAAGTCAATGCGTAGGTTTAATAGTGTGGGATGAACAGTTTGTTGTGTGTACGTGCGTAAGGATGACCAGGTCATATTGCGACGGACCGACGCCTGGATGTTTGGAAAATAGTGTAACTGCGTTTAGAGAATCTTCAGTGGCTGAAGGAATACGAGGAAGTGTGTCTGGAACCGAGCGACTGGGCCGTGAGAAAAGCGTGTACGTGACTGCGTAAATTTTGACTATGGACGGAAGATGCGAGTGAGAAGGGTGCAAGTGTAAGAAAGACAGTGCCAATGGGGAGAGTGCATTGAAAGCGAGTGGGAATGCGTGCGCGAGAGACATTTTGTGAGTGATACTCGAGCGAGACTTGTGGGGTGAGACTTTGTGTAATCGGCAAGCGAGCGTTTAGTAATCTGTATAGACATTGCGACTTGTAAGGGAATATTCTACACCATTAAGAACTCGTGCGGGATAGTTCCTACAATAGTAACATTCGTGTTTTCCAAGTAAACGTTTGTTACTTGTCTCCGTTATATTCCGTTCGGTATCGGGTATTCTAACTTTTAATATTACTACTGAAATCATTAGAAATTTTTTCTGATATGAAATCAGATCGAACACGACATTGTTCTTCTCGGAGACAGCTTTAGAAAAACATTATGGAAAATAATGTTCAACGTTAACGAAGAGAAGTTGAACCGCTGGCTTCGAGTTCGTTGAATGGTGGTACGCAGCCAGAGCTATCGGCTACGCAAGATGATATTTTGTCACAGATTTTGAATAATTGTGATGGGATAGTAGTATTGACTTTTTCATAAACGTCTTCAGCTGTTGAAAAAATAAATGCAATTCTTGTCTCAGAAACATGTACAACTGTTTGCAGTGTGTAGATCAACAAGTGCATAAGTATTTTAGTGATATAATTATGTTAACCAGATCGCAAAATACAACCCAATAAACGAAAGAAAAATATTGCACATAAGTATTCTAACATTATTGGAATGTTCGGACAAATTAGGTGTTCAGATCTTAACAATACTCGTCATCGGATTAAGTAACGATGTATTGTGGCGAAGTAGCCATACTAATCCCCTGTGATTATCGTCGAGACCATCGTGCCTCTTCTACTGTACCGAATAAATAACAGTGAAGTAGGAAAAAGACGAGCTCATCATCTGAAAGGAAGCTGCTTGAAACAATGATGGAGAATTATCATTAACAAGCCTATAAAAACGACCAGTTACCCTTGAGAATCCTTGGAAACTGGGAACGAATAGCCCAGCCAGATTAATCTGTACTTCAGCCGTTGTGTTCGTCAGTATAAATAACAAGACTTTCTGTGTCTTCAATGGTATGTAGTACCACAACGAGTCGTATCTATTCAACAATTCCATTATTTTCTTGTGCCATGAATGTTCGTAATAGAAGTTATCTGCTCCACAGTTGATCTTAAATGTCCGCGCAAGAATTATTTTATAAAAGGAAAATAATTAATTGCTCAGATTTTATAGTACATCGCATAGTTAGACTGTCAGTAGAGTTTGAAACCTTGTTCGGTTGATTGCAATATATGAACAACAGGTATACTATTTAAGCAAAATCGTGAACATACGTTTGATGGAAGAGCTGACCGCTAGATGTTACCAGTTTCTGGCCATCGTGATTAAACACAAACATGATGATGAAGTGAGACGCAACCATTACGATAGAAATCACGATTTCGTCTATTTTCTTCATCTCCAGGAGCAACAAAAAAATCTGTTGCGCATAGAAAATAATCTCGTCATATTGTATCTTACAGAAGTGTCAGAAAGAAGCAAAATTATAGTGACACTTACACGGTATAAGTTCACGGCGAACGAACAAACAACCATTAGCAGCGCCGCTAAATAGGAGACCACCACTCCTCTCGCAATGCCGTAGCCGAGCCTTTGTTATCGAAATTTTTAATGTTCCCGATCGTTCAGAACAGAAAGGCGTGGTCGAGCAATACAGGTAATAAAGCAATAATGAAATATTCGTTCAAATGTTGCCGCAATATCTGCATGAAAGTACCAACTTAAGCGCTTTTTGGTGCAAGTTTACGGCTGGCCGGATGTCGATTGGTTTCGATTGAATGCACTTAGCTCCGTTGTCAACTGCCGTGCGTATTCGGTAACTAGATGGATAAATATGCGTTAAAAGCTACGCTACTGTTTATATCGATGACAATACCAGGACGAAACTACTACTGTCCTATGGATGGGTATAAATACTGTATGAACGGTGATTTACATATATATCTTCCATGAAATATTCCAAGTTTTTTTTTTTCATCAAATCGTCGATGAAAATCTCGCAGATAAATATTATTCTAATCATACCTGACGATTTCGTACAATCCGCACAAGTATAAACAGAAAACTGAGAATGATGCTTCAGTGCACGCCACCGCTAATAAACCAAAGCATGTAGTCACTGCAGCGTTGAGGCATACCCAATCAGTCCTTCTGTTTTGTTCGACGAAATAGAATCCTAAGTTGTGAAGGTAGTAGAGTTGATGTTTCGAATGTAGGAAGGTGGGAACCACGAACATACAAAATGACATAAAGATTCCCGTACATGACATACCTAAAATTCGGACACATCATTCACTGGATGATATTATCGGAGGCAACTGTTAGTCTTTGGAATAACGTTATAATTTAACGAGCTGATTTCAAATATGTATATTAACACACCATGCGCGATGGCGTCGAATTATGTATGACTAATCTTTTTATTTTGCTAAATATTTGACAGAATCCCCTGATCCTAAAAATCTTCATTATGCACTTGCAAAAATCTTATTATAATCTGACTGTCAGTTTCAAGAATATTCAGTGTTTTTTGAAAAATGGATGTAAGCGATTGAATGTTTGAATGAATGCGCGCCGAATGAGTGAGAACGAATGGGATAGAGCGACAGGTGAAAGATGCGAAGGATTGGTGTATGAAGAATGAAAAAATGTGAGTGAGTGTTGTTAAATACGAGTGCCAGGAGAGAACGAGTGTCAGTTGTTAGTTGACCAGCGAAAAACAACGGAATAACGGGTCGAGAAGAGGTTGCGACATGGATTTTTTCAAACTTCACTGATTTTTGGTAAAGTGCCGGTAAAGCTCTATCTGTGACTCGCACAAAATGTGTTAATATAAGGTACAACCGATGGAGGACTGCATCAACAGTAGAAATACTGAACGAGTTAAAAATGTCACTTCGGAATACCATGTTTCACAGGTTTTGAAACTGTCGTTTTGCTAGAAATCATTAATCAAATTAATCGATATTCACGTGTAAATTAACATTCGCGAAAGGTTTCAGGGAAAACGCCCTAGTGAATGTTTGAAGAGAATCTGAACCAGACAGTTTAACTTTTCAGTGGTTCTACAGTTAACTTGACATTCGATTGTTACAGGTGGAATTATATTTAAATGATAGTTCCACAGGAATATCCACTGTGTAATATTTCTACCCAGATATATTAGAATCACATTCTTCGACTCTTCTATACGTTTCATTAATATCCTTAACTCGGTCGAATTTTTCAGCGTGTTGCAATCGTTTTCTATTGCGTGGATGAACGTTTCCAGCTAAAGTCACACGGAAAGAAAACTGCAAGATTATAACGGTTTACAGGATAGAATAATTATGTAAGAAATTCTCAGTTTATAATACAGCACAGATACAGTTGCGTGTTTTCGGACTCACTATCGAGAAATTGTAGATGAAACAAAGGTATCGCAATAAAAATAGTGCCATCGGACAGGTGAACGATAACATCCTAAGTAAATTGTCCAACGTAAGCTCTACATTTTGTATCGATGATACCTAAAACATATATATTTCATTTTCCTTGAAAACTTCCAATTGTCGGCTAGGCATTGTATTCTATTTAGTACGCGCATACTAAGGGATCCGAACATTAATTGTTCCATCACGGAACAAGGGGCCCCTTTCGGACACGGTTCTGGTTTATGACACGGGCGCAAACACGATCGAGCGTTCGCGACAGTTCATCCGGGGCCAGGCCTCGGCCTTTGTGCAGGTCAGCCTCTCATTTTCTGTCCCGTACAAAAATCGCCCCTGTCATAAACCAGACGAATTCTCGCGCAGCGGCGAGGATTACCCGCGGCCATGGGTGCGTGCCCGTACTTAGGTAGGCACGTGCACATGGGCCCACGTAACGGGTTTTCCTTCGCTGTCTCACCGAACGTACGCGCAACAGCGAGGACTACCCGCGGACAAGGGTGCGTACTCGCATCAGGGTACACCCTTGCACGTGCGTCAAGTAGCGAGACCTTCCCGCTGTTGCCAAATGCATTTTTTTTCCAAAACTTCGTCGACCTCTTGTTCCCACCCCGTCAACATCCCCTTCTAAACATCCGAAGGAGGGGTAAAAAAGTTGACTTGTGGGTGCAAGAGCTCCGACGAAGATCAGTCCACTTACTACAGTCGCACAAATTCAGTTCACTCATCACATTCGAAAAGAACAGTTCACGTACCGCATTCGAAAACTACTGTTCAAGTACCACATTCGAAGACTACAGTCACACGAAAGACTCGTTCACAACATCGTTCCGGATTCGAAGACTCGTTTACTAAAATCTCGACTCGAGCACAACGTAGCGCGAAGACGCGACCACTGCTCCACCGGCGGATCCAGGTGCCCAAGATTAATTTGGCGGGCATCACGCGTACGGTCAACGTAAAATCGCGAGACCATTCGAGTCGCGACCAAGCGTCGACCCGTCGATCGTAACACTAATGGATACTGACGGATAACCTATTTTGAACATATCACAAACTTCGATTGTGTACTGATTCTTTCAAAGGGACTTACTGAAAATTATGCCACTAAACGCCTAACTTTACTAATAAGAAGGTATTTCACTGAAATACTGAATTATCATCACCTGTACCACTATACAACAGAGAGTACACACAGAGTAGAATGTTCTCTGGATCTTCGACAAAGTTGACTGGTAAAAGGGCCAGAGACCAGTAATGCACAACATAGAATAATAGATGCCATAATTTTTTTGGAATGAAACCATGTTGCCACAGAAATGACTCACGTTTGTAGAGAACATCGATGGCATTGTCCGACTACACTTCACCGCCATACTTTATTCATGTTGTTAAAAGTTCACTGCCAACTTCTACTGTCTTAGTTATTCAAGCAAATAACGTTTCAATTGGATCAGGCTACAATATTCTCCTTTGAATTGATCAATTTAATTATCTGGCATTAAGATAATCGAAACGATTCAAAGCGAAAGAAACGATGAAAATTTAATTACGATAGTATAGCTGATGGAAGCAGTTCCCTTTTTTCTACTTTTTCTTTTACTTCCATGGAAATACGTGTATTTTTCTCAATCGGAGTGTTCAGGAATGAAGTGATTGGTGCCCAGAATACACAGTGAAGTCCAATGTTGAATGTGAACGATGTCTCTGAAGTCCACGTATGTTATCATTTTCGTAAAATCTATTTCGCGAGTGAATACGAATTTATCAAAACCATTTGGTCAGTTCTTTTCGTTATATTTGTACTCACTATTAAATATTTTCTAATTTCTAGTATACCTATTTAAATCGTTAGAATGATCGACAATTACTAGACATTAACATTCATACACGTAATACATATATTATCATTAAACCAGTTTACGTTGTGAAAGTGGAAAGTTTTATTAATTTTATACAGGAAGAACAGAAATTTCTACATTCAAATATCTTTACACGAGAGTTAGAATCACTTTGAGCCTCCGAACACTTCGTTGTTATAAGATTCTAAATTCGTAAGTACCGAGAAACTTTGTATACGATAAATATTGTAGTAGGTTCTGTGCTTTCTGGGTTCACTGTACTGGTACAAACGAAAGCAGACGAGAAGTTTTCAGTTGTTTTAGCAGCAGTTATCGAGTCCTGAAGTGACTGTTGAACGCGAGGTTCATATTTAAAACACGAACAATTTCATAGTAACAACCACGCTAATCATTCTTACACCTGAAAACGGAGGTAAAACTTCGAAACTGGATAGATCGCTTACTTGTATACATGGCAGAAGAAAATTCGCCCATACAGTATTATGTTAAGATAGCGAGACAGATGAATTTATTTAATTCGCCTTCCATTCGTTAGTAGGTGCGCAGCATCCTTGTGCTTGCATTACTATAGTGAATTTCATTTAAAGAGGCGTATTCAAACATGAATTGAAGCGATAAGAAGAATAATGTTTCTCTTTTTTAGTGCGGACTGTCGAAAGCCGAGAATGAACAAAACAGATTTCATTCAGTGTCAGTACTGCTTGATCATGAATTGCAATAATTTCAGATCGCTAATATTACGGAACAATAAGGCAGGCTAATAAAAAGGTTGTGTCAAGGAAAACGAAATATCATTCAAGTAAATGAAAATTAACATATTATGAAAATAATTACATAATGTTGCGTATGGTAATAAATTTTCAACAAATACAAATTTGAATTTAATTAATTTGAATTTTCAAGGGAAGAATTTGTTATATTAACAATTTGCGTTATGTCGCCAAGAGATAGACTATCTTAAAACATCAAAGACCGTTTTTGCGTTCAATTAGGGAGTTTCCAGGATGCTATATGCATTGTCGAATCACATCCGGTCAATACAGAAAAAAAGTCTAAGAAATTTTGAAAAAAAATTGCTGTTCGGAAGTCCAGTTACTATGTTTGATCCGTTCAGAGTAAAATAATCCATAGACCCATAGGCAATAGAGTTGATATTGCGGTTCCAGCACTGACGGTAGCAACACCGTCGAAACTACAGCACCGACTGCTGCACACGCCAAGCCTAGAATTCAGAATCATCGTTCACCGACCGATACCATTTCAAATAATTGAAAAATATTCCAAAATAAAGAACAAAATGAAATCATTAAAAGATTTTTACCCGAATACTAGTCTGAAAAATTGGAAATTCAATACTATTACTTATCGACCGGAATTTTGTGAAACTAGTGTTTATCGAGTCAATGAACATTTTATGAATTATGTTATTGTTCGCATATCGATTGATCGTGTTATTAACTCTTCATGCGTATGAAATATTTTGAAATTATTCCCTTCTATAAAATGAATCGAATACGTCGCCGGTATTAGCAAAGCTTTTCATTCCAGCAACCCGATCGGTAAAGTGTTAAGTCTACCTAAATACAGAAATTGCACTTTTAACATGTAACCACGTATAGGTCGTTATCAGTGGCAGGTTCCGTGAAGTATGCATACCGATAAAAATTGAAAGCATCCGCTAAATTCCCCTGTATATTTCATTAATATTATTATTTCAATCGGATCAGTCAGCATGGTGCAACCATTCTGTACGTTTTTAATGACGGACTTCAAGTAAAGTGACATGAAAACAAAACTGTAAGATTACAAAGGTTAACGGGGTACATTAGTTACCGAAGAAATATTGTAGTTCATGTCCACCTGAGGTACATTCGCATTTTATCGAACTCACTATCGAGAAATTGACGATGAATCCAAAGTACCGGGAAAAATACATCATCGGACACGTGTACGATAGCATCATTAGTAAATTGTCTAACGTGATGTTTACATTCCGTATCGACGTTACCTAGAAAATATATCATTATTTTCCGAATGCTCCGTTTCGCCATGCGACAGTGGTCGGATTTTGGTCGAGAATGTGGAACAAAAAGAAAACCACCTCAAACGGTATCGCCTATTATTATTGTTCCAGAGACTCTATTTTACTCATTAAACAACAGTTGGTATATACTTATCATCTCGTCGTAAAAATCAGATACTGTTGCTTTCGATAAAATTCATCGCCAGCCTTTCCTTGAAAAATCGAATTTTCCGTTTAAAAAGCATTTCCACCCGGAAACCAACTATTATCGCCTGTATCACTATACAGCTGAGCGTACACACAGAGCAACAGATTCTTTGTATCTTCGCTAGAGCTGACTGGTAAAAAGATCAGAGTCCAGTAAAGCACAAGGCGGAATAGTAAATGCTGTAGTTCCTTCGGAATACGTCTATCGCTGTCGAAGCCGAAGAACATGTATGGAAAGCACGCATAGCACCGTAAAACTATTCCTCGACCCAATATACCATTAATAACATTCTGCTTCTGCTATTAATGCAACGTGCCTCTGGTTTAGCTAAAAATTTATAATAATACCTCGAAATTACAGAGTTCCGCCAGAAATCAATTTGTCCCCGCACATTTCGTAGAATATCAATACAGAAAGTACGCGGTATATTAAATTTGGCAGTCTCCCGTTTTCGCGTTAAGAGACGAGTAGAATTTATTAGAATTTAAACGTATCATGCATCTTATAACTCGGCATGATCGTTAAAATAACAATGTAAAACTCTGCACGATATTCGTATAGTTCTTCATAATAACAGTACGCCTTCGCAGAATTATTTTCAAAAGTGACGCTTTCAATTTCATTTTCAATTTTAATATATACCCTCTTTACCGGGAAACGAACATATAAGTAAAAGTGCACATAAATAGATACAGACTTGTTTGTATTTATTTGTATATGATCAAATGATACTAAACAGATGTATTTTTTATTTTGTAACAGGTCGGGTGAAAACGAGGAAGAGATTCGATTGTGGGACGGAAGGGACGACAACATTGGCAAAAAAAATTCAAACGTGTAAGATATTCACGTAGAAAAAACGTATATTCCATTTTGCTCAGATACATTACTGTATTATTTATATGTTTGGCGAAACTATAAGATCTCATACAATACAATTTCGGCTAATCAACTGAAACGTTAAATTTTATAATCGCACAGATATCGTGAGATAGTATGCGCCGATCAGTACTCACGGTTCAATGTGTTCGGTGATTGCAAGAATGTAATGTTTTATCGGAAAGACGTTTTTCGAGATCACGGGTCGCAATTTGTAACGTTTGATGTCTTTGTATTTGTTCCGTTGATAGTCTATGATCACTAATGTCACGACTATCAGCTTTGAACGTTCTATTGCATCGAATAAAGAACAGTGAAATACGAGAAAGAAGAATTTATCATCTGAAAGAAACTATTATTGTATCTATGGCCAAAGATCTCTTTTAATAACTCATAAACGCGATGAATTACCATCATAAATCCTTCGTAACACGGAATAAATAAACCGGCTAGATTGAACTGCACAGCGGCCGAACTTTTCATCAGTACAAATAACAACATTTTTTGCGACTTCGGTGGTATAGAATACCACAGGGAGTTATACCTGTATCATTTAATATTGCCGTTATTATTAGCTCATCGTGTCAGCAGTAAATTATACAATATATTTGCGTGAACTCCTTAACGTAACATTTGTAAAACAGATTTGAAAGTAATTTTCCATCTACCATCGAAACGATAGAGATTCAAGCTTCCCAGGATCGATAGAAATGATTATCGACGTTAAAAATACTGGATACATCAAAATAAACTATTCCAGATTTTTCATTTCTCAACTGTCGAAATCTAAGAACAGGTTTCTACGAATATTTATCAGAAATATTCATTCGTTCCCGTGGAACTATAGCGAGTACTCTATCGGTCCTGGGGAAAACGTGGAAAAAGGAAACAGGTTTATGTTTACGAATGTGTGCGATCTTACACTTCATTAAAAACCTTAACACTGGTGTTCATCAATTTCTGACCGCTGCAATTATTCAAGAACATGATGATCACATGTACTAGAACAAATTCGAAAGAAATGATCAAGTTATCGATCCTATCCATCTCCAATGCCGCCAGAAACAACTGTCACACATCAAAAAGCAGAAGGCAGAGATTTATCGGGATTCGGTCATGGTTTCGTCTTAACGGTTAAATTTACTGTCGAGCAATACTTACACGATACAGATTCATGGAGAACGATACGACGACCACTAAAATCGCCAATAAATACGACATCATCATGTTGCCCGTGAGATTTTTGGCGACCCTTACGTTCGAGAGATTCAGAGTGTTTCAATGTGTTCACCATGAGCGGGCGACGGACGATTGAAACACGTAATAAATGTATAATGAAACCCGGACGAACAATGTTGCCGTAATATCTGAATGAAAATACCGTACTCAAGAGCCCGCTGGTGGATTTCTAGGCCCGGCTGTAGAACTATTGGTTCCGAGGAAGCCGACAGCGCTACGTCGTCGATTGTGTTTCGTATTCGGTAACTAGGAGAACATTAATGTTATTAACATATGCATCTATACAGCAGGATGACGAAAATTCTGAGGGCCAATAACGAAAACTCACTACTATTATGTTGTAGAAAATAAGTAATTCTTGCTTTACAAATCTGAATACATTGAAAGCGAGATAGGACTAAAGAGAGACTTCCGCGGAGAAAATATATGATGACATATTGACGAAACTAGGAAGAAAACTAATAGTCTAATAATATTGTCGTTGCAACGATTTATGCCCATATCGAGATAGTAGAAATCTTTTCATCTCGTCAACTCGATAACTCGAAAAAAATGTTATTGAAAGAGGCCGGTCTATTGATAAGTCAGTCTATCAACTGAAGGCCTACTTTTTTAATTGTCACTGTACATTATCAATGCCTCTAGAGAGGGACTTTTATTTACATATCAAAAAGGCAAAAGTAGAAATATTGCACGTGAACCAGATTGTAATACTCAAACAGACATATAAATGAAACGGAAAGAAGGAATAAAATACTTTCTGCAAAGTGAGAAGCCATGAACATTATTTGAAACGTACCTGGCTATTTCGAATAATCCACTCAAGTAGAAGGAAAATACAGCGAGCGAGGCTTCCGTACACGCCAACGTTAATAATCCGATCGTGCTTGCTAACAATAAATGTAAGCAAACCCAGTCGGTCTGCGTCGTTTGTTCAGGGTAAAAGAATCCATAGAATCGCAACCAATAAGGCTGATATTTCGGTTGTATCACTGATGGGAGTATAGTTGTCGAAGTGATGAGAAGGATTCCTGTACACGACAGGCCTAGAATTTCGAATCATCTTTCACCGACGACTACCATTTAAAATAACTCTGGCGCGTAATATAATCCTTCAAAGATTTAGACGCAAGCTTTAATCCATAGCGAAAATTTTAAGTCTACCTGAACAGAGAAATTCAATTTCTTATATCTTAACACGTATAGGTGGTTGTTAGCAAAACGTCACACAAACTTAATACTGAATTTATATGCAGGGAAATGTACATCAGTGGCAGCAACTCCTGGAAGACACCCGCGGAATATTCTTACCCACAAATAATAGAATCATCCGCTTCGACTCATCTACGTATTTCATAAATATTCTCGTTTCCGGCGGATTTTTCAGCATGACGAAATCGTTCTGCAGGTCTCGGAAGAACGACCTCAGCTAAAATCACACGACAAGAATACTGTCAAATTATAACGGTTCGCCGGGTATAGTAATCAAATCAGAAATCCGTAGTTCCTTTCCGAGATACGTATGTGTATTTTCACACTCACTACCGGGAAATTGGCGACGAAACCAAGATATCGTAAAAAATACAACATCATCGGAAAAGTGTACGATAGCATCATTAGTAAATTTTCCAACGTGATGTCAACATTTCGTATAGACATTACCTGGGAAATATATCATTACTTTTCAAATGCTTCGTTTCGAGAACTGAAAATAATCTTTTCGGACGGAAAAGCGGGACAATAAAAAATGAAACTAAAAATCTACTATCGTATTCTACTGCTGCACAAGCTTTATCTTGCGCAGTGTACATTGAATGAGAAACAATTCCTATTCCACTACGAACTTTATTCAGATACCGATGATCCCAATATAGTTTAGTTTTATCAGGAAAAGTGTAATTATTTGTGCCAAAAAGATTTCCACACGAAATCGAACTTGTATCACCTGTATCACGATACAGCAGAGTATGAACAGACAAAAGCAGATTCTCTGAATCTTCATTAGAGTAGACTGGCTAAAAGGCCAGAGTCCCGTAACGCACATCAAAGAATAATAGACTCCGTAATTCTGTTGGAATACGTCCATCACGAACGAAACTCAAGGATGTGTGTACAGGGCAGCCGTAGTATCCTGGAACTACACTTCGGCCCAATATATTATTCACGCTCTTGTTCTTCAATGCCAATACTCTTCTCCTATATCTAAAAATTTAATACGACCTTTACCGATGACAACTTCCGCTAGGAATAAATTTACTTCTCTTGTGCGGTTCTCAGAGCACGAAAAGGAATCTTTTTGCAACGCAGGTATATACATTCACGTGTGTATATTAGATTGGCAGCCACCATTTTTAATGTTACAGAAGGGGAAGAACTGTCCGCCATGTAGGTTATTGTCAGACTCGTTGGGGACATCGCGCGAAAGTACTTACGACTATATCCTTACTTTTGTTTCGACTGCGATGTGTTTATAACGACGGGTGCTTATCGAAGTGATGATTCAAGACCGTGCACGATGCATGTGTTTCTTTTAGTAATGTCAATGAGAGCTCGCAACATTACTTTCATGAGTGACGCTTTAATTCAATATTTCTGATTTGAACAGTTACATTCAATACCGAAAAACGAACGTATAATTTCCGGAACGGAAAATTGAGTGAAAGTGGCTGTATAATTCTTCATAGAAAATCCAAACACATTAACCGTGCGTGTTTTATTTTTCAAAAGTTCGGGTAAAAGGACGAAGTCAGCGATCGAGTGTCGCGTAAATATGTCGACCCATTCTTTCCCGAGAAGACGAACTGATGGTTTTCCGAAGTTAGAAAGCCACGCAAGGTAATTGAAGGATGTGCGGATGGGTAAATTACCAAGTAGAAATTATTCCAGGTGAGAAGTGGATGGTCTATTTTATTCCAATACATTCAGATTCGTCACTTATATGTTCACATAAACTACAGTAATTCTTATGAACTCACAAGTCCCTTCGAATCTATACAGTACAGTCCCCGTAACTTCAGCAGCGCTCCAAATTTTATAATTCCGAAGATATTTCGAGGGACTACCCACAGATCAGTGCTTGTAACCCAATGTGAAAGACATTTCGGGATTTGAAAATCGTGACTTGTAACGTTCAAAAATCATCATTCCTGGATATTCTATTGCATCGAATAAATAACAGTGAAATACGAGAAAGAGGAATTTATCATCTGAAACAAAAATTCCCAGTATCTTGGACGAAAGATCGGTTTTAAATTAGACGTAAACCTGACGAATTACCATCGTGAAGCCTGCGTAACACGGAACGAATAAACCAGCCAGACTTATCTGCACTCCGTATAAGCACTTCATGAGCAGAAATAACAACATTTTTTGCGACTTTGCTGGTAAGCGATACCACATGGAGTTGTATCTACGCAATTTAAAAATGCCGTTATTACCTAAACACCTCAGAAGTATATATATTGTAACAGAATTAGTCGCAGTTTCCTGTATACATTTCAAACAACTTAAAACACGTACAATATAACATTAATTTCAAACATTAAAATTGCAAATAGTTCTCGATATATCATTGATACGATTTGTTTTCATCTTTCCTCCGATCGATAGTAGAGATTCGAATACTCGCCCAAACTATCGGACATCACAAAATGGATTTATTTATGGATTTATTTTCTACTTCTAAGTTTTTAAAATCATAGAATACGTTCGTACGACAAGTGGTTCAAAATATTCATTTCTTTCTGTGGAGCTGCAGAGAGAGTACTGTCGGTTCTGAGTAAATCGTGGAAAAACAAAATAGATCACTTTTGGTCGTGTCCTCCTAAAGCCAACCAAAAGCCAGTTCTTACATTTCATCGGAAACCTTAGCGCTGGTGCTCATCAATTTTTGGGGGCTGTAATTATTCAAGAAAATGATGATCACATGTACTAGAAAAATTTCGAAAGAAATGATCACGTTATCGATCCTATCCATCTTCACAACCGCCAGAAAGAACTGTCACATACCAAATAGTAGAAGGCAGAGATTTATCAGACTTCGGTCATGGTTTCATCTTAACTGTTAGATTTACTGTCGTTCAATACTCACGCGATACAGATTCACGGCAAATGAAATGACTGCCACTAAAATCGCTACTAAATACGATATCGTTTGGTTCTTCGTGAAAATCGTGGCAAACCTTACGTTCGAGAGGTTCAAGTTGTTCCAATATATTAACGACAATCGGACGAAGGCCGAAAACATGAAATAAAAGCATAATGAAATATAGGACAATAATTTTGCTATAATATCCGAATGAAAGGACCATACTCGAGAATACGCTGGTGCAATTCTACACTCGGTCGTAGAACGATCTGTTTCGAGATGTTTGGTATTGCGACATCGTCGATTGCGTTTCGTATTCGGTAACTAGGTGAACATTAGTTATTACTATGATAAGAAATCAGTAATTGTAGGAACACGCGAGAACATTCAATCGGAAAGAATAAGTATATTAATTCCTGCGAAATGAAAATTAGTCCGAATATACCTCAGAATATCGAATAATGCACACAGGTACAGTGAAAAGAAGGCCAGCGATCCTTCCGAACACGCCAACGTTAATACTCCGATCGTGGTTGCCAGTACTAAATGTACACAAACCCAACTGGTCTGTTTGGTCGGTTCGGAGTAAAAGAATCCATAGAATCGTAGCCAGTAAGGCTGATATTTTGGTTGTAGCACTGATGGGAGCAGAACTGTCGAAACGAGCAGAAGGATTCCTGTACACGACAGGCCTAAAATTGCGAATCACTTTTCTCCGACAGCTGCTATTTGAAATAACTCTGACACGTAATATAATCCTCCAAAGATTTATACACAAGATTTAATTCATATCGAAAATTTTAAATCTACCTGAACAGGGAAATTCAATTTCTTATATCTTAACACGTATAGGTGGTTGTTAGCGAAACGTCGCACAAAGTTAATACTGAATTTATATGCAGGGAAATGTATATCAGTGGCAGCAGCCCCTGGAATACGCCAGTGGAATATTCTTACCTAGAAATAGTAAAATTATCTGCTTCGACTCGTTTGCGCGTTTCTTAAATATTTGCAATTCCGTCGGATCCTTCAATGTGATAATATCATTTTGTACGTTTTGAAAGATCATCCGTTGCTAAAATCATATAAGAAGGTAATCATGGTGTTACAATAAGTCACAGAATACAGTAATTGTATCAAAAATTCTGAGTTTCTGGAACGGAACTGAAACATGTGTGGACAGAGTACCCGTAGCATCGTCAAAGTACACCTCAGTCTAATATATTATTTATCCGTCTGCCTTGATATTCCACCGTATTACGTTGGCAGTATCTATAATATCCTGAACAGATAGAAATCCGCATAGAAACAACAGATTTGTCACACACACTCGCTGTCATATAAAAAATGGAAGAGTATATTATACATTAAACTGCAGCTGGCATCTTTCACCTGAAAATTCTTATCATACCTTTCTCAGAACGTTCGACTACTGTTGGATACCAGCCTGCTGTGACACATAGTTATACAAACATGTTTGCTTCTGTGACAGTCATCCTCGCAATAGTTATCCTTTCCCTAAATATTTCCTATTTTTCCGCTGTTTCTATCTTATCTTCAGCCGCCTAAAACTCTCACCTCCTACTGACTCATCCATGTACCTTGATCCTCGAGTTATCCGTACCCCTTGAACTCCGAATCATTCTCGCCCAATCTCATCCTCACTAATCCTATTTTTTCTTTTAAAAAGGACTAAATTGACCCTGCGAGCAGACTTGGTTGAGCACTGTCAAACCGTAACCATCAAAATTAGATCTTAGTCGTATACACAGTGTAAAAGGCGACCTCGCCACACGTCGAAAACCTTTATAATAAAACCTCCCTTGAAAATAACTAAGTGTTGCACTCACTTCCACGACTGGGAACACAACACTACATCTTGTGTCTCAGCTGCTGTTTGTTATCTTGTGTGACTGTCATATGTTACAATGATGGTACGATTTTATAATATTATGAGAAACAGTGAGGTTTCTATTCTAATTTTCAATTTCTTCATTGACAAGAATTCTTATAATTGCGGCAATATCGATTCGAACGATAAATGCTTTATATTTATGTGGGATGAATGGTTCGTTGTGCGTGCGTGCGAAGAGTGTTTGGAACCGAGTGACTGAAGCGTGAGAAAAGCGTGTACGTGACTGCGTGAATGTTGACTATGGACGAAAGATGCGAGCGAGAAGGGTGCAAGGGTGAGAAAGACAGAGCGAATGGGGGTGTATGTTAAAAGCGAGGCGTTAGTGCGAGATTTTGTGAGCGGACTTTGCGTAATCTGCCAGCGAGCCTTTGGGGATCTGTAAAGATCAGAAACAAACGTTCGGGGACGAAAAATGGCTGTTGTATTTCTTTCGGATGTATAACCACGTTATTTACATATCTACAGAAATGATGGTAATTCTGACTTATAAGCGCACAGACACATTGAAACAGCACGTACAAATAACTGTTCGCAGAAAGACATTTTGGAGATTATAGTTTTTAACGTGCAACGCTCGTTGCCTCTGTACTTCCCATGGTGTTTTGCGATCACTACAGTCACGACTATCATTTTTAAACAGTCTACTGCATGGAATAAATGACAGTGAAATACGAGAAGGAAGAACTCATCATCTGAAACAGAAACTTCTAGTATCTTGGACCGAGGAACGCTTTTAGTGAGACGTGAACGCGATGAATTACCATCGTAAAGCCTTCGTAACATGGAACGAATAAACCAGACAGGCTGAACTGCAGATCGATCGAACTTCTCATCAGTATGAATAACAACATTTTTTGTGCCTCCAGTGGTACACGATACCACAAGGAGTTGTATCTGTATCATATAAGATTATCATTATTACCACTTTATCATAAAGTGGAGTAGCATAATTATTCGCAATTCTATATACACATTCTAACGAATTCCTACACGAAATATTCACTGAACCGATTTGAAATTGCGAATAATCCTTAATCTACCGTCGAATCGATTGGATTTCGATTTCCTCGGAATGGACAGTAGAAATGTTTAGTGTCGCACTAGAACTACGGGACACTTTAAAACGATCTACTTCAGATTTGCCATTTCTCGACTTTCGATATCGCAAAAGAGGCTTTTAATGGAAGAATGATTAAACACATTTGTTCCTTTCTGTGGACGCTATGTTGAAAATTCTGCCGATTCTGAGACAAACGTGGAGTAAAAGGAATAGATCGTTTTCGTTGCACGGTAGTTCTACCGGCGAGCATAAACGTGCAATCTTACGTTTCAATGAACAGCTGGTGGTTGGCGTTTATCAATATCTGTCCGCTGTAATTACTCAAGAACATGATGATCGCATGCACTATAACGAGTTCAAAAGAAATGAACACGTTACCGAACGCATCCATCTCCAACACCCCCAGACATAACTGTCACATACCAAAAAGCAGAAGGACAGTGATTTACCGGGATTCGTTCGCGGTTTCGTCGTAACGGTTAAATTCGCTGTTGAGTAATACTTACACAATACAGATTCACGGCGAATGAAACGATAACTACCATAATCGCCACTAAATACGACAAAGTCAGGTTCTCCGCCATTTCCACGGCGGTCCTTACGTTGGAGAGGTTCAGAGTGTTGCAGTATGTTCACGACAATCGGATGGACCATTGAAACACGGAATGAAAATATAATGAAATATGGACGAACAGCTTTGGTATAATATCTGTTTGAAAATACCGTACTTGAGAGCACTCTGGTGAATTTCCACGCTTGAATGTAAAACTATTGGTTTAGGACAAGGTGACATTACCACGTTGTCGACTGCGGTTCGTATCCGATAACTAGAAGAGAATTAGCCTTATTGACACGTACGCACGATGAAAATAAATAACTTAACGTTAAATTACTACCAAGTAACGATATTTTTATAGAAAATAAAAATATAAAATACTCTAAAATACTGCTCTGATGCCGATGCCGTGAAAAATGTCAACCGAGTACGTGGCAATATTATCGTCGAAACAGTTCATGTCCATACCGTAACGATAGAAATCTTTTCAAATTTCCAAGTCGATCTTGATATTAACGTAAATCACTCGACGAAGGTTTATATCTCAATTGAAATTTGATCAACACTACGTTAGAAATGGCTGTAGTTCATTCGATTATGTCGAAATGAATGGCTATTGAAAATTTCTCGTTAGTTTAATAAAAGTTAGTATAATTTAGTGTGCCTAGGCCAAAATATAACACTATTTTCCTATTATATCTGTATATTTTATAGCAGAAAGGTTGTATTCTGCTATCGAATTAGGAGAATCACTAGCGAACGAAATTATAATATTGTATTAGAGAACGTGTACCATAAATATGATTCCAGCGGGAAGAATAGTTTAAATAAATTCCTGCAAAGTGAATGGTTATTAAGGTTCTTTTGAACGTACCTCGTAATTTTCAATAATCCGCACAAGTAGAAGGACATGACTGCGAGCGATGCTTCAGTGCATGCTAACGTTAAGCAACCAATCGTGCTGGCACATGTGAGATACACGCAGAGACAATCACTTTGTATGCCTCGTTCAGACATGAAGAATCCAAGCAGTTGTAGGGCATATAACTGATATTTCGATTGTAGTATGGTTGGAGCTAACAATGAGAAACCTATGCAAACGATTGCTGTACTCGACAGGCCTAGAATTCGACACCGCAATTCATTAAGCAATGCTAATTGAAACATACAAAAATAGTGAATATATTAATCCATTCGTAAAGTGCAAGAGATACTTGAAATCCACTACTACTTTATCGTTTCTGTAACTAGAAAATAGAGAATGTGAAATCCATTACTTTGATGCATCTGATAATTCCGCTGCACTCGGCCGTAAGAATTACTATTTTATATGTTTCGAGAATGCAGTAGCTAGTTAAGAATTCCATTAATTGTATATTCCATTCGGACAGTGTAAGTTTTCGATGGTTTTATGGAAAGTGTGTAGACGTAAATTACCCAGAAATATATAAACCACGCGCTTCGATTGTTCTACATGTCTCATTAGGATTTCCGCTTCGTTCGGATCCTTTAGTGTGTCGTAATCATTTTGCATCTTATCCATGACAGACCTCACCTAAGGTCACATGGAAAGAAAGGTCCGAGATTGGTCTCGCGATTTCCCGGAAGAAAACGGTTACGCGACGTCGAACTTACTGTCGGGAAGTTGACGATAAAGCCGAGATATCGCACAGCGTACGCCAGTAGTGGAAAGGAGTATGATAACATCTGGAGCAATCTTTTCAACGTGATGTCTACATTCATGATCAAGAATACCTGAAAAATGCATCATCGATTCTAGAATGTAGCGAATCTTTGGTGCAATAGCAAAGGAAAGCTGTATAAATCACTGCACATACAAGTGTAGCATTGCATCCAGCAAGACACTGTTTTGAAACACGCCGAACGAGTGATGGAAGTTTGAAATTTGTTCGTAATACGTGGCCAGAGAATAACGACTCCCGATGTCAATTTTAGACAGCAACTGGTGTCGATATTTCTTTATCGTCAGAGAATTTTTCTCACCTGAATTGCTATACAGCTGAGTATACAGATAGAGTAACAGATCCTCTGCACTGTCGGTAAAATAGATTGGTGGTAGGGCCAAAGCCCAGTGTAGGTCATGACGGAATAATAGACACCGTAATTCCTCCACAATGCGTGCATCGTCAGTGCTGCGCAACGTCTGCACGGAAAGTCGGAGCTACCTTGCAACTACGCCTTAGCGCAATATATTATTCATACCATTATGGGCTTCTCCCAATATCCTGTCGACTTGTAGAAATTCACTGTAACACTTCTGCATTATAGATATTTTTCCGGAATAAATCAATATTGTTTTACGCGCAAAGCAACGTAGATAGAAAAGGAATAAACTAATATCGTTCTAAGCGCTCAAGTTAATTCAGGAAACAAGACTGAAAGAAAACGTTTGAAATATAAATTATGAAAATACGAATGACTAAACAGGTTCTTCTTATTCCGAGTTCTTTCTCGTGCAGGAAACAAACAGTATCTCCTGTCTTGGTAGCAAATTTTTCAGCCGCAGTAAACGGAAACGATCGAGGGATCGTGCAGGCGACAATTCCAGTACCTGCACGAGTTTTGTGCAATAGTGTATTAAAAGTAATGGTTTATTAAAAGCAAAGCTTTCTCGGAATACCGTTAACTTGCTCATTCACTGTCTGTGTAGGAGTAATTAAGGATTTTTTGGAAGTCTTAACTGTAAAGTTGATTTGAGAAGATCGTTAACGCTAATTTAATACAATAGTTTAATGAACATTTTCCTTTTCTGGAGGATATACGGGCGAATAATCACCGTGAATATTAACAATCCGGTGGATCAGCTATCTATTACTATGTTACTGAAATTAAATCTGCATTTTTTGTGTTTTTCAGGCTTGATGAAAACACTAAAGGAGCACTGCAATATAAAATGAATCGAAACACATCGAAACATATGAGATTCACAGGAAAAAGTAACGAATGGAAGTATTCAGAGGAAAATATCACGGGAAATATATTCAGGTACGAAACATTTCACGTTTTACCGATTCTTTGATTATATATAATTGACTGCGATACACATAAAATACGGCTGTGATTACTAAATATTCTTAATAATTTCTCATGTATGGAAATTTATCATTTATTCCTTGTCTTCTATACATTCATACATGTTATAAACATTAAACCGCTTATGATTTATTCGATTCTGTACTTCGTTCGACAGCGTACAATAGTTCAGACACCTATTTCTGTCGCAGCAGTGAATTATATTTGAGGAGATTTCTGCTTATCGTGCACGTCAGATGGTGAAAATCTTTTAGCTACAAAGTCGAATTCCTTTGCGTACGATGCACTTGTTTCCCGAAAATATTCGGTCACCTCCGAGACACGGACCGGGGAACGAGACGATCTCAAATTGCGCGCTCCCTCGAAATTGCTTTCGGCGAACGTGCGACGTTCTTCGAACCTGTCGCCGATCCGGGTACTTATCCGCCGGTGGAAATTCGATTGGTACGCAACCCTTCCTAATCTTGAAACTATTTCGTTAAAGACGTCTTCGCGTTCTGCCCCCGCAGCCGGAAATCTTAATGGAAAGCGGAACAAGCGCGAACCGTTCCCAACATTCATTCTGCAGCGACACAACGCGAACAGATCAGTAACCAGTGAGTTACGCGCGAACTCTATCTCCAGATTATAAATACAAACTTTCAAGATAAAAAGAAATACATTCACTGTACAATGTAATTCGAATGCAATACCGATAATCGGAAATAACGTTTTACCTTTTTCTTTAGAAAATTGAGTTGTCACTGCTGACAAGTATTATTCGCGCATTATTGTCCGGTATTTTGTTAGTTAAGATGTAATCATTGTCAAACCAATTTTTTAATGTGGGATTTTATGTGTTCGGTGATACGTGTATCAATTTTCGACCAACTCAGTGAAAATATATTTCGTTATTTGTACTAAGTAGGTGTGTGACCAGTCTCTGGACCTTAATTAGAACGGATCAGACGTAGAAAAGAATGACTCACCGAATCGTCGTTAGGACAGTAAGGTTGGAGTTCTTTGACAGACATTATTGAATAATAGGTACGCTGGTATTCTCAAAACACCTGCGTTTCGTTCGACGTGGGGAACGTCTAAACGGAAATTATATGGCACTGTCCAATCACCTTTAAGCCATACGTTATTTATGCTGTTTCGTTTCCGTTCCAGAATATGGTTTACCATATTTCGCTTTAATTTTCGCATATTCGCATATTCGAAAATGTTACGAAATATTCGAAGAATTCCTTTCCTTAATTTAGTCACGTTATTCGGCATTTTTTCTATCCGTTTCTCCTTATCTGTACCATTATCGGACATGTTCGACCAAAACGCGTTACATAGAAAGTAACTAGCCAACTAAGAAAATCATTACTACCGTACGTGCTTATAATTCTTCGGTAATATACGCGTAAATGATTAAAATACAGTGAATTCTACGGAAGTATCAAGTTAGAGACATTAACTACTCATAATGAACTACGCTTCAACTGAAAAGAAGTTCTCTATTTGTTAATATATCATTTCTAATTATCGGTGCCTCTGAATGCTCGCAACGGATGACAAGTAGACCACGGAACTTTATGCTAACGTACATGAAATTTAAAAAAAAACAATGGAATAGCATTTAACATTCAGTAAATTTTAATTCCATTCCTACAATTCGTAATTCGAAGAATCTGTAGTCCAACAATCAATTGCCGGCTCGAACGTTACCTCGCAACCGTCTTATCGTAACGAAAAGAGTACAATGAAGTACGAAAAGGATATGCTGATCATCTGAAAGTGAAATTTCTTTAATCTCGGTTAGTAGTCCGGGGTTGACCCTCCCCCAGCGGAGACTGGGTCTATTGTGACACGCATTCTTTTTTAGAGTTCATTCAACTTCGTACCTTTCCGTATTTAATTTAACTTGTTAGGTGATTGATTAATTGTACTTTCCTGTTTGTGCTAATCGTACTCTGTCGTTGATTAATTTATCGAAATCAACGTCGCGCAACTTTAAAATGGAATCCCCCTTTTAAAGCCTCGTGTGCAACGCAGATTCAATTAAATTACTTAGAAAAATTGACGAATATAAATTTCGATAACCTTAGGCATTGTTCTATATGAAGTTGTTGGAAACGTTCGCTTTTTGGGGGTTAACGCCATGTTCACCGTTTTTTCCTTGATAGACTCCATCATTAAGAATGATATCATTTTTTGCAACTTCACCGGTGCCTGGTACCACATTGTACCGTATCAGTATCATTTAACAATTTTGCCCCATTAATTCTCAGCAACGTATAAATGTGCGAAATAATCGTTCTTAGCCGTGAACTCGATTCCAATTGAATCACTCTGATTGAATTCTTATCGAACTAATTGGAAAATCAAGACTCGACGATACCATCATCACTATGGGATCAGTGTCGTACAATTTCCCACGAATCTGCGGGATCGCGAAACCGTGAACTTACACTTCCATGAAGGAATCGTTACAGCTATATTCGTCAGTTGCTGTCCGACAAAATTAATTATGAACGCCAAAATGAAGTGCGGAATTATGAACAGTATGGAGACAACTGCTTCGTCTAAACGGTGCGTCTCCACGAACACCAAGAATACCTGTCCTACACCAAGAATAGTCCAATGATGTTTCCTTCGATAAATCTATTAAACGTTTATTAACCTTTAAAAACTACCGTCAACGAAATTATGTTTGCTGTCATTGTCATATTTACAGCGATGTACAAGAGACATTTGATATATCTTACAATAACGTTATGATACGTGAATGACTGAATTAATGCCGAAAAAGCCAATATTAAACAATCAATATTAAAGTCAGTCGTTACGCTTTTGTCATAATGTCACAGCAAACACGATTTTTCAATGTTAAAAAAAACCAATTTCATCTCTGGCAGCGTTTCAGGGTTAAATTTGCGTTCATTGATCCCTGTCGCTATGATATGGCGATACTTACACGACATAGGTTTAGGGAGAACGAAATTATGAACACCGTAACCTAACGTACGTATGCTAACATTAACTCGGTTTTTATATAGTTTATTATCCTTTTTCGGTGAACGTTCATGACGTTTTCAGACGTTCATGATGGTCCGGCGCGTGTTCAATGAAACACAGGGTGAAGGAATAAGATGAACACGCGCGCTAACAATTTCGCTAACGATTATCCGCCTGAAGGTGAATACCAATCTCGTAGCTCGCCGACAGAGATTTACAGGCAGACGAAACTGTAACAGGTCCGAAGTAATCGATCTTGCCTCATTGCTGACTATGTTGCCTACGCGATAACCGAAGAACAATTTCAACAGACTTAGAACGCTGTCAAACGGGGAATGTGTTCGTCATTAAACTTTCATATCCGTTGTCGCGACGAAACATTGAACTGCCACCAATTTAAAATATAGACGCGATTCGGAAAAACCCGAAATATGAAAAATAATTCAAAACACTGGTGGCCGAGCGTTGCGAACGACCCCATACAGGCTCGAACACTGACAAACATGAACATCTGCGCATCATGCACAGGATATATAAAAATAGCGTGTAGGTATATATTCTTCGCATACACCGATTCTCCTATAAATCATACTTCGTGTGTTCCGTCGTGGAACAAGGAGCCCTTCGGGATACCGAGGACCGCGGCACGTCGATGCACGGTTCTGGTTTATGACACGGGCGCAAACACGATCGAGCGTTCGGGACAGTTGATCCGGGGCCCGGCTTCGGCCATTGTGCAAGTCAGCCTCGCATTTTCTGTCCCTTACAAAAATCGCCCCTGTCATAAACCAGACGAATTCTCGCGCAGCGGCGAGGATTACCCGCGGCCATGGGTACGTGCCCGTACTTAGGTAGGCACGTGCACATGGGCCCACGTAACGGGTTTTCGTCGCTGACTAACCGAACGTGTGCGCAACAGCGAGGACTACCTGCGGACAAGGGTGCGTACTCGCATCGGGGTACACCCTTGCACGTTCGTCAAGGTAGCGGTATTTTCTTGCTGTTGCCAAATGTATTTTTTACTCGAAACTTCGTCGATCTCTTGTTCCCACTCCGTCAGCATCCCCTTCCGTACATCCGAAGGAGGGGTAAGAAAGTTGACTTGTGGGTGCAAGAGTTCCGACGAAGGTTAGTCATCCACACGCATTCGACAAGAACTGTTCATTTCCATAGTTCCGCACACGCATTCAAACAGTTCTCGACCCGCATTCGACAAACGTAGTTCTCGATACACTTTCAATAGTTCACGACACGCGCTCGACAAATAGAGTTCACGTACAACATTCGGAAAACTCAATCACGTATCATCTTCGAGTATATCACACGAAAGACTCGTACGAAAATCTCGATTCGAACAAAACGTAACGCGAACACGCCACCACTGCTCCACCGACGGATCCAGGTGCCCAAGATTAATTAGGCGGGCATCACGCGTACGGTCTACGTAAATTCGCGAAAACATTCGAGTCGCGACCAAGCGTCGACCCAACGATCGTAGCGTAGCAATTTCTGGTTCTGCGAACCGGAGCTGTTAGCGCATACATATTTTGGTTCTACGAACCGGATCTGCTACCTACGACACAACATCGTGTTTTATATTTAGCTGGCGCATATACTTATGCAGCAGTGTTATTCAATGAAACGCGACATAGCTGGAAGAGGAATCGTTCTTCGCGCGAAAGGTTAAATCCCGAAATTTCGAAGAAATTCATGTTCGACCGAATCAAATGTTACTTGATGGAGGTTACCATCGAAAGTGGAGCACTCCTTAATCAGGCACCGCGGGCCGCGATCTGGCCAGGCTTCTTTCGATTGGTTCATTATCGGCTTGTTCCGTCGTCGTCGGCGCGGACTCTCATCGAACGGTCGCGCTCGTTACATGAATTATCGTCCGGCTAATTTGCGAACGTAAACGAAACTGACGCACAATTTGGCCAGGGGCCGCGTCGAATCGGGCCTGATGACGGGTTTCACGTGGTCCTGTTGATTATAGCGCGAAAGGGGTAGACCGGGGATTCGTAGCCGATGACTACAGCCTGTCCAACGAGACGATGCAGTAGACATAAACAAAACATTCACGAGCTAAGCGATTGGCTGGCATATACTCATGGTTACCTCGGTCGCACCTAACGATCGCACAGTTTTCTTTACGGCTACTACCTCCCTCCTTCTGCAGGCTACAGAGTGACATCAAAAATATTCATAACTCCTACGGTACTTATTTACGCAGCACTCGTCGAACGTTGTGAAAGAGTTATATAGGGCAGCAGTCGAAAATTGAATATCCTCCAAATTTCGAACAATCTTTGGTTTCGGTTGAAACTGGTTTCCTCGCTTCGCGAGCTAATCGCAATATATGGAAACACGGGACCATCGTATCATTTCATCGAATCAGAAGATAGTTTGTAATGTTAAAATATGAATTTTACGTACCATGTTTATTAACCCTTTGCACTAGAGAGGCTCTTGATTGACACATAATTTGATACAACGAAGTTATAAAGTTTGCTATCTAGTATTAAGCTTTGTGTAACGCAACGATATATGAAATATTGAAATATTAAAATAACATAAATAACTTCGTTTCTTCGCATATGTATGTGCGATTTCGCGATATGTTAGTTTTCGAAAATGCTGTATATATTATTCGAAAATGTTGAATATTTCTAGCGAAGAACTCTTCAGTATAAGATAATCTTAGTGAAGGGAAAGTCGAACGTCGGTCATCTGCGTTTCGTCAATCGATGGTTTCTTAACACTACAACTATCAGACAGGTCAAGATGGCCGATGTCAAGATTCTAGTTTTGCCATTATTAAGATGATAAAGATGCTTTCGTGAGAAACTTCCAGATAAATTTTTGCATCTGTGCTAGTGCAGCAATAGGAAAATTATAAATAGCTCTGCCTTACCGCTCGGTAGTTCTAGTGTTAAGAGAAAGCGTCGCCGAGTCTCGGGGTGCAATAAACAGAGCCAAAGCCATGCCGACAAGCGGGTGTCCTCCGGCTAAACAATGCCCCTCGGAGGGCATTCTTTCTGCAAATTTCGAGTGAGTAACACTGCAGTAAAAAGATTACGATTGCAACGAGTTTTCACCATTCGATTTTAAGCCTACAAAATCCAGTCTTACATTTGTAGCCGTTTGAGTACCAGAGATTTAAAAAAAAAAAAGACGGTGGAGAAGAGCCAAACAGCGCAATAGCGCTTTCTGAATGGGCGTTCCTTTTATTTCGTGTCGAGAAAAGTCAAGCAGCGCAAGAGCGCTTATCTTAATCTATGTTGATACTATTATATATATATATATTAATACTATATATATATATATTAATTTATAATACGTAACAACGAAATACAAAATGTATTACTTGGATTACTTATATGCAAAAAACGTAGCGATGCGACGTACATGCGATCTGAAAAGTGAAGAGCGTTTCGTCAGATTGTGAGTGCGCTGTCAGTTGTCCGTATCGTTGAAATGCGCTGGGTATTTTTGACATGAAATCTGAAGAGCGCAAAAGCGGCGCGTGGGACTCAAACGGGTAGCATTCGATGGGTAGTGTCTGTACTTCTACCAGAAGTAACGAGTACTTTTATTTATCACCCTGTAGAAAGTGGATCGCGAACGCACCCGCGACGCCGATAATTACAGTGCTCGATGTAAGAACGTCGGTTCCGTTAATCGCCCCCGTAACTCGTGCGATTAACCTACCCCTACTGCGCGCGACGAGCACAGCAGCCCCTGGTGGACTTGACGCGAATCCGATTAACATATCCCGTGACGAACGCCTCCTTGTTGCGTGTTCCGTGACTCGAGTATGACGGACGCCGGTAACGGAAGGACGGTTGGCGTGAAATTCGATGGGTACTGTGGAACGACACGGAACCTAAGTAACTTCCGAATGAAAATGTTCTTCGCTTCATATTTCGCTACCTCCGATATCGTACAATCTGATATCCTATGAACTGAATACGTTGAATGCCACGTTGATCACCGGTGAGCTCGGCCTAAATTCAATTACCGTAATTTCCACGACTTATTGAAATTCCTCTGTAAGAAGTCCAAGGGCGCATCCATTGAGGCTTTGATTGATTTAGAATTCAGTTTGCGTATTGCTAAATGAAATTCTTGAATAATTTCTCAGAGAAAAATCGGTTATCTTTATTAATGATTGTAAATAGAAGAAATCAGCAATGGGTCATTTTGACCCATTTGTATTTAATATCGTATGTCTTTCATTTCGCGTATTCTGCACCTTAAACTCGCATGGCATTCAATGCGCCAATAACAACTGTTCACAATGAACGGGTAACTTAAATGTACGCAGATTTTAAATCTTCGCCGACGAGTGTCGCCATGATGGTGGCTTCGATCCTTCGACCACGTAAAGTCGAAAGCTGGAAGTTAATATATTTATTTCGATAACAAGGGATCGGTACGCGGCTTACTTCTTTTCCAGTATCTCTGGCATTTCTAGTGCAATTCGAGTTTCTATAGGAAATGTTCTTGGAAGCTTACAAAATTCTCGTACACAAAGGGCTAGTATTTGAAATATCTGTAACGTACTCCTTTCGTCTGTATCAAAATATGATAGGAACAGAGCAAAGCACGTAAAAAATGAATTTCAACTTGGCATGTAACATATTACCCAAGTAGCGATAGTATATTTGTCATATGAACTGATTATTAAAGCGTTTTCCGAGTGTCTTTTACGATAAACACATAACACACGCATTAACACTAGAACTACCAGATAGGTAAAAACCATCCATTTTTTGATGTTTCCTTTTGCGATTACTGAAATGGTACTGCTAAGCTGAAATTGAAACCGATTCAAACCTTAATAAATTCACGTTTGCGGTTTCTGTAAAGAAATTCTGAAAAGTCAGTTTAAGGGCTCGGTGGTTCTAGTGTTAACGAAGCATATAGCAGCAATATATTCGACATTCGAACGAATTATTTAAGCATTCTGAAAAATGTTTTGTATTGTAGCCATAAAGCACGCACATTAATGAAGTAACAACAGTGTATTTTACATTCGAATGAACTTTTCTCCAAGCACGTTCAAACTGTTTGTTATTCTCGATTCTAGCCTGTATGAAGTTAGTCGTTCGCGAGCCGCTTAGTCGGGCCTGGCAAGGTCGACATTCAATGGCAGTAAGTGTCCCCGGAGGGCCGGCAAATAAAGCAAAATCTTCTCGGCCGGAGGTGTCCCCGTTGGACCAACGGTTGGTCGCAAAGGCACCGAAAACGCGGGGACTCCTCTGGAAAGGGACTTCATTAAAAATGCACTAGCGAGTTCGGTGCCGCGCATCCCGTACGCGGGAACAATGTGTCCACGAAATATGCAGAGCGCACCGTCAACAGGAACGGGGAACGCTGCGGATGCACTGGCGTAACGTAACGTGGAAACAAATATGATGGTCTGGAGTCTAGACTCTAGACTGAAGCTTTCAGCCATTCATGGAATCGGCGAACGCCCGACACGGAAAAACAAGTAAGAACCAGTTGACTATCTTGTACGGCCACTTTTTAGAAGCTTATTCTATATGTCAAATTGCGTCCAGATTGAATTTAACCCTTTGCGGACGAATGTCGACACTTTACCGAGATCAAACTTTCATGTTTGTAATACTTAGTTGCAAACAAATGATTCAACTGCTCAAACAGCAAGAAACCGGCATATTTAGGCGTTAGATGTGTGATTTGGCAGAATCTACAAAAGGTTTTGTATAGTTCAAAGAATCTTCGTCCGCAAAGGGTTAAAGGACTACATTGACGCTGAATTATATTAATCGCATATGGAATTGTATTCTACAATCCCGAATCGTTTTTGTGACCGTATACTATTACCTTGTAAGCTCTGTCACTTCATTAATACGATTTTCCATTCTTCCACAGCATGATAGGATGCTCGAGAAAGGAAATAATTGAACAAATGGAACAAGCGTATACGAATATAGGCAAGTATTAAATAGATTTACCATGAGACAGGTGTCTCCTGAACGCAGACTCGAATAACTAAACATTTCATTCGCTGTCTGAACTTAAACCATATATAAAAGCAACAATGAAGTATACGAAAACAGATTCCAATCTAGAAATGCGGTAAAAAAGTAGTCGTACCAGCAATACTCTGTATTCCTCGTATCAAGTGAAAGCATCATTAAATATCGTTGTCAAGGAATTGGCTGAACCATTAACGGAGTTCCTGATGAGTCCACATTGAAAAGCAACCATTCCCAGAATCGACACGCGAATTCCCTAACAAGCATCGGTTATCTTCTACGCTTCACGCTCGCGGAGGCCTCGTATCGCGGGAGGACGATCAATCGGGAACGCGAGAGCTGCACCGAAAATAGAGACAGAGAAATTCAATTTCTTATATCTTAACACGTATAGGTGGTTGTTAGCGAATAATTCCGTCGGAATACGTCCATCGGGAACGGAACTGAAAGATGTGTGGACAGAGTACCCGTAGCATCGCCAAAGTGCACCTCAGTCTAATATATTATTTATCCGTCTGCCTTGATATTACACCGTATTACGTTGGCAGTATCTATAATATCCTGAACAGATAGAAATCCGCATAGAAACAACAGATTTGTCACACACACTCGCTGTCATATAAAAAATGGAAGAGTATATTATACATTAAACTGCAGCTGGCATCTTTCACCTGAAAATTCTTATCATACCTTTCTCAGAACGTTCGACTACTGTTGGATACCAGCCTGCTGTGACACATAGTTATACAAACATGTTTGCTTCTGTGACAGTCATCCTCGCAATAGTTATCCTTTCCCTAAATATTTCCTATTTTTCCGCTGTTTCTATCTTATCTTCAGCCGCCTAAAACTCTCACCTCCTACTGACTCATCCATGTACCTTGATCCTCGAGTTATCCGTACCCCTTGAACTCCGAATCATTCTCGCCCAATCTCATCCCCACTAATCCTATTTTTTCTTTTAAAAAGGACTAAATTGACCCTGCGAGCAGACTTGGTTGAGCACTGTCAAACCGTAACCATCAAAATTAGATCTTAGTCGTATACACAGTGTAAAAGGCGACCTCGCCACACGTCGAAAACCTTTATAATAAAACCTCCCTTGAAAATAACTAAGTGTTGCACTCACTTCCACGACTGGGAACACAACACTACATCTTGTGTCTCAGCTGCTGTTTGTTATCTTGTGTGACTGTCATATGTTACAATGATGGTACGATTTTATAATATTATGAGAAACAGTGAGGTTTCTATTCTAATTTTCAATTTCTTCATTGACAAGAATTCTTATAATTGCGGCAATATCGATTCGAACGATAAATGCTTTATATTTATGTGGGATGAATGGTTCGTTGTCCGTGCGTGCGAAGAGTGTTTGGAACCGAGTGACTGAAGCGTGAGAAAAGCGTGTACGTGACTGCGTGAATGTTGACTATGGACGAAAGATGCGAGCGAGAAGGGTGCAAGGGTGAGAAAGACAGAGCGAATGGGGGTGTATGTTAAAAGCGAGACGTTAGTGCGAGATTTTGTGAGCGGACTTTGCGTAATCTGCCAGCGAGCCTTTGGGGATCTGTAAAGATCAGAAACAAACGTTCGGGGACGAAAAATGGCTGTTGTATTTCTTTCGGATGTATAACCACGTTATTTACATATCTACAGAAATGATGGTAATTCTGACTTATAAGCGCACAGACACATTGAAACAGCACGTACAAATAACTGTTCGCAGAAAGACATTTTGGAGATTATAGTTTTTAACGTGCAACGCTCGTTGCCTCTGTACTTCCCATGGTGTTTTGCGATCACTACAGTCACGACTATCATTTTTAAACAGTCTACTGCATGGAATAAATGACAGTGAAATACGAGAAGGAAGAACTCATCATCTGAAACAGAAACTTCTAGTATCTTGGACCGAGGAACGCTTTTAGTGAGACGTGAACGCGATGAATTACCATCGTAAAGCCTTCGTAACATGGAACGAATAAACCAGACAGGCTGAACTGCAGATCGATCGAACTTCTCATCAGTATGAATAACAACATTTTTTGTGCCTCCAGTGGTACACGATACCACAAGGAGTTGTATCTGTATCATATAAGATTATCATTATTACCACTTTATCATAAAGTGGAGTAGCATAATTATTCGCAATTCTATATACACATTCTAACGAATTCCTACACGAAATATTCACTGAACCGATTTGAAATTGCGAATAATCCTTAATCTACCGTCGAATCGATTGGATTTCGATTTCCTCGGAATGGACAGTAGAAATGTTTAGTGTCGCACTAGAACTACGGGACACTTTAAAACGATCTACTTCAGATTTGCCATTTCTCGACTTTCGATATCGCAAAAGAGGCTTTTAATGGAAGAATGATTAAACACATTTGTTCCTTTCTGTGGACGCTATGTTGAAAATTCTGCCGATTCTGAGACAAACGTGGAGTAAAAGGAATAGATCGTTTTCGTTGCACGGTAGTTCTACCGGCGAGCATAAACGTGCAATCTTACGTTTCAATGAACAGCTGGTGGTTGGCGTTTATCAATATCTGTCCGCTGTAATTACTCAAGAACATGATGATCGCATGCACTATAACGAGTTCAAAAGAAATGAACACGTTACCGAACGCATCCATCTCCAACACCCCCAGACATAACTGTCACATACCAAAAAGCAGAAGGACAGTGATTTACCGGGATTCGTTCGCGGTTTCGTCGTAACGGTTAAATTCGCTGTTGAGTAATACTTACACAATACAGATTCACGGCGAATGAAACGATAACTACCATAATCGCCACTAAATACGACAAAGTCAGGTTCTCCGCCATTTCCACGGCGGTCCTTACGTTGGAGAGGTTCAGAGTGTTGCAGTATGTTCACGACAATCGGATGGACCATTGAAACACGGAATGAAAATATAATGAAATATGGACGAACAGCTTTGGTATAATATCTGTTTGAAAATACCGTACTTGAGAGCACTCTGGTGAATTTCCACGCTTGAATGTAAAACTATTGGTTTAGGACAAGGTGACATTACCACGTTGTCGACTGCGGTTCGTATCCGATAACTAGAAGAGAATTAGCCTTATTGACACGTACGCACGATGAAAATAAATAACTTAACGTTAAATTACTACCAAGTAACGATATTTTTATAGAAAATAAAAATATAAAATACTCTAAAATACTGCTCTGATGCCGATGCCGTGAAAAATGTCAACCGAGTACGTGGCAATATTATCGTCGAAACAGTTCATGTCCATACCGTAACGATAGAAATCTTTTCAAATTTCCAAGTCGATCTTGATATTAACGTAAATCACTCGACGAAGGTTTATATCTCAATTGAAATTTGATCAACACTACGTTAGAAATGGCTGTAGTTCATTCGATTATGTCGAAATGAATGGCTATTGAAAATTTCTCGTTAGTTTAATAAAAGTTAGTATAATTTAGTGTGCCTAGGCCAAAATATAACACTATTTTCCTATTATATCTGTATATTTTATAGCAGAAAGGTTGTATTCTGCTATCGAATTAGGAGAATCACTAGCGAACGAAATTATAATATTGTATTAGAGAACGTGTACCATAAATATGATTCCAGCGGGAAGAATAGTTTAAATAAATTCCTGCAAAGTGAATGGTTATTAAGGTTCTTTTGAACGTACCTCGTAATTTTCAATAATCCGCACAAGTAGAAGGACATGACTGCGAGCGATGCTTCAGTGCATGCTAACGTTAAGCAACCAATCGTGCTGGCACATGTGAGATACACGCAGAGACAATCACTTTGTATGCCTCGTTCAGACATGAAGAATCCAAGCAGTTGTAGGGCATATAACTGATATTTCGATTGTAGTATGGTTGGAGCTAACAATGAGAAACCTATGCAAACGATTGCTGTACTCGACAGGCCTAGAATTCGACACCGCAATTCATTAAGCAATGCTAATTGAAACATACAAAAATAGTGAATATATTAATCCATTCGTAAAGTGCAAGAGATACTTGAAATCCACTACTACTTTATCGTTTCTGTAACTAGAAAATAGAGAATGTGAAATCCATTACTTTGATGCATCTGATAATTCCGCTGCACTCGGCCGTAAGAATTACTATTTTATATGTTTCGAGAATGCAGTAGCTAGTTAAGAATTCCATTAATTGTATATTCCATTCGGACAGTGTAAGTTTTCGATGGTTTTATGGAAAGTGTGTAGACGTAAATTACCCAGAAATATATAAACCACGCGCTTCGATTGTTCTACATGTCTCATTAGGATTTCCGCTTCGTTCGGATCCTTTAGTGTGTCGTAATCATTTTGCATCTTATCCATGACAGACCTCACCTAAGGTCACATGGAAAGAAAGGTCCGAGATTGGTCTCGCGATTTCCCGGAAGAAAACGGTTACGCGACGTCGAACTTACTGTCGGGAAGTTGACGATAAAGCCGAGATATCGCACAGCGTACGCCAGTAGTGGAAAGGAGTATGATAACATCTGGAGCAATCTTTTCAACGTGATGTCTACATTCATGATCAAGAATACCTGAAAAATGCATCATCGATTCTAGAATGTAGCGAATCTTTGGTGCAATAGCAAAGGAAAGCTGTATAAATCACTGCACATACAAGTGTAGCATTGCATCCAGCAAGACACTGTTTTGAAACACGCCGAACGAGTGATGGAAGTTTGAAATTTGTTCGTAATACGTGGCCAGAGAATAACGACTCCCGATGTCAATTTTAGACAGCAACTGGTGTCGATATTTCTTTATCGTCAGAGAATTTTTCTCACCTGAATTGCTATACAGCTGAGTATACAGATAGAGTAACAGATCCTCTGCACTGTCGGTAAAATAGATTGGTGGTAGGGCCAAAGCCCAGTGTAGGTCATGACGGAATAATAGACACCGTAATTCCTCCACAATGCGTGCATCGTCAGTGCTGCGCAACGTCTGCACGGAAAGTCGGAGCTACCTTGCAACTACGCCTTAGCGCAATATATTATTCATACCATTATGGGCTTCTCCCAATATCCTGTCGACTTGTAGAAATTCACTGTAACACTTCTGCATTATAGATATTTTTCCGGAATAAATCAATATTGTTTTACGCGCAAAGCAACGTAGATAGAAAAGGAATAAACTAATATCGTTCTAAGCGCTCAAGTTAATTCAGGAAACAAGACTGAAAGAAAACGTTTGAAATATAAATTATGAAAATACGAATGACTAAACAGGTTCTTCTTATTCCGAGTTCTTTCTCGTGCAGGAAACAAACAGTATCTCCTGTCTTGGTAGCAAATTTTTCAGCCGCAGTAAACGGAAACGATCGAGGGATCGTGCAGGCGACAATTCCAGTACCTGCACGAGTTTTGTGCAATAGTGTATTAAAAGTAATGGTTTATTAAAAGCAAAGCTTTCTCGGAATACCGTTAACTTGCTCATTCACTGTCTGTGTAGGAGTAATTAAGGATTTTTTGGAAGTCTTAACTGTAAAGTTGATTTGAGAAGATCGTTAACGCTAATTTAATACAATAGTTTAATGAACATTTTCCTTTTCTGGAGGATATACGGGCGAATAATCACCGTGAATATTAACAATCCGGTGGATCAGCTATCTATTACTATGTTACTGAAATTAAATCTGCATTTTTTGTGTTTTTCAGGCTTGATGAAAACACTAAAGGAGCACTGCAATATAAAATGAATCGAAACACATCGAAACATATGAGATTCACAGGAAAAAGTAACGAATGGAAGTATTCAGAGGAAAATATCACGGGAAATATATTCAGGTACGAAACATTTCACGTTTTACCGATTCTTTGATTATATATAATTGACTGCGATACACATAAAATACGGCTGTGATTACTAAATATTCTTAATAATTTCTCATGTATGGAAATTTATCATTTATTCCTTGTCTTCTATACATTCATACATGTTATAAACATTAAACCGCTTATGATTTATTCGATTCTGTACTTCGTTCGACAGCGTACAATAGTTCAGACACCTATTTCTGTCGCAGCAGTGAATTATATTTGAGGAGATTTCTGCTTATCGTGCACGTCAGATGGTGAAAATCTTTTAGCTACAAAGTCGAATTCCTTTGCGTACGATGCACTTGTTTCCCGAAAATATTCGGTCACCTCCGAGACACGGACCGGGGAACGAGACGATCTCAAATTGCGCGCTCCCTCGAAATTGCTTTCGGCGAACGTGCGACGTTCTTCGAACCTGTCGCCGATCCGGGTACTTATCCGCCGGTGGAAATTCGATTGGTACGCAACCCTTCCTAATCTTGAAACTATTTCGTTAAAGACGTCTTCGCGTTCTGCCCCCGCAGCCGGAAATCTTAATGGAAAGCGGAACAAGCGCGAACCGTTCCCAACATTCATTCTGCAGCGACACAACGCGAACAGATCAGTAACCAGTGAGTTACGCGCGAACTCTATCTCCAGATTATAAATACAAACTTTCAAGATAAAAAGAAATACATTCACTGTACAATGTAATTCGAATGCAATACCGATAATCGGAAATAACGTTTTACCTTTTTCTTTAGAAAATTGAGTTGTCACTGCTGACAAGTATTATTCGCGCATTATTGTCCGGTATTTTGTTAGTTAAGATGTAATCATTGTCAAACCAGTTTTTTAATGTGGGATTTTAAAAGAATGACTCACCGAATCGTCGTTAGGACAGTAAGGTTGGAGTTCTTTGACAGACATTATTGAATAATAGGTACGCTGGTATTCTCAAAACACCTGCGTTTCGTTCGACGTGGGGAACGTCTAAACGGAAATTATATGGCACTGTCCAATCACCTTTAAGCCATACGTTATTTATGCTGTTTCGTTTCCGTTCCAGAATATGGTTTACCATATTTCGCTTTAATTTTCGCATATTCGCATATTCGAAAATGTTACGAAATATTCGAAGAATTCCTTTCCTTAATTTAGTCACGTTATTCGGCATTTTTTCTATCCGTTTCTCCTTATCTGTACCATTATCGGACATGTTCGACCAAAACGCGTTACATAGAAAGTAACTAGCCAACTAAGAAAATCATTACTACCGTACGTGCTTATAATTCTTCGGTAATATACGCGTAAATGATTAAAATACAGTGAATTCTACGGAAGTATCAAGTTAGAGACATTAACTACTCATAATGAACTACGCTTCAACTGAAAAGAAGTTCTCTATTTGTTAATATATCATTTCTAATTATCGGTGCCTCTGAATGCTCGCAACGGATGACAAGTAGACCACGGAACTTTATGCTAACGTACATGAAATTTAAAAAAAAACAATGGAATAGCATTTAACATTCAGTAAATTTTAATTCCATTCCTACAATTCGTAATTCGAAGAATCTGTAGTCCAACAATCAATTGCCGGCTCGAACGTTACCTCGCAACCGTCTTATCGTAACGAAAAGAGTACAATGAAGTACGAAAAGGATATGCTGATCATCTGAAAGTGAAATTTCTTTAATCTCGGTTAGTAGTCCGGGGTTGACCCTCCCCCAGCGGAGACTGGGTCTATTGTGACACGCATTCTTTTTTAGAGTTCATTCAACTTCGTACCTTTCCGTATTTAATTTAACTTGTTAGGTGATTGATTAATTGTACTTTCCTGTTTGTGCTAATCGTACTCTGTCGTTGATTAATTTATCGAAATCAACGTCGCGCAACTTTAAAATGGAATCCCCCTTTTAAAGCCTCGTGTGCAACGCAGATTCAATTAAATTACTTAGAAAAATTGACGAATATAAATTTCGATAACCTTAGGCATTGTTCTATATGAAGTTGTTGGAAACGTTCGCTTTTTGGGGGTTAACGCCATGTTCACCGTTTTTTCCTTGATAGACTCCATCATTAAGAATGATATCATTTTTTGCAACTTCACCGGTGCCTGGTACCACATTGTACCGTATCAGTATCATTTAACAATTTTGCCCCATTAATTCTCAGCAACGTATAAATGTGCGAAATAATCGTTCTTAGCCGTGAACTCGATTCCAATTGAATCACTCTGATTGAATTCTTATCGAACTAATTGGAAAATCAAGACTCGACGATACCATCATCACTATGGGATCAGTGTCGTACAATTTCCCACGAATCTGCGGGATCGCGAAACCGTGAACTTACACTTCCATGAAGGAATCGTTACAGCTATATTCGTCAGTTGCTGTCCGACAAAATTAATTATGAACGCCAAAATGAAGTGCGGAATTATGAACAGTATGGAGACAACTGCTTCGTCTAAACGGTGCGTCTCCACGAACACCAAGAATACCTGTCCTACACCAAGAATAGTCCAATGATGTTTCCTTCGATAAATCTATTAAACGTTTATTAACCTTTAAAAACTACCGTCAACGAAATTATGTTTGCTGTCATTGTCATATTTACAGCGATGTACAAGAGACATTTGATATATCTTACAATAACGTTATGATACGTGAATGACTGAATTAATGCCGAAAAAGCCAATATTAAACAATCAATATTAAAGTCAGTCGTTACGCTTTTGTCATAATGTCACAGCAAACACGATTTTTCAATGTTAAAAAAAACCAATTTCATCTCTGGCAGCGTTTCAGGGTTAAATTTGCGTTCATTGATCCCTGTCGCTATGATATGGCGATACTTACACGACATAGGTTTAGGGAGAACGAAATTATGAACACCGTAACCTAACGTACGTATGCTAACATTAACTCGGTTTTTATATAGTTTATTATCCTTTTTCGGTGAACGTTCATGACGTTTTCAGACGTTCATGATGGTCCGGCGCGTGTTCAATGAAACACAGGGTGAAGGAATAAGATGAACACGCGCGCTAACAATTTCGCTAACGATTATCCGCCTGAAGGTGAATACCAATCTCGTAGCTCGCCGACAGAGATTTACAGGCAGACGAAACTGTAACAGGTCCGAAGTAATCGATCTTGCCTCATTGCTGACTATGTTCCCTACGCGATAACCGAAGAACAATTTCAACAGACTTAGAACGCTGTCAAACGGGGAATGTGTTCGTCATTAAACTTTCATATCCGTTGTCGCGACGAAACATTGAACTGCCACCAATTTAAAATATAGACGCGATTCGGAAAAACCCGAAATATGAAAAATAATTCAAAACACTGGTGGCCGAGCGTTGCGAACGACCCCATACAGGCTCGAACACTGACAAACATGAACATCTGCGCATCATGCACAGGATATATAAAAATAGCGTGTAAGAACGAATAAATACTGAAAAATGTACCATTTATCCTTAAAACGCACCTATATATCTTCACAAGAAATCAATACACCGAATACATGGAATTTCCCACGGAAAATAGATTCGGTATTAAAACAGAAACACATTCCTAATATTTATTTGAATCTAGTATACATTTGAAACTAAACGAGACAAGTTAACCCGTCAAAGGTCATCATAGTTCGGTAACTTTCCATTTCTGTTTTCCTTCTCGTACGAGTCATGATTATTGCATCGAATCACGTCGCAATATCCGCGTTATCATTAACTGTGACGAAGACACGGTTCACTGATCACTGTTTATTCGATCTACATAAAAGTTCTCCGATTTCCCTGAGAACGAACGTTTCGGTATGAATAGAATTCTAGTTATCTGGATCAAAGTACAGCTGATCACCGCTGAAATAAAAACGACTCTTATAACAACCATCCGGCCATGGTCATAATAGGGCCACAGCCCGGTGATGTATAGCGATTTGCTCAATGCTCAGTATACTTTTTGAAATTCGTCCATCTTGACTAAAATACCGGGCAACGTCTGCGAGGAATGCCCGACCCGTTCGGTCGAACTACACCCAACCGCCATACTTTACTCATGTAATCTTACGAACAACGATAAATGATAAGAAACTGACAGGGATAAGTTCAGCTGACACGTGAAACCTGGATATCTATCACAAGCACGTCCACTATACAGCTCGTGGATATCCCACCTGACGAATTAATGACACCCTTTCGACCCGTTCCTTTTGGAGCGAGAATTCTGTGGCATGTTCGCAGTCCGTGAAAGACAGGACGCACGTTCCGCTATCGTGAACCGAGCAACAGCAGTGACAATACCCAAGTTCGACAATCGTACTACACGCCCAACAACTCTTGCTAGGCGAAAGAACAGTGGACAATCGATTCGGCAGTGTCAGAGCTTCATCGACCAACGTGCAGCATTGTATGATTGCTTACTTGTTGTTCGAACAAGCAAACAAAACCCGCGTTCTTTCCGCGAATAATCATTGGAGAACTGTTCCTAGGGAATGGTAAAACTGCAATTCAATGCATTTTTCTATGGCAATTCATCGAACTTCGAATTGTAATGTTTCGTTCTGTGAAGAAGACCTGTGTGTCAACTAAAAATTCACGCGGAAGGTAAAAACCGATATCAAGGGTTCGAAAAGAATGATGAAAGTCTATTTTCTGAACATTATCGGATAGCAGGTCACAAATCTATCAATGTAAGTATCATGGATTTTCGTTATACAGGCTGTTCATTTTAACTCGAGTACCTAAATTATTTTCGTTATTATTGAGAGTAATAAGAATGACTAAATAAAATTATAATCGCAGAACTTTTATTTATCACCGTCAGATACACGCCTTAGAAACATCTACATCCTATTTAGTCATTTTTTCTTACTTCCAATAACAGCGGAAATAATTTAAGTGCTCGAGTTAAAATTAACCCTTAATGGCCGAGAGGTTCCTTCTTGTAATACTCGCCCATAAGACGTTATATTACGGTAAATATTTTTTGCCAGTGCACGATCAACGAACCAATTGTTAAGGCCACTCATAGCGTTCCGGTTTCTTAACAAGTTTCTTGCTTTTTACCTGCCACGGTAGACGATTGCAAACAGGACGAATTAGTTACTAACATTAACAACTAGAAAGACCCAAGAAGGGAGGGGACTGTGTCTACCTTCCACAACCCTCTACATGTAAAAAAGCCAACCAGAACGTCTTCACCCCCGCGAAGACGACTCTGCTGAGGTATTGTCGAAGACGGCTCTGGAAGGTTCAGACGGTACGGAGTACGGAGTACGGGGTAGGAAGTAAGAAGCAACAAGTCAATCGAAATTAGTACAACATTACAACGTAACAATTCACCACAAGAATCACGTCTACTTCAGCTCCTACTCATTTCCTAAGTTTTGTTCCCGATCATTCGGGTAGTCCTTCGAGACGTATCAGTTTTATAAGTCAGCACACCACGTGCGAACGCCTACAAAATTCGATCACCATTATGGTAGCCACGAGTACCTAACGCCAGTGATGTAATAAGTTGCAATATTTGACAAAGAAAACTACAGCGATGACAAATAAATGAAACGAAAACTAAAATCTTTTCATGTCCCCGTGCCTTTCGTTTTCCATGGCATAAGTTCTTATCCCTTTCTTAACCCTTTCGGCCATTAAGGGTTAATACCCTGTATATGATCCCCTCGGGTACTGACTCAATGTTTGCGTATTAGATTCTGTTAGACAGTTTTATGCGCTTCATGAATATTTCGGAAGAGTCGCGTCTCACCGATCGCAATGTTATCGGTGATTCGAATAGCGACCGCGGGATCCCGGAGTCGAGTGAATCGACTCCGAGTAGGCGTGCTATATAACATCGATATTGAATAACGAAGTCATGACACTCCTTTGAGGTGCCCCGGAGAGGATCGATCGGTCTTGATCCTTTGTTATTCACACGGCTCAAGGATGCCATTTTTCATTTTAACGACCGCGCGATCGTAGCTGCCGATCAATTGTTGTTCTATCACGTTTCACGATGTTTCCATTCCACGCGCGCTTAACGCGCCGTAAGGATTGCGATCGCGAGACTGTGATTTACGCGCGTTTCTGTTGCTCCGATATTTGACAAGAGGGCGATATTTGTAAGCGCGAAGTTCCAGGCGAACAATCATTCCGTGGAACTGGGGGGGGGGGGGGGGGGGGACGACAGCGAAAAAAAAGATATTTCCATTATTCCCTGAACAACGTTCGGTAGAAGAATGTTATTATTAGTTCATACGTAATCAGGTACACTTTAACATGTTGAATGCCACACAATTACGTAGAGCAAAACACACAAAATGGAGAAAATATAATATTAGACCATTTGATTGAATTGTATTATTAAAGTTGCGCGTTCATCTAGCCAAATGTCGCCGCATTAGGTAGCATTATTTATAATATAGAAATTTCTGCGGATAATCATCGTTTAATTGACTGCACCATAGTAATTCTGATTTGTTGAATTGATTTTTGCTTGCTTCTTATATAGCATCGTACCTAGGAATAATATAATTCGCAAGAATCACGATGGATGGAAGCGAAAGAAGCATGTAAAAACGAAGATCGGCCGCCGAAAGATTTATGATCGCCCGGACGATCTTCACGCCGTCTACTTCAATTTATTTATTGACCCGTCCCCCTGTTTCATAGCAGCCGAAGATTAATTACGAACCTTAAGAAAAAATGTACGTATATATTCTTCGCATACACCGATTCTCCTATAAATCATACTTCGTGTTTTATATTTAGCTGGCGCATATACTTATGCAGCAGTGTTATTCAATGAAACGCGACATAGCTGGAAGAGGAATCGTTCTTCGCGCGGAAGGTTAAATCCCGAAATTTCGAAGAAATTCATGTTCGACCGAATCAAATGTTACTTGATGGAGGTTACCATCGAAAGTGGAGCACTCCTTAATCAGGCACCGCGGGCCGCGATCTGGCCAGGCTTCTTTCGATTGGTTCATTATCGGCTTGTTCCGTCGTCGTCGGCGCGGACTCTCATCGAACGGTCGCGCTCGTTACATGAATTATCGTCCGGCTAATTTGCGAACGTAAACGAAACTGACGCACAATTTGGCCAGGGGCCGCGTCGAATCGGGCCTGATGACGGGTTTCACGTGGTCCTGTTGATTATAGCGCGAAAGGGGTAGACCGGGGATTCGTAGCCGATGACTACAGCCTGTCCAACGAGACGATGCAGTAGACATAAACAAAACATTCACGAGCTAAGCGATTGGCTGGCATATACTCATGGTTACCTCGGTCGCACCTAACGATCGCACAGTTTTCTTTACGGCTACTACCTCCCTCCTTCTGCAGGCTACAGAGTGACATCAAAAATATTCATAACTCCTACGGTACTTATTTACGCAGCACTCGTCGAACGTTGTGAAAGAGTTATATAGGGCAGCGGTCGAAAATTGAATATCCTCCAAATTTCGAACAATCTTTGGTTTCGGTTGAAACTGGTTTCCTCGCTTCGCGAGCTAATCGCAATATATGGAAACACGGGACCATCGTATCATTTCATCGAATCAGAAGATAGTTTGTAATGTTAAAAATATGAATTTTACGTACCATGTTTATTAACCCTTTGCACTAGAGAGGCTCTTGGCTGCCAAGTTATAAAGTTTGCTATCTAGTATTAAGCTTTGTGTAACGCAACGATATATGAAATATTGAAATAACATAAATAACTTCGTTTCTTCGCATATGTATGTGCGATTTCTCGATATGTTAGTTTTCGAAAATGCTGTATATATTATTCGAAAATGTTGAATATTTCTAGCGAAGAACTCTTCTGTGTAAGATAATCTTAGTGAAGGGAAAGTCGAACGTCGGTCATCTGCGTTTCGTCAATCGATGGTTTCTTAACACTACAACTATCAGACAGGTCAAGATGGCCGATGTCAAGATTCTAGTTTTGCCATTATTAAGATGATAAAGATGCTTTCGTGAGAAACTTCCAGATAAATTTTTGCATTTGTGCTAGTGCAGCAATAGGAAAATTATAAATAGCTCTGCCTTACCGCTCGGTAGTTCTAGTGTTAAGAGAAAGCGTCGCCGAGTCTCGGGGTGCAATAAACAGAGCCAAAGCCACGCCGACAAGCGGGTGTCCTCCGGCTAAACAATGCCCCTCGGAGGGCATTCTTTTTGCAACTTTCGAGTGAGTAACACTGCAGTAAAAAGATTACGATTGCAACGAGTTTTCACCATTCGATTTTAAGCCTACAAAATCCAGTCTTACATTTGTAGCCGTTTGAGTACCAGAGATTTAAAAAAAAAACACGATGGAGAAGAGCCAAACAGCGCAATAGCGCTTTCTGAATGGGCATTCCTTTTATTTCGTGTCGAGAAAAGTCAAGCAGCGCAAGAGCGCTTATCTTAATCTATGTTGATACTATTATGTATATATATATTAATTTATAATACGTAACAACGAAATACAAAATGTATTACTTGGATTACTTATATGCAAAAAACATAGCGATGCGACGTACATGCGATCTGAAAAGTGAAGAGCGTTTCGTCAGATTGTGAGTGCGCTGTCAGTTGTCCGTATCGTTGAAATGCGCTGGGTATTTTCGACATGAAATCTAAAGAGCGCAAAAGCGGCGCGTGGGACTCAAACGGGTAGCATTCGATGGGTAGTGTCTGTACTTCTACCAGAAGTAACGGGTACTTTTATTTATCACCCTGTAGAAAGTGGATCGCGAACGCACCCTCGACGCCGCTAATTACAGTGCTCGATGTAAGAACGTCGGTTCCGTTAATCGCCCCCGTAACTCGTGCGATTAACCTACCCCTACTGCGCGCGACGAGCACAGCAGCCCCTGGTGGACTTGACGCGAATCCGATTAACGTTTCCCGTGACGAACGCCTCCTTGTTGCGTGTTCCGTGACTCGAGTATGACGGACGCCGGTAACGGAAGGACGGCTGGCGTGAAACTCGATGGGTTCTGCAGAACGACACGAAATCTAAGTAACTTCCGAATGAAAATGTTCTTCGCTTCATATTTCGCTACCTCCGATATCGTACAATCTGATATCCTATGAACTGAATACGTTGAATGCCACGTTGATCACCGGTGAGCTCCGCCTAAATTCAATTACCGTAATTTCCACGATTAACGCTAAAACTATCGAACAATTAAATGGACTTATTGAAATTCCTCTGTAAGAAGTCCAAGGGCGCATCCATTGAGGCTTTGATTGATTTAGAATTCAGTTTGCGTATTGCTAAATGAAATTCTTGAATAATTTCTCAGAGAAAAATCGGTTATCTTTATTAATGATTGTAAATAGAAGAAATCAGCAATGGGTCATTTTGACCCATTTGTATTTAATATCGTATGTCTTTCATTTCGCGTATTCTGCACCTTAAACTCGCACGGCATTCAATGCGCCAATAACAACTGTTCACAATGAACGGGTAACTTAAATGTACGCAGATTTTAAATCTTCGCCGACGAGTGTCGCCATGATGGTGGCTTCGATCCTTTGACCACGTAAAGTCGAAAGCTGGAAGTTAATATATTTATTTCGATAACAAGGGATCGGTACGCGGCTTACTTCTTTTCCAGTATCTCTGGCATTTCTAGTGCAATTCGAGTTTCTATAGGAAATGTTCTTGGAAGCTTACAAAATTCTCGTACACAAAGGGCTAGTATTTGAAATATCTGTAACGTACTCCTTTCGTCTGTATCAAAATATGATAGGAACAGAGCAAAGCACGTAAAAAATGAATTTCAACTTGGCATGTAACATATTACCCAAGTAGCGATAGTATATTTGTCATATAAACTGATTATTAAAGCGTTTTCCGAGTGTCTTTTACGATAAACACATAACACACGCATTAACACTAGAACTACCAGATAGGTAAAAACCATCCATTTTTTGATGTTTCCTTTTGCGATTACTGAAATGGTACTGCTAAGCTGAAATTGAAACCGATTCAAACCTTAATAAATTCACGTTTGCGGTTTCTGTAAAGAAATTCTGAAAAGTCAGTTTAAGGGCTCGGTGGTTCTAGTGTTAACGAAGCATATAGCAGCAATATATTCGACATTCAAACGAATTATTTAAGCATTCTGAAAAATGTCTTGTATTGTAGCCATAAAGCACGCACATTAATGAAGTAACAACAGTGTATTTTACATTCGAATGAATTATTCTCTAAGCACGTTCAAACTGTTTGTTATTCTCGATTCTAGCCTGTATGAAGTTAGTCGTTCGCGAGCCGCTTAGTCGGGCCTGGCAAGGTCGACATTCAATGGCAGTAAGTGTCCCCGGAGGGCCGGCAAATAAAGCAAAATCTTCTCGGCCGGAGGCGTCCCCGTTGGACCAACGGTTGGTCGCAAAGGCACCGAAAACGCGGGGACTTCTCTGGAAAGGGACTTCATTAAAAATGCACTAGCGAGTTCGGTGCCGCGCATCCCGTACCCGGGAACAATGTGTCCACGAAATATGCAGAGCGCACCGTCAACAGGAACGGGGAACGCTGCGGATGCACTGGCGTAACGTAACGTGGAAACAAACAGCGTTCCTCATTGGCTAGCCACTGGGAAATATGATGGTCTAGAGTCTAGACTCTGGACTGAAGCTTTCAGCCATTCATGGCCTCGGCGAACGCCCGACACGGAAAAACAAGTAAGAACCAGTTGACTATCTTGTACGGCCACTTTTTAGAAGCTTATTTTATAAGTCAAATTGCGTCCAGATTGAATTTAACCCTTTGCGGACGAATGTCGACACTTTATCGAGATCAAACTTTCATGTTTGTAATACTAAGTTGCAAACCAATGATTCAACTGCTCAAACAACAAGAAACCGGCACATAATTTCCTTATTTCATATCATTTAGGCATTCGATGTGTGATTTGGCAGAATCTACAAAAGGTTTTGTATAGTTCAAAGAATCTTCGTCCGCAAAGGGTTAACGGACTACATTGACGCTGAATTATATTAATCGCATATGGAATTGTATTCTACAATCCCGACTCGATTTGTGACCGTATCCTATTACCTTGTAAGCTCTATACACTTCATTAATACGATTTTCCATTCTTCCACAGCATGATAGGATGCTCCAGACAGGAAATAATTGAACAAATGGAACAAGCGTATACGAATATAGGCAAGTATTAAATACATTTACCACGAGACAGGTGTCTCCTGAACGGAGACTCGAATAACTAAACATTTCATTCGCTGTCTGAACTTAAACCATATATAAAAGCAACAATGAAGTATATGAAAACAGATTCCAATCTAGAAATACGGTAGAAAAGTAGTCGTACTAGCAATACTCTGTATTCCTCGTATCAAGTGAAAGCATCATTAAATTTCGTTGTCTAGGAATTGGCTGAACCATTAACGGAGTTCCTGATGAGTCCACATTGAAAGCAACCATTCCCTGAATCGACACGCGAATTCTCTAACAAGCATCGGTTATCTTCTACGCTTCACGCTCGCGGACGCGGCCTCGTATCGCGGGAGGACGATCAATCGGGAACGCGAGCGCTGCACCGAAAATAGAGACCGATAGGGTGTTTTTTTCCCTCGCAGCTAGTCGACGGTTCACGGAATAACGAGAGACCGGATTAAAAAACACGATCGAGGGCGGCGGACGGGGTAGGTGGCGTTGCGGGTATTAATCTTCTGGCCGGGTATCCGGTGCGCCGGCCGAAATCAATTTCAATGCCGCGCGTATGCAAAAAGGATACGGCTGCATAAAACGCGGCCCGCGAGTGAATACGCCCGTACGTTGATATATATTACCTTCTGCAAGATTTATAAAAGAATGAAAACAGTGCGTGGCGGCCGGCCGATTCTGCGGCGCGGCGTCCGGCGGAGAAAAAGGCCGAGATGGGCCGGGATGGAAGGGGTGAGCCAGCAACCGTGGCCCAAGGTGGGAATCGATCGTGAACGGGTTATATGGACTGGTCCGTGATTCGGACGGGCGATAAATTCGAGGAGGAAGCTGCGCGCAGGCTTAACTGTGGCAGGTAAAACGAAAAACCGCGTCGTATTATGCGCTAGCCGAGGGACCCACGTGGTCACCGAGACGGGAGGCGACCCACACCAAATCTGGCTGCCTGACGATACTCGAAGGTGCACGCAAATCCACGCTGAAGTCGCGTTCACGCGATCATGGCGCGGCTGAGGTTTACAGCGAACATTCGATAATTGTAACGCACGACGGGACCGGAAAGTTGCAATTATGAAGAGGCAGACTCGAATCGATCCCGAGACACGAAGATTTTAACATGGCCGACGTGGGAAAGGATAACGCGAGCGAAGGAAGAGGAGAGACTCAGAATCGAAGCGTTCGGCAATATTAACACTAACCGTATCGAGAACCGGTCAAATGAACAGATTTAAAATTCTAGATTTCTTTTTCGTACATGTAATCTTAATCCTTTGGACTCGGAAGTTTCTCACTGGAAATATTTAACATTTTTTTAGGCGAAGAGGATATTCTTTGAAATTAACTCGCAGGGAAATTACAAGTATGTCGAGGAACAAAGCTATTTTATTCCAATATTTCACGTATCGAGGCATTATAACGAAGTTCAACATTAACTATCAGATTTTATGGTTTTATCGCCTCGAATCAAGTAGTGACTGACAGTCACTTCCCGAGTGCAAAGGGTTAACATCAATTCCTATATTGTCCGATTACTCAGTCTTTCAACTCTTGCCTTTCCTTTTGTTTCTGTTTTCACTACGAGACGTTTATCGTCTAATTTGTTTATCTTTATTTTACAGCCAGTTATTTGACTGGTTACGACGGGCAAAGTGTCGGTACGGTTAGTGTTAAAAGCTCGCGATAAGCTTGAGATTTTTAATTAAAAAATAGAACTTTTATATTTTTTACTTTTGATGAATGAAGTTTTCACTGACATGTTTGTTAGGTTTTCCTGATTACAATGACATTAAATTCGGATATAGAGAAGGACTGCAAAGGACCTATGTTAACAAGTTATGTTACACTATTCAACCGGGGTCGTCGTCGAGCACTATTCGAGCGGAAGTCTCGGCAAATTTCAAATGCCAGCCTATATAACTTTGCTAATCGGCATGTTGTTAAGACGGTATTCAGTTATATCAGAACTGAGTGTATGTTTAAAATACATTAAATAATAGTATGTTTGAAGTTTTGTTGTATATGGCGATCGGGGAGGAGGAGACAATGAAAACAGAGAAGTGGAAAGACAACGTGTCGTTAAGGAAGAGGAAACATTGTTTAGAAATTTAAGGATTCAAAACGTTCAATTTGTGAGTCCTGAACGAACGTCTGACTCAACGAAGTCAGTAACGCAGGAAATAACGTGTGTTTTTTCCACGGAAACGTAACATTATTTCCAGTGATAAATGGAAAATACTAAGCCCTCCGAGAGTGTTTAAAGTGGAATTATACGAATATTTTTCCGTCCGGCTAGTGGAAGCAGTGACTGTCCCCTGTATCGAAGGTAGCCCAGGAAAAAATTTTTTTACCGAAAATGGCTGGTGGCATTTGAATCTGAAACGCAATGAGGGGATTCGTTACGGAAGCTAATGGAACGAACGTGTTTGATGGAATATTTTTTTCATATAAAATGAACATTCCCCCGGCGAATATAGCTTGGCGGCGGTTTGTTGAACCGCGATGTTGTTGTAATCAATATTTTTTATTCGTGCATGAAAACTTCGTTCGAAATTGACGTGCCAATTACAGAAAAATATAAATTTATACTCCATACTTCATATGCTTCAATGGAAACCGTGTTATATCAACATTCCATTAATTAATTATTTTCCTCTACCAATGAAAGCTGCGATTTAAATGAAACATTTTGCCGTTTCCCGTTTGCGATACGTCATGCAAGTATAAATAATGTCGTTGAAATATGACGAATTTGGAAAATTCTTAGAAACAACTACAAAGTTTGGCAAAAAGGCAACCTAAGAATAATGAAATATTAAAAACATTTATTTTAAGGGAACAAGAATTTATTCCATACCTTCCAAGCATTGTTTTCATCTATTTTATATTTTCCCGGTACTCGGTACACTCAGCTGAAAATGTTATTGCGGATTCGATCGTATTATGATCGGGCAGCAGTTGCGCGAAGCTGTCAATTTCCTCGAAGCCACGGGATTTTCTGTTCGCGAGAAATGGTATTTCCTTTATGCAGGAAGTTCAACGAATGATAAGCGTATTAGAGAAGTGTGAAATACCAGCCGGGAATTCCGGCGAGAGCCAACGGAGCAGTTTCTACGCACGAGTTTGCAGTGCGGCGAAGTGACTAATATGAGAAGTTATCCGTTTAGGATTCCACCATAAATACTTGGGGTTGGCACAGACCAAGAAAATGTTTGACGTCCTATTATCCATGCCAGGAATCGAAATCCACCAAGGAAGCCAAATATTTGAGCCCCTCCGCGGATACATTTTCAGGGCTCGACGAAGAAACTCGAAATTGTTCTTTCACGCGTCTTTCGTTCGATCGAAGTTCAAGCGTTATCGCTAGATTATCGGCGAAATGACGGCGAAGATAAAAATCCTATTTTCAGTAATACTTATTATCATATCAAATTTATAGAAGCCATATAAACCTTGTTTATAAATGGCGAATACCCGTAATCATTCCTTCATCTGTGACGTACTATTAAATACTAACCCACTCGGCAATTGCTGCGAATTATTCAGATCATTATAGTCAGATTTATTAGAACTACCCTCGATAGATCTCTTAAAACTGTGACCAAACGATAACCATATATTCTTATTTCCTCCTTACAGAAGACCATTACCAAAGACACATTACCCAAAGATGGACTCCCAATAATCAGAGTACCCAACTTTCACAAGCTCACAGCAGAGACCCCAGAATCTCTAAAAGCTAATATCCACATTCGTCCGATGATTCAAACAACTAACTTCCTACCGACTTCGCACATCCCCAATAAGACAGACCAACCAAGAAAATCCCATTCGATTCCTCCGCACCCCCGAAGTAACCGACGCGCCGCGGAGTTAAAGAACACTGCCGTCTGTCCAGGACACAATTACGCGGCATCGGGTGCGTTTGTCGACGGGTGGCGTAGTCGCGGAACAATAGGCATGAATTTCGGACCGGGACGGGGTGGTTACCGATTAATACAGCAAGTTATCCACTTAGGAGTATACCCTAAGCCGGGTGTTCGCGTGGATGGGGATGCGGCCGGATAATAGAGAGTTTCATTGGGGAAGGCGGGGCTGGCGGAGCAGCGAGCGGTAAGGGTACTGTTACCAAGTTCGGATAAACCGAGTCTAAGTTCGGAGTCTGGCGCTCACGGGACACACACCAGGGTGTCTGTCGGCGAAAACGCTCGGACGAAAGTTTATTCCTCCGGCTTCTATTGCCACGAAACTTCCAACCCCCGGCACCTGGAACCGCCGCGCCGTTTTCTCCCCCCGAGAAATACCGGAGACACTGATTTACATAACGATTAAGTTAATTAACGAGGCCCGCCGGCGGATTGTTAATCTCGCGCGGCGAGAAGGACGCGGCGCGCGCCGTCGAACGTCCCATGGCGTTTCGGCCCCGCGGAACGAGAATTATTAGCGGTCCAGGGGTGCGGGCTGTTTGACTTGCGATCGAGCAAGTTAAACGAGCCCGACCTTCGGAAGTGTTGTTCTTCGTTTGTCAGGTGGGACGCGGGGGAACGTGGCCGGGGATTCTCGATTTATGACGAGGGCTTTCGGGGGTGTAATTGCTTGCAGGAGAGTACATAGACACGAGGTTTTCCCTTAACACGGTCCGCTGCCGTTGCTCGCTGATTTTTGACCGTTCGCGATTCGGCTGGACCATTGTTGGTTCAACGTCTCGATTCTGTAATCGCACACGTGGTACTGTGTATCTAGTGTTTGTTGGTTCGGTTAGGAGTACGTTTGTAGAAGCTTCTGTTTCTCGTGTTGGCGCTTTGACGAGCTTACACGGAATAGTGTTGTATTATTAGGTCATTCCGTGAATAATGTCGTTTATTTTACTTTGCAAGAGATTCTTTTAATGGCGTCTATCTTTCAGTCTAGGAGTTAACGTAGAGAAACATTAGTTGTGCGATAACTTAATACTTTCCTTTGCAATTTATTGAGAGTTCCTTTTCGCGTTATAAGTATTCGAGACACGACCCATAATCGTCGAATGCATTGTATGTATAGTGTTTATAATTAAGTTTAGAAATAACTGGTCAACTGACTTTTATGTTCCGATACTTTGGTCAAATACGTGTTCAACGAAAGTAAGGCGTCGTCGGAGAGTATTTAACGATTTGTCTTCGATGATCTATCGTTTCGAGTAACGCTAAGGCTTCATGGTTCGTTGAAATCCTAGGTCGCAAGCTTTATCGTGTTACGTCTTGGTGAAACGACGCGCGCTACGCCTTTAATCAAACCGTCAAGTCTCTCGTCGCGTTTCGAAATCGCTTGAGGGAACTTCAGACGCTTCGCGTCTTTAGCGCGTGTCGCCGACAGTGGACGCTCGTTCGTCTTTAACGCGTGTCGCCGTTTCCCAGGGCGAAATCAACCAGCTGCAGCTTTAGCTGGTGCAGCGAAGGAAAAGAAGCTTTGGTACTCACGATATCGAAATTGAGGTTTTCTGCGATCCAATCACGGCCCTGCTTGAACTCGTCGTGCAGCCCCATGATGTACAAAGTGTCCAAACCGTCGACGATCGTCGCACCCATGTTCGACGCGCCGAAGATGCTCGCGCTGTGACCTTTCTTCGAGATCGGTTTCAACTCGTTCTTCCCCCAGGCGTATCTGACGTAGTTGTCCCAGCCGTGCTTCATCATCTGCACAAATGAATAAACGAATGAAACGAATGACGACGACATTGAAATACAAATTAAAAATGATCCATTCAAATGTGATATTACTGTTGGATCGTGAACGTCAATGTATTTTAAGTTAAAGAAACTCCATGAAACACTATTATCATCGGGTAGCATAACTCTGCCGATGTTAGTTGATATTTATACCTGGCGGGGCACGATTCACACCGGTCAGACCCGCAGCTATAAATTTCATGCGCTTATCTCGTAATGCAGAATAGTGGTAATTTTAAATCGCGCTCCGTATTTATTTTCAGCGGATGAAAATTGTACGATTATTAGCTATCGGCTCATTCCTCGTTCACCCTTATCGTAAAATAAAACGCGAAACAAATGTTGCTTTGCTGAACAGATCGAGCATCGATATACCAGACTCGTCCGACGAAGTTTTATTCACGAATGTTCCCCTTAACTGAAATAAATCATTCGGGTTCACCGGGCTCACTGTCCGAGCGGTGTAACTTCTGTTGACAGTTTTGCCAATAATCTATTCCAAACCCGTTTTACGAAAGGATACGCCTGACGCTTTCTTCTTATAACGGTTGTTCCTTTCCGAAAGTTCAGATCTAGCCCAGACTCGTGACATTTGAATAAAAGTGGGCAGTTATTACGATTGTCAATATACTTCGGTTTAATTTCCCGTTTAAACAGACTACGGCCTCCTTATTTCACTGGCAGCAACAGTGAAATACGAAATTATACAAAAGTGTCATAAAGATTCGTTTCTCGATAGCAACTGGACTATAGCAAAGAATCAATGATCGTGCATTGAAACCGACAAATCAAATTCTGCTTAGAAATGAATTGTGATTGTTCGTCCATATCGTTATATACACAAATTCTTCGGTAACAGGTAGACAAAAATCATTTACGTTCTAAGTAATCGGCGGTTTGTGGGCCAACAACAAGGAAATCCTCGATTTCCTCGCAACGTACGGCCAATGAAGACATTGTCACGTTTCAGATTAGTCTATCACTCGAAAAAAGAACAATGAGGAGTCTATCCTAATTCTTGGTAATAAATCTTTCCCAAAAGCCTGTTATTTCGGGCGATAACACCAGACTCGACCGATACACGTGTTTCGATCAGAGCGCGTTATCCGGCCATCTTTCTGTGTACTCTAACGACAAGCATAATTATCGATGTTCTAAGGTAATATCGGGATGCCGGGCCGGTGATAGCGGTGTGCTCCCATTACCGGCCGCAGTGTACGCGATTTACCAGTACATGCCGATAATCATGCGGCGAGATGAGTTTCCGCGGCAAACGTCGGGAAGTACTAATGCCCGGCCAGCCCGAGAAGAGTCGAGCTGGCAAGCAGGCCAGCACGTTCTTCGCTCCGCAAACACGTTCTTTCGCGTGGCCGCCTCGCGATTCAGGGAACGTGCTTCCTTCGTCGAAACAGGATGAAGTTCGCCACTCGGAGATTTCCAGGAAGAACGCCCGCCACGTCGACATCTCGAGCGTGTCGCAGGGAATGTGGGTACTAACTGCTTTTATCTGACGGTTGAACTTCGAGTGTCGTGATACGGACGCTAATGACAACGACGCGGTCGGCAACGGTTCCGAATTGTTTTTATGTCTTTCCAGGATCCGGGAACCTGTTCTGAATCTTCGAAAACCATTCCGCCAGAAGAAGCGCGCGAAAGAAAAGTCATTTTTATTTACTGGTTTCCATTCGCGTTGCGGGTACCAGATTTCTCTTCGGTTGAGCATAGTTTACCGAACGCTAAGGAAGTTTAACACGTTAAGCGCCACGAAAATCTCGACTGCGTTTCCGTAGTTATTCCTTTGTAGCAAAGAAAAATAAGGACAATTATTAACTGTTCGGCGTTGTAATCTTGGCATTACAGTATTACCGATTTAGTTACGTTATTAACCCCTTGGCCTATAACCACGAGTGAGACTCGTGGTAAGGAATTTGTGCCATAAGCGAAAACGACGAGTCCGACTCGTGGTAAATACCTTCAATTCCGACCTTCTTGTTTACTACAGCTCGCGCGATCGGCGGATAGCGTGTAGGCTAAGGGGTTAAACATTCTCATTCGCTTAACGTGTTAATCTGTTGCTTTCCAACAGGCTGACAGCCAGTGATATTTTCAGTTAACTGCGGCATCGACACTGTTTTTTCGAGTAGTTGTTGATCAACATAATGCAGCAGTGGAGTTAGTAGCTTCACTCGATTTTGAGGATAATATACTATTTTGTAATATTAAGAAATACACTCCGATCGTTGTGAGCGGCATTGATCAAAGAGAATGTTCGGAAGTGTTCGACGCTGGCGGAAGATACCGAAATATTCGAAGTGATAGTCGATCTATTAAAGAGCTTCGTTGTTTCAGGAAGGATCAACGGTTGACACCGTCGAAGACGAACCTCTCGTTTATTTTTCTGGCTTCTTTATTTCGTCCATTCAGTCCGGTTGAAGGCGACGTTAGTATATAACTTACCGGCGCGCAAGTTAATAAATAAAAATGGAAAAAATCGGGTCGGACGGTTGAACAAACGCGACGTCGCGGGCAGAATTAATGGAGAGGTCCTCGGGCGACGACAGAATCGCGAATCCGCGCGGAGAAAAACGAATATATTAGCCTGCTCGGCCTGTTCATTGACCATTATTCCCGTTCCTTTTGATTTCTCGGGCCATATGCCGGACACTGCCAGTCCGCGGCCGCTTCATCACGTTTTTATGACGGTATAATTCAGGGGCAATATAATATTTGTGGCTCCCGGCCGGTGGCACCGGCAGGAGCGGGTCCTCCGCTTCAGCCCCGCGGTCCGCCAGGAAAAAAAGAAGAATAAATCGGCGGCGTGGCTGGCGAGAGGGACAGCGGAAAGGGGTGAAGGAGAGGGAAGGTACACGGACGACAATTAGAGGAATTTTCAGACCTTATTTCATAAAACAGCGGAAAACGGTGAAACGCGGTAACCGGGAAACGAACGAATGTGAACTTCACCCGCAGGCCGGGTCCTCTGGTAACTTACTTTTTAACGGCACCGTGAAACATTCGCGGCGGAACAATGAACGCGTAGCTTAAACGAATGAAACCGCTCTTCTCTTGGAACTGTTCGTTCGAAAGAAAAATGTCGAATAGAATTTCAGCTATGGAAAATAGAGTTTTTTTTTTCACTTTATCAACATCCTCCTTTAAGTAAAATAAAATTTTAGCGTTCAAGTAACGGGAAATCGATGTTTCTCTTTCTCTAATATTTAATGCGCCGACTCATCAAAGAATCTTTCGAAGCTTCAGAAACTCTCGTTGTAGAAGAGTTAATTCGTATATGGGTCCATCGTGTTTGAAACGGAATAGGAATTCGTGGTCTAGAAAACCTGGTACACGGTCGTCCGAGGCGAACTGAAGGAACGAACGAAACGTTCCACGGAAAACGCGGAACGCGCTCAAAAACCGCTCGAGAACGCTGCCCGGACAGCCGTAACGGAAAGTGTTCCCCTTGTTTCACGCATCTTCCTTTTCACATAAAATCCCCGCGGGTTCTCGTGTGGCTCGTGGGAGGGCAATCTGGCTGGCAGGGAGGAGAGGAAGAAGCGACACACGGGACAAGATCCCTGGATGCCAGGATGGCCGTAGAAGGGAGCGACGTTGCAGAAAATTGCGGATGGTTGGCGGCCGTGGCAGACGGTAGCTCGGATCGCGACTCGATCGACCCTTTTTGTCGTTATCCACGTAACCGCGGCTAATTCGTTTCGCGACGACCGCAGCCGGAGGATCTGGACCCTCTCGACTGCCACCGGCCGGTAATCTGGTTAACATCCGTGTTAGGATTAAACCATTAACCCGCCGGGAAACGGACACTGTAGGAGGAACAACGCTGGGAGGGGAGGGGGGACGTCTACGACGTGCGGTCTCGTCCGATTACTTTACCTCGGTTACGCTATTCGCAGCCCTGACACTTGGTTTCCTCTTTCAGCGATCCCACGAGGCAGCCAGGCACGCTGATACGCGCCCGGGTTCCCGGAGTTCTTTGGGGAAACAGTCGCTTGGGCATATTGAAGTACAGTGAACATTGAACAATTGCAACACTCGGCGGAAGGTTGCAATTACGAAGAGGTAGAATCGAGTCCATCCCAAGACGCGAAGATGTTAGCATGGCGAACGCGAGGAAGGACAACAGGAGTGAAGGAAAAGGAAAGACTTAGAGTCGAAGCGTTCGGCGACATTAACACTGGTTTCGTGTCACTTTTGCAATTATGGAAGAGGCACAGGAGATTTTCTGAGAAATTATTCAATAAATTGATTTAGATAAATACAAACAAGGATGTAAGAAAATTGAACACTTAATAAGTGTATTTTTATACATTTTATAAGGAAATACGGAATAATCAATTTTATTGCTCGGTAGTTCTAGCGTTAAAGGCTCGCGATGAACTTGTGATCTTTCATTTCTAAGCTACCACTAGCCACAAAGCTACACCGCTGTACAGCAAGGTTTCACAAGGTCTGCGAATCATAAATGTACTGTGATTTAAGACTGATAGAATGCCCCGCTGTGCAATTACGGTAGATTAGGCTATAACGTGCACAGCTATCGACGACAGAAAAAGAATTCAACCGTTATGGTGGCGTACTGTTCAAAAAGATGATACACACGAAAGCCACTGTCGTGGCGCATAGTATCCAAAAGGTTAACTCAAACATCAAACTCTTTCACTTTTGACTTTTGATGAATGAAAGTTTTACTGACATGTTGTGTTTTTCTGATTAAAATGACACCAACCACGATAGAAACACAGTTCTAATTATTTGTATAATAAGCTTGAAGTTTTGGATGTAAGAACGACTGCGAATAGGAAAGAAGGAGACGTTGAAATCGACGAGTTCGAAAATGATCGGGCCATGTTACCACATGGTGAAAATGACAATCTCGCAAGTACGAAACGGTCTCCGATGTTGCAATTGTCCAATGTTCACTGTAGTTTTTTTGAAACTGAGATTTATATTCTAGGCGTTCTGGATTAGTTACTTGGATTATAAATATTGAACAGCGATAAATTATTACCGGTGACGATCGAGGTTAACGAAGGGACGGGGAGAGGTGTAATTGCAGTGTTCTCAGTAGAGCATTATGGTGTTTTAGTGTTTCGAAGTACGAGTTTAAGAGGAGATTATTTGAGAGAACTATTGCCGACTGCTGGAGCGAACTCTTTGTTTCCGACTTTCGAGCTGAATGTATGTTGAACTTATACAGAAATTCACGCGAAGAAATTAAAACTCAGGAGAAAATCACTGGGGGGCAGGCTAACGGCGGCACAAAAGGCTGACTAAAAATGGAACGCTCGAGATTTCCCTGGGTCTCCATCGACATTCCCCCGGTTCCGTTAATCAATTCATTAATACCCAAAGTTTCATATCCGCGTAACAATTCCATCTGCAAATATAAAAGGCGCGCGAGAGGCGGGCAGGCTTGACTTGGTTCGCCAAGATTGCGCGTAGTCAAAGTTGCAAAGAGTTCGGCTGGTTCCGGGGATCTCGGGAAGCCGAGACTTCTTTCTGAGCGTCCTTCCTGTTAACATTTTTCAACACTAGGTTTACGGGCATTTATTGCAGAGTTTATTCTATTGTTCCTAGAAAAATTGACGTTCGTTTATTTAAGTCTTGAAAATTAGTAGTTTAAAGATAGGCGATTAGGATGTTTATTTATATAATTGCATCAATCAAAATCGACGTAAATATTTACCAAATAATGTTTGTAAACTCTAATGTGCGTCAATTTGACGCGTTCCGTAAGCCTTGTGTGAAACAACCAATTTTATAGGTATACATTACTTGAATGAACATTTTTGACAAAATTATTTTTATATATATACACGCGCGCATTCTACAATAAGGTGCACACCTTTCAAAGAGGTCGTAATAGCCAACTGATTAATAAACAACGTGACGAATTGGGAACAGCGGCTTGAACGTTGCGAAGACAGAGGGAATCTTTTCGGTCGATCGGGCACGGACGTCGAATAAACGGGGCGAAAGAAATCGGCGGGACCACTAGAGTTGGCGGGCCGGCGCGCATTGTACGCGGGCGCAACGATGCATCGAGAGTCGGTCACCGTGTGATTCGATCTCGGGAATCGACCGATGAAAACTGATTCGCGTACGGAATTGATTTCCTCGACGGCTTTCGATGGGCAAGCTTTCTCTTCTTGGTTTATCTTATAATTGAAATGAAGATCTGATCGTTCTCTTCTCTATTGCTAATAAAGTCGAGTGTATGCTTGATCAACAGATCTATTGCTATCAATCAGCATTGGTGTACATTAGTTAAAAGGTAAACCTGATCATTCGATAGCGAGGAGACTGAAACTAAACAGAAATTTACTTCCATCGCCAATGATACGTTAAGACTGTACTTCAGTGATTCAGATGCAAACTACGTTTATTTAACGAAACGAGCTTCTCAAATGTTTAACGCTAAACCTATCGGATGGGTCAAAATTACCGATCCCCGATTTCTGCTTTTATAATTATTGAAAAGGTAATCAATGCTTCTCTGGGAAGTTACTAAGCAAATTCATCGAGTTATGCGCAGAGTGAATTAAAAGTGATTTGAAATTTCAATAGATGCACTCGTAGAATCTCTACAAGAAGATTAAATAAAGTCAATTCGACTGCTCGGTAGTTTCAGTATTAGCGACTCCTAGGACACTCCGAGTATTTGCTGCCCCCTAGGCACAGGCAATGATCTATCGTCGGGAGCTTCTCGTATTGTCCAAACTAATTCGATCCGAATTTTTCATAACCCCCATATCGGAAACACATAAACCGCGGGCAGGGTATCCGGAATCGGAAGCGGAAGGGAAGAAGAGGAAGCGTTGGCTGGTATTCTTCTGCATGCCTGGGAAATTTAATAGAGATTGCGAGGGGGTTGCGGGATTGGGTACTCGCGTAATATCTCAACGGCAGCTGAATCATAAACCGTCTGAGCCTTTTACGAGGCAGCCGGCCACTCTTTAAATGCTTTCTTGATCTCGATCTTGGGACAGAATTGACCAGGTCCGGAGAAATATTGCCGATAACCGGGACACCGATATAGAGGACAGAGAGAAAGAAGGAAACAATAAGAGCCACGGAAGCAACGAGGACGAGTGAAAATATACGGGACAAATAAAATTCTTCTGTTCTCATTTGAATTGCTCTCGTTCGGTGAAATTCTCCGCTAGGCGTACCTAAGCATTTCAGCCATAATTGAGATGTCCACAGTTTAATAGAAATATTCAGAGGTATTTAAAGGTGACAGTCGACGCGTGATTCAAGTAACACTGTGATCATAAGGTAAGTTAAGAAATAATTGCCTTTGTCACCTAGAGTTCATTATATAAACTACCTATAGTACGTATATTTATATACTACTACTATCTATAGAATATTGTCAAGTTGAAAAATTGATCATCCTTGGTACACATTTTCCTCTAATTTGGCAGCGGGAGTATTCGATTAAGAAGGATTAAGAAAATGAAAATAATCCGAGAAAGAAAGAATCGTCGACCGGAGCAATTAATATTTTAATGGAGAAGAATTACTTCGAAAGTACCCAGCGTCCCGAATCGTTGCAAGAAGAAACCGCAGATTAGTTTCAGGAGATACAAGAAGTTCGTTTTTCAATTTAACAAGTAACTTTCTTTCGAGAAGTTGCTGGTAAATGGCGGGGAATTATTGTACGGTATTGAGGATTACCGTGACTACTTCGGCAGGAATATTTCCCGAGTCTCCTGTTCTCGTTCTGCCAGGACACAACTGGGGAGAACTTACAATTACAGTTCCCTTATATCCGGAGAATGGAAACGGAAGTTGTTTCCGCCGTTGAAAACTTTTTCTCTGTCCCGGAATCAGTGCAACTTTATCGTGTCGCCTTAACAGCGATCCAGAGATCTTCGTTAAAAATATCGCGGCGGATGTTTCGGACATTACTGTCCGGCGTAAAAGTAAGGTGAAACGTCCCGTAAATATTGCACGATACGAACCATAAGCTGGGCAAACATTCTCCAAACGGAAATCGAAAACATCAGTCTGGAATTGATAAAAAGGAATAGAACTTTCGGGTGGTAAACGAAATATCCTTAAAAGGAAAATGTTCCCTTAATCTTGCTACCCTGTATTTTAATCTGAAACACTCACTCGCTACTTTCTAGAGGTTCAAAGAAATAATTTTCTCACAGAAACAACAAAGAGATCGAAACATTAATATTCGCGATACTTCATGAATGATCGCACCTCGAAAGAATCTTCCCCCAAAAAATTAATCTAACACTGTTCAAATTACCACACCCTTCGACAATTTTCAAACAACAATGTCCCTGGAATCTTAATGAAACGGAGTAATTCACAACGGTGTTTCAAAGAATTTTTAAAAGTACAAGTTCTCGATAGATAAAAGCATCGAGGGCGAACTGTACGACTGGCCAACGACGAACAGAGAAGTGGCAGCGTGCTCAATCGAGAATATTCAAATTAATTCCTGAAAGCAATCTAACTTCCATCTTTCGAAGGGAAGCAACGAAACCCCTCCGCGACTGAAGAGGCGTCGCTTCGGTCCCGGAGAAAACTTGATCGCCGGTCCGCCAATTTTTCTTACCCGTTCAGCGTAAAATTGCGTTCGGCTGATTCCGTTCCCCGAGGGAGGGCGCGCCAGTGCAGTCACGACGGTGCATGCAGGCCAGCGAGCGCTCCTTCGCCGCCCCGAAGGATCAGCCTAGGCGTCGAACCAGGAACTCATCTTCACGGCAGGACGAGCCCAATTATAGCGTCAACTCGTTACCGGATATAATGATATCCGAGGAGGAACGAGGCCGCAATTGCCCTTTCCCATGGTCCCTTCGATTGGAAAATCGTTCGCGCCACAGTTAAGGATGCTCGTTGCATCTACGGTGGAATTGTTGGGAGAACGAATACCCCCGAGACATTTATAACCGTCATATAGAAATGTTCCTCTCCTCTCCCGTAGCAACTCGGATACCCCTTTTCCCTATGGGATATATTACCCACCGTGGAAATTATAACTAAACCGTTATCATCGACGAGAGGAACCATTCGATTATGCTCAGCCGTTGAAAACACGTAAAACGTTCGAAACTCTATTAAATTTCAGAGACTCCCGAATATTCTATTACTAGATTTCAGGGATTCGTGTATAAGTATCTAAAGACTAGGAACAGTTTAGCAACGGCTGTCGCTAATGAGACTTGTCTTAAGTGAAAGTTAACGCGACGGTCAGCTAGTAAATCTCTCGAAGACTGCGTTAACGACGATCGTCAGGTCTCTTAACAGTCCAATGTCCGCTGGTCGCGAGGAAGAAACACGCAGGGATGGATTTCTCAGGCGACGGAACAGGTATTTCCACAAACGAGGAGAAATTCGCTGTAGATCCTCGGTGTTCCCCGGATGCGGGGGAGTATCGTTCGGCGCCGGTGCACGGCGAACACGCTATTCAGGCCGGTCACGCGGGACGTGAGAGCGGTAACACCATGGGAACGTGGCATAAGGGCGGGACACGGAATTCCGCGCGTCTTAGACGGCCAGCAACAAGCGCACGCAGACAGGTAACACCTCGAATGTGTGCGAGCGGGCCCCAGAGAACCTATTTCTTGCTGCGGATTGACTGCGATAGACGAACGAAGAGGTTCGTGAACGAAGAACGGAGACGGGGGAAGGCAAAAGACGAGGAGGACCGGAATTCTACACCGACGACGACCCTCGCCGTGGTACACGATAATTATGTCTTTGTTTATTGTCATGGACCGAACCGCATTGTGCCGCGTTCAGGCTAATAGCGAGAATTATTCTTTGAAGGGAGGCCGAAACCACCGCCCTTCTCGCGCGAATCTTATTCTTTGATCCGTGAATGAAAGCCGGTCCCAATAGGGTTGCCTTGCCCTTTCTGCTTTCCTCCGGCTACGCGTATAACGGGTGTCCCGAAGCTCGGATGCTTGAATAAAATGTTAATGAACCGGAGAACTGTCCGCGCCAGTTTGAATTTTCATGAACCATCCGGTGACGGTACGAGGCAAATATACGGCTGTTGTTTGGAGAGCCGGTATCAGGGTGGAATGCAAATTGTACCTGTTTGAATATTTTCGCTGTCTTCTGCTTGGAGCAATCGTTTCTCTTTTGTTTAAGAAATATGCGTATTTAGCGTTGATAGTCCAATTCGGACGTTTCATTCGCGTTTACTTCTATCCTCCGCAAATCCAATTCTTTCAACCTTCTCCGCCAACTTTGAACCACTTCTCGCGATTTCAGTCGCAAACTCGAAAGTCGCGGAAATTTTCTGCGGATCATCGCTTGGTAAAAGTCTACGATTCTACATTGATGGGCGAATCTCCCCGGAGATAGCAACCACCGTCAGCTGAGTAAGCGCGAAACACTATCAGCAATTACAGTTTCGCGAAATACAGTGTTCGAAACACCGTGGAAACTTCCTCCCGGCCAATTAAAGGAGTATTAACTGTGAGAACGGTTGGGGAGGGATCGGTGGCTCGAACGAAAGTTGATGGCGCGGTATCATCGAGGAAGGGAAAACGAATTGATGGAATTACGGGATTCGAGTGTCGGGTGTGGGACGCCACGTCAAACTTTCCCGTGGAGAGAGGACGGGCCGAGGGCCGAAGCCGAAACGCCTTCGCCATTTCCGCGTGATTAATTTAGCGAAGAACAGTAAAGTGGATATCGTCGATAATTCCGTTCGCGTAGCAAGATCCCGAACGATAATGAGTCAATCACATTAAGGCTGCGCGGAACTCTGCCGGGTACGATTATCTCTCTGTAAGCTCGATCGGTCCTCTCGTCCTCCTTCCGGTTCCCCGTTCTCGCGTCGCTGTTCCTGTAAATCTATTTCATCCGATCGATTACCGTTCCGCGCGTCAATCGCTACTGAACGTTGAATTTGTTTCGATCCGCTAATTGAAACCGTTGAACACCGGCAACGCGCAAGACGGCTGAACGAGTGCGAACGAACACGGTCAACATCATTTTCGACCAATGAAAACTGAAGACTCGGAGAGCAGATTGGAGAATAAGGAATTAAAACGTGCGGATTAACCCTCGGAAGACATTTTCGGAAGAATTTTTTGGCGATTTCGTGGCTGCCGGTGATCAGGGGTATTAAATTTTGATTTACCAATTTTTCTATTCTTGTTTTTCTGTTATTTATTATTTTTTCACGCGTATTTCGGCAGAATTAGGTCGTTGACATGAATTGATAGGAATTAATGTTTAATTCGATTTTGATTTCTTTATTTAATTACCGGGGGTGGGGTATTGAATTTAATTGTGCTCTAATATCTGCAGTAGCAATTTTATTAGTTAATTATAGTTGACTGAATGTAGTATTGACCGCGAAAGTTTACTTGAATAATCAACAAAAATAGTAATGTCGGTTATAATAATATTAATAGTAATGCATTGTATATTCAAATTCAACTTGCAAATTTCGTAGGTGCACAAGTTATTGTAAATATTTCGTATTCATTTAATGACGGAGAGTTTTTAAATATCCAGAATGCCGAAGGTAAACGGGGAAGAATGAAAAATGGGGATGTCTGAGCATTTAGCGGTGTGGTATGTTTAAGGCTTCCGGTAAAGCTTCGAGAATGGGTCAGACAAGTATTATGCAAGAAGTCTTACTTATCGCAGCTAATACAAATATTGAGAAAGTTGTCTGAGATTGCCAGTGTTATTGGTTTACCGAGAGAACTTAAGGTTTACTGCGAGGGCTTAGTACGGTTAATGAAAACCGGCGATGCCGGTGTACAAACATTTGCGGAAATGTTTTGTCTAATTGGTGGAAAAATATTGGCGTTGACGGTGAACGTAAAACTACACAAACGAGAGGAAAATAGAACGGTGGAGAAATTGCCAATAAATTCTGCGGAATTACAAAAGTGCAATTCTTGTTTCAGATGCTTTTATAAAACAACCGGTATTCGATTTTTATTTCTCCCGTCGTATTTTTACAGTATTTACAACATTACTTACTCATTATTTACAAACATAGAATGGTATATGCGAGAAAGAAATGATAAATTAACTATTATTTCCATTTATTCCAAGATTAAATATACAAATTGCAGTTACACCATTTCTACACTGTAGATACTGTAGTGCAGATATCGACAGCTTGAGAGTAGCTTCTAGAAAAATGACAATAGATGGCAGGATATTGATCGGTTCAGCGAATCATACATGGACGCAACCCCTCGCGGCGTATCGAGCGCGAACGGTCGTCTAGTCCCAACGACTTCAAACGTCTAAATAAACTCTGATTACTTTGGAACAAAAAATACAAACGTTCAGATTCCCCTTATGTACACAGTCAATGAAAAACAACGAAATTACTCTAAAATTATATATTCTTATCCAAATAAGCAATCCATTCGATCCACCACTATCACAATACATCGAGTCGTATTGCCTAAAGAGAACACTCTCTACAATTTCATGGGCAATCCAGTTTCGATTGAATTCAATTAAATACCGAACTCATTAATTCAATTTAATTGTGTACCAACTGCACGGGGATCGAAGTCAAAAAATGCGAGGCCGGCGTTTAACGGCGATTATTTGTAGAAGCGAAACCATTCGGAGTTTATCCGCGCGTTCCTTGCCTCGGTTTCCCAATAACGAAGTGAACAGTAAATTCTATATAAACAGTGGTTTCATTTCACCTCCGTTTCGACTAATAGGATGCTATTTTTACGATCGTGAAATATAATTAGTTCTGTAATTGGATCCCGACGAATACAGTCGCGCGCGCGTAGCCACGAGTCCGCGGCGTAGCAAACTCCGCTCGCAGTTGCGAAATGTTCCGAGCGGAGTTACGCGCGTCTCGCCCAACACCGGTACACATAGTTCATTCCGAACGAAGCAATTTGCTTTGCGAGTGGACTCACATAATTCACGAATTGGGCAAACCACGTTTCGGAATGGAACTCAATTTACCTATTCGCGCTGCGTCTTGTGTGCGACTTTCTTAACGACGCGATCGCGTATAATTGACAGTACTCAAACGACCACATCGGAATCATTTCCGTCTACCTAGAACAAGTTTTTACGCGTAGCGTAAAGTGCTAGTATAAAACGCCAGCAACCCAACATTAGTCTGATCAGTTCACATCGAGAACATTTAGCATACTTAACGATGCTCTACTTCATCGATTCGGAACATTTTCTGGTACAATAATACACCTATCACGCGAATACAACATTTCTCATTCAAACGATACACTTACCTTTCACGTGATTCTATTGGCATTCTCTTCTGAATAGAAACACAACATGTACTTACCAGATGTCCGATGCTGAAGCCGTTCCTATATTCTTCAATCCCTTCCCAGCGTCTCGTGTAAACGTAAAATAGTGAAGATTAACCTTACCTCGATCTTCCATACCGATCGCCAATCTTAACGACAACGATCAACTGCGAGCGACTTAGAGTTAACGAACAGTGAACAGCAAGTGACCTTTTCCACAACCTTAAAAATCTACCCCAAAGCGTCAGCAAACGTCTCCAATCACTTTTCAAAGGGAACGCATCACCGCGTTACTCTCCGATAAACAAGCAATCATCCTCACCAACACGAATCTCATTCGAGCTTCCTTCAATCAACCCACGCGAGCCACCCACGGATCGTGCCTCTGAGGACCGTGTCGTCTCGCGCCACGTTTTCAAAAGCTGCTACAAAATAAACCCCGAGAGTCACGAAAGGCAGCGCGCCGGCACGCACAGGTAATTATCGAATGCGGCGCAGCATGGAGGTCGGGCTCGGCAGGAGCCGAAACGGCCGCTTACCTCTTTGATCTTCTCGCGGCGCTGATTAGTCACGTCATCCAGGGGCGGATTAGGCGGTTTAATGACATACGGGCCGGGCACGGGGACCGGCGGGGGTCCAACCGCGGACGGCTCGGACTGCCTGTTCGCGAACTCCACGCGCCGTTGCTGTTGCTGCTGCTGCTGCTGCTGTTGTTGCTGATCATCGTTGCCGTTCTTCGGCTCGTCCTGGCCAGGGATCGCGTTGTTCTGCACCCAGGCCGGGTTCAGCGGCTCGTTACGCTCTTCCGGCGCCACGCCGCGGTCGACCACGTTCGCCAGGCTGCGCCGGGTCACGAACGTACCCGTCAGAAGGACGATCAGTATCACGGACAGCAGCCCGCTCACCGCCACTCTCTGCATCAGCCTCATATCGTCCAGGCACTTGCTGCACCTCGACAAGCCGCCCGGAGTCTCGGACGTTGCGCTCGTATTGACGTAGCTCTAAGCCCACTGCCCCGAAAATCCTCTTTTTTCGCCTTCGTCCCTTCTACGAAGAACTTCGCGTGCCGTTGTTATTGCGTTCCTTTGGTCCTCGGTTTGTCTCGCCTTGTTTCCGTTGGTTCGATGATCGACGCAAGGCACTGCCGGTTAGTTACTGCAACTACGGTATTGTTCTGCGGATTCTGTTGAATATTTGAGTTTGATGAGTATTGTTGTTGGATGAATATTCAGTATATGTGCATTTGGAGATGGTTTTGAAAGGTTCCACGATAGCTTTGAAGAAGGGACGGCTTGGAAATGGAAAGAACGCTCGGGATTGTTTTGAAGATACTAGTTGGTCTAGTTTAGGAATCAATTGGTTTTCGTGAACGTGTCTTTTAGAATGAGTATGAACGGAATTCAATATTCGAAAGTAATAGCTTCAAGTAGACACGTAATGGATTGAATGATTTTCTCGGGTATTATGTATAAACGGGGATACGGAAATTGGAGTCACTTACATGCGATCCACCTGTTCTAAGCGATTCGAGCACCGAGGGAGGTGTTCAATGGTCGTTTTAGTTAGCGTTGAATGCCGCGGGTTCGCAGCTCGCTAGTTCGGCTTCATCGACGCGGGACGCCCCTGTGTCTGGTTAAGCCTCGAAATTACCGGCAGCTGCGAAGAGAAAGGATTGATTGCGTTCAGCGGGGAACGACCGTGAAGAAAACTATTCTTTTCGGATCGTTGTATGCTCGTTCCTGGAGTTCGACTCGCTTCGATCGGAAACTGTGCCGCAGATACGGAACGCTTTTGCGGCGCGGCGGTCGGATAGAGCCTGTTTCCTTTTAGTTTACCCCTTTCGGAACTTCGCGATTCAGCTATTCGCCTCTACGAGCTTAGGGCTCGAAGTTTGCAATAGGAAAGCCCGAGAAATTGGGGGTTTGAAAACGGATTGCGGCGCGCAGTACATACGCGAACCGAAATTGCACAGTATTTACAATTCGAATTTGAATGGAACAGACTTAACCCGGATGATTTTAATTACGAGTACTGTGCGGTATGAACATTTCTCTTAAATTAATTAATAAACTTGTCATGTTTCGGTAAAGAAAAATAAATCAGAAATATTTGTTATCCGACGTATGCATAAATGTGTCGTATGTGTTTTTAATGGAATGGCGAAAGAATGAAACAGAAACAACAGGGAGAAAAACAGCAGTGAAACACTTGAATAATTGAAAGAGAGAGAGAGAGAGAGAGAGAGTAGAAAGAGGTATTGAAAAACAATAAGAATTACTGAACCACGCCGGTGCCATAATTGTCTGGCCATCAATGAAACGAATATTCGAACGTTCGAATATGCATTAAATGCAGTTCCCGTTATGAAGCTGCTTCAATGGTGCCGGGTATTCCCGATTACCGGCCGGGTAATCACATTTTCAAATTAACAAATCAGTCCGGTTATCAACTTAACTTTTAATTGAGAACAATAGCACCTGCGTATCCGACCCCGGAGCAGTTCATTCGCGACCGTAACTCTCCCGCTGTATCACTGCAACGCCATTTTGCCATTACACGCGGGGAAATTCAATTCAGAAGGGAACGAACGGCCGCGGGTAATTGGAAATGTTCGAAATCGCGGCGAATATTAAATCGAAACATATCCCGCTAAAATATTTCACGAAGGAAAGAAGAAACAGCCTCCGTCAAGCCCGAGTTACCTCAGCCAATTCAAAAACTTTCGAAGCTTATGCTCGAATTACACAGTTCAAATCTACACGAAACAAAACCCTCACTCCTAAATTACAAATTTCTATACAAACTCGAATTTAAACAAGTCTTCAAACCTCAATCAAAAAATACAATTACGAGAATATCTCAGCTCGACAGATATTACAAAAAGCTCTACACACTTTCAATATTTCACATGTTCTCTCGCATCGTGCGCATTCTGTATTTCCAAATTTCCCACAAATATATAAGAATCCATGGTCTACTCGTCACGTTACCTATGCCTTCCTTCACCTTAAATTTCACAGGAAACAGATCTGTGTACAAACAGAAGTGTCTTTCTGGATGCCTTCCATCGAGAGAGAAGAGAGAGAGATAAAGAGTGAGAGTGCGAACGCGAAGTGGGAATCAAAAGAAGCGTAGGCAGATTGGAGATTCCGAAGTCTCTGTCGAAACGTGATCACTGCATTTTTTATCGAGCCCCGGGCATCGCGAGAGGTTTCTTCTCCTCCGGACTCCCCCTCTGCCCTGTCCCAGTCTCCTCACAGCGAGCCCCGTTGCATCGAAAGTCCGCGCGCATTTTATCACCCGGTCGCTGCGGGCGTTACACCTGCAGACCCCGATTTTCTTTCCTTTTTGTAGCCAGGGATGCGCGCCGCCGTGCTGTTCCGAAACCTCCGATGCTGCGACGCGCTCCTCGCTCGCCAGCTCACCCCGTAATTCTCTCCGCTCGAAGGAGAATATCGCGAACGCGTGACAAAATCGACAGGACTGTACTCGCGAATCCCGTACAACGCTACACCAGTCGTCTCGATCGCCCACCGTTTCGACTGTCGACGAAATTTCATTTGACTTCATCCGGAATTTTTGGGTTGCATCAAAGAACAGATGCTAAAGGGACAGAAAACAATTGCTTTATCAGGTTCCTGTTGTTCGATCGATCTTAGGGGCTGGATTTCAGGGAAGATACTTGAGAATGTTTCGAGTAAAAACCCTGATAACCTCCCGCGTTATTAGTTCCGCGAATGAACTCGCTTTTTCAGAATTCTGAAGATGAAACGTTATCGATGAAGTTCGGTATTTGGAATATGTATACTCGAAGCGAGCTAAGGAATATTATACATCATCTGTGTACACTTTTAATTCTTTAATTCCTCTATCAGATAAGCTCTGCTTTCTCAAGAATTCGATTTTTATCTACACCTAACACTTTCTCGAATTGTCCGGATAAACGATCACCAATAATTTCCCATTTAAATGTCGCAAGAAGTCCAGCGGAACCCCAAATCCCGAGCTAATCAGCGAACACCGAAGAAAGCCATCCCCGCGACCCTTTCAATTACGCGCGCCAGTGTCCGGCGCGCTCCGCTGCCACCTTAAACTGCGTCACCGACATCGTGGAACTAATTAAAAACATCGGCCGGAAGCATCCCGACCGAAACCCCGTAGCGGTTGCGCAACAAACGAATCATGGTTCGCACCCCTCGGTCCCTTCAGTTCCGTTCGAGGCCACCGACCACCCTGGTCACCTTTAGCGAGATCCGCGCGATTACAACCGCTTAATCGCGGCGATACCTTCATTAAAGTACCGAACGGGCCCGAGACTCCGAACTCCCTTCGTCGACTGACGGCGGAACAGGGACAGAGGAACGAGAGGGGTGAGAACAGAACGAAGAACGCAGGAAACACAAATTGCATCTGGTATTTGATATCTTATCCGTGCGTTTACGACGTGCTCCGGCCCGGTGGTGGAACGCCGCTCACGGTAATTAGTGCTTTGTTCGTCGACGCTGAGCCACGACTCGTCGCTTTTTCACCGGAAGTTCCGACCGCTCGGGAACGCGGCGCCTGCGAATCCCGTAGATTCCTCGGCCGCGCCGAGACGTTTCGTCCGGCTACTTAGAATGCTACGACCTTGATACGCCTCTGAAAGTAGTTAATATCGTTTCTTCTGTCGGGTTAATTGTACGCTCGCGCGAGCTTTTATGGAAACGGAATTTCTGGGGAACATTCCTCGGTGTAAGTATTTGTTAACATTAAACGTAGCATTTGATATAATTGATATACGTTCCTTGTAAGAATTGTAAGAATTGATTAGTTTCAGTTTTCTTCGGACATTCATTATAGTATTCAAGTAGAACTATTTTTAAGATGATTTCAAATATTAAATGCTTTTCTGAATAATTGCGAAACCAGAAGCCTGAAGCCAGTGATTTTGACTGGTACGGCAATTCTAGTGTTAACCACTTGACATAACGTTTCTTGCGCGATTATGGTGGGTAGATTCACTTTAGTAACAGAATAACGAGTTTACTGTTAACCCTTTGCACTCCGTAGGCGTCTCTCAGTCGCCAATTGGTTTGACACAGCAAAACTATAAAGTTGATATGTAATATTAAACTTTGTGCGATGCACCGATGTGTGAAATATTGAAAGAAAATATTTTCGTTCTTCAATTTACGTGCGATTTCTCGTCAAGTCAGATTGAATGAATGTCGTTGGTATCTCATTATAAAATGTTGAGTATTTCTAATGAAAAACTTCTGAAGTGCAAAGACTTAATGATTCTTTCTCGCAAGGAAGTTTCGTTCTCGCTGTAAGTGCACAGCTGGTTTAAAACACTGATAACAATAAAACAATTTTTCGCTCCGATCCACTTGGAATGAATAATATCGATCTTTGCTAAACTGATCGAGACATCATTATCAAGAGCCTCGCTCGTTATTATACAGAAAGGGGTTAAGAATATAATTTCATTTGTACAGGTACCAGCAAGCGAAACAATGTAATATTTGAAACGTTCGGTATTCGGAGGCGATTCGCAAAAATATGGACTAGCAGTACAGCAACCTGGATAAAGCGCGGAGGTTCACTTGTCGCTTAGAATTTTCGTTCCGCGAAGAAACGTGGCAGTGATGCGAGGGTGGAACCGTTGAGGTTCGAGAACGAACGTGAAACAGAATATCGAATTAAGAGGTACGCGTATAAACAGCGCATCTGAAGGAGGAAGAGGACCAGCGGATGGCGAGGGCGGGGACAGGCGAGGAAGCATTGAGGTGAATGGAAACGAAGTGCGCGAAAGGACAAAGCACTCGTGAAGACAAAAGGGACTCGGAAATTAGCGAGAAGAGGAGACGTTGCAGAAGTATGCGGGAAGGAACCAAAGGAAGACAATGGGAACGGTGGGGGGGGGGGGGTGAAGACAAAGACAATGAGAGGGAAGAAAAACCGAGTGCGAAGGAGCGGGAAAGAACTTGAAAAGGGGAGAAAAAGGAGCGATCGAAGAAGGACGGCGGGAGGGGGGAACGGAACGGAAAAAAAGGAGGAAACCGAAAGAGGATGGCGCGCGAAGGAAATAAAGGCGAGAGAAAGGGAGAGGGCGGGTGGGGTGAGGGAAGAAGATAAATCGTCGCAGGTACACTCGGTAGCCAATAAATCGTGCACCGGGGCCCCGAGGTTACCAAGATTGCTACGTGTCACATTCTTGCGGAAAATTGGACCGGTGGAAGTACTTTAAAGCCAGGCAAATTCGCGTCGCGAATGGACACATATGCGAACACGCCCGACCACCCAGCAATTCGAAAGAGGACTGGACGGAAAATGGAATTTTCCTGGCCATTTCTTTCCTCGTCGGTAGCTGAGGGATGTACCGGGTGATCGAAAAGTTTCTGAGCGAGCTGGCTAAGATACGAGAAAGAATTGAATTCTTCTCTTACTACAGAAGCATGCGAGAGCCTCGTGAATTATTGACCCGTGATCTGCGAATTTGGTAGATTATTTTGTGACCAGGAATATGAAGATTTATTTATTGGTTTTTGTAAACTTTTGCTTCGTTCTATTAATTTAGGAATGTATGAGAAGTGTAGTTTGGTTTATTGGAGTAAGCATTTACCAGGCTGGAAGAAATGGCGGTTGGCGATAAGCTCGATATTTGGGTAGACGTTCGTGTGCGCTGTCCCGAAATACACGAGGCAACAGTGATGAATTTGTTTCCGAGGAATACGAGCGTAAGACAGAAGTAACATCGTGCAAAGATAAACTGGATCCAGACGTATAAGGTATTGACAGTTAATGGAGAATCTTTCTTGCCGCAGGGCGGTAAGAACGAGTTAATTTCGTTTCTCGTTTCCCTTCGGAATGCATTTAATTTAACGAGCCAGGAACAGGGAAGGTACCTTTTAATGGATATTAAGGTACAAACTAATAAGCTCTTGAAAATCGCAATTTACGAGAACTTAAACGCCTTTGCGCGAGATAAAAAGCGACTATAACGTCTCGCTTTTCGCTTGCTTGGCGATGCCATGCCACGTATTCAAATGAAACGCGGAGCGGTGGCGTCGATTGTAAGAAATTAATACGAAAAGGCGAGTGGCGATGCGCGTCGCGAATGCTCGCGTAACGGGCAATTGAGAAATGTTCTTTAAAAAAAAAAAGGACAAAAACTGAATCGTTAGGACGTAATCCGAGAAACAAATAAACTAGGAAAACGATTGATAAGCAAACGATAATACCACGAAAGTATCATCGAAAGTTTAATGAGCAAACGGGGAAGCAAACAGTTTATAACTACCTGCACCGACAAGGGTGGCACAGTCTAGAACTATTTATAGGCAAATAATTACTGCCAACCTAATTGGTTCGAAAGAACAGCAATAAACTTTCGCGAGGAAGTTTCCGAAGCATCGACGATCAAAAAGCAATTAGTCTTAGCGGAATATTTATACGAAGGAAGCAAAAGATTCACCTAAACATGCCACTGAAAGTTTCGTCCTTCTATTCAACAGTAACTTGAATGTTCCGCTTCATTACGCCTTATTTAATTAGTTAACTTGGACAATGCACATTTTTCCGTGAAATGCTCGCAATACTTTTAGCCAGGCTAAAGTAAACAACTTTTAATGAAATACAACGGTGCATTACACCCTATTCTCGGCAAACAAAATTCTTTCTAAGTTTCCTGAGTTTCTAAGCAAAAAAATCGACGTGCATAAAGATCCGTAATTTAATTATCATTACTACGAAGTTCAAACATTTCACTATATAGCTGGTTCAAAAGGATCAAAACCACTGCAAGTATCACTCCAATCCTCAATGGCCTCTTCAATTCTGAATGATCGCCAAGAGGTGATATTCTCTCGCATGTCATAGAATAAATCTACTAAATAACCTAGAGATTCACTGTCCTCAATGAAAACATTTTCAAAATTTCAATATTTCACTTAAAACATCTCCAAAATTCAAATATCCCACTTAGAATATTTCTAGAATTCAAACATTTCGCCCCAGACATCTTCGAAATCTAAATATTCCGCTAAAAATATTTGCGAAATTCCAATATCTCACGTGCAACACCTTCAAAACCTAAGTATCTCACACAAAATCTTTCCGAAACGCCAATATTTCGCTTAAAACATTCCTTCGAACGTACACAAGAAGCAACACGTAACGTAACACCGAACCGAGAACGCTGCGCGCGAACGAGGCTCGTAGAAGGGCAGTTAAAATCGAGTCCGTGTCGGTAACGGGAGCATCGGCGCGCGCGCGACCATATCGGGGGGAATGTCTCGCGTTTTATCTGAGAGGGAGTGTTGCTCTGTTAAGGTGGCCGCGGGGCAGCCAGCCAGCCGGCCGGTCGTTCGTTTCTTGCGACCGGGCCCCTCCCCGAACGGCCGGCCGCGCCGCTTCACGGTTCCGCGACCGAAACAACCGTGCAATAATTTGTTTCGCGGAACGTCGTCGGCCGTTGCGCCGCACCGCGTCCACGGGGCGATGCTTAATTAGATTCGCCGGTACGTCGGATAAGATCTCATTAAAATTCCATCGCGGCATCTGTAGCGAGCAGCGTTCGAAAGGGCCTCCGCGCGTACGTTCGCCGTGCTGACGCATGATAATGCGGTTTCTCTCCGGAGGGTAGCGGAATCCACACGCGAGCTGAGCCGCGCGTACGCGCAAGGACAGTTCCTTCCTCTTTCGACGAAACTGCCTTTCTTTCCAACCCCTTTTTCTTCCTCTTTATGCCCCAAGTAAGAGCGACAGGCAAAGATAGCGGACCAACGCCGGATGCTCACCGCCTTATCCGTAATGAAACTGTTCCTCCTCGTGGCAGGTAATTACCGTAATCTCATTGCCGGGCAATCCTAGCCGGATTTTTGCCGATCCGTGAACATATTGCGCTGCAGACACGTTCGCTCGGCGTTTGTTTCTACCTTAAAACCCTGCACACGCATCCCGATTGATATCGGGACGCAGTCCGGTCACGTGGTCGGGTCTAGAATGATAATTATCGGAACCGTTGCGATGGGAACGATTGGAATGCGATAGTTCTCCGGTACCAGGCTTGATCTGCGATTAAATCGGTGGTCCGGTTTAATTTGGCGAAAGGAACAATTCGGGTTTGTATTTCCTCGGAACATGCGACGGGATCTTTTCAGCTTGCTAATGCTATCGTCGCGTGCTCCGAAACAGAACGCGATTCAGACGATGATTTGGGAAACGTCAGTACTCGTTTGAATGTTACGTTTGAATTATGATAGGCGTATGATGAGCGTTACGAATAAAGAGATGCGAATACGAGGATGCTTCGAACGAAGGGAAACACGTTTTGGTAAGTTCTAACGAAGCTAAATTAGCGTTCGAACTTCACCGATAAAATGAGGAGGTTTCTACCCGGTGCGAATATTAATATTAACACTGAACATACTGGAACTTTGTGTACATCTAATTCTATGGTAACCGATCAAATAACTAGTTATAAAATAAAGGTAAGCTAGTTAAACGATACATTTCTCCTCGTGAAAACAGAAACAAAAGGAAAGACAAAAATTGAAAACTGGTTAACCTCCTACGCTGGACAACGTACCACGCACGTCGAGACGCTCTAATTCCAATAATTGCCAGTGACGTTTTATACACATCGATAGTCTCGTTACATTAACTATGCCGCATTGTTTTGAAATGTCTCGCTCTACACAAAATGATTAAGAAACAAAATCAGTCTGCGTATCTGCAGAAAATAGGTAAAAACAAAATTCTTCGTTCAACACTTTGCCAAATCTCTAAATTAATTACCAGCACAAGAGGTTCATCGGACAACACAAAAACTGCTGTTCAGTGAGACAGACAAAAGAAAACGCAGAATTTTTCATTAAATTTGGAAACCGGGCATTCGACCAGTACGTTTAGTCGTAACCCTTAAAGTGTCAACGTTGCTATAAGCGGCGCCGAAAATTTCTGCACATAACACGGCCACCAAAAGATGAAAATGTTTACTTTACCTTGTAAACGTTTTAACACATTGGTACAAATAGTAACATTTCTATAGACGTTTTCTGTGAGCTAAGCATTTCTCGGTAAAGTTACATGGAAATTTTCGAAAGAATTTTAGCTATTACAAATGTAACCCACTCAAAGGGTTAACGTTGCCGTGCATCGGATAAACAAAACGATACGTCGGACACGAGTAACGCGGCAGCGAGCCGGTTAAGAGGCAACGACAGTTCTTTTGTGGAGGGCAACAAAGAAGCGCGTTGTTTCTTCAACGCGCGCGCACCGCGCGGCCCTGTCCCATCAACGAACGGCAAGAGACTTGCCTCGCGGAGGCGGGAGCTCTGCTCCGTCTCCTTCCTCTCTTTCTCCCTCCTTTTTTTCTTCTTCATCTTATTATCCCCGAAGAAGAAACGGGCCGATCTCACAAAAGGTCGTATCTGCCGGCGCATCGGGTCCGACGCGGCGCTCGCAGCCCCGCCACGCCGAATTACGAGACGAGGAAAAAGAAACGGCGGGCCTGGAACGGATTAAGAATCGACAGGGAAATAACAAAGAGTTAAAGAGTCAGATGGAGAAACGGAAGGCGTGCCGGCAACGAACAAGCTAATAAAACCGGAACACTGCAAGTGTATGGGAAATATGCGACGGATGTCGGCTAAACGAAGCGGTTGAAGAAGGATATTTCGTATAAGTACTTCGATTCTAGTGGATTGATAATTGTCATCAATGTCCGTAGAATTTTTCAGTTCTATATGAATTCAGTTGTGATCAATTTACTAGTATTCGTTATAGTTTAACACGTTGAATGCCATTAGAGTCACCGATGAGCCCCAACAAAATTGAATTAATATAGTTCACTCAATTAAACGATGATTATTTGAAAATATTTTTGTATTATAAATGGTGCTACTTAATGCGGTGACATTCGGCTAGTTGAACGTGCAATAATATTAACCCTTTGCAGACGAATGTCGACATTCCGACGATATTTTTCATGTTACCAAGAGTAAGTCGGAAGCAAATAATTTAATTACTCAAGCAGCGAGAGATCAGCTCGTAGTTTCTGTTTTTCCTATTATTTAAGGAACTGGATATATCATTTGGCTTCATCTTAATGAAGTGAGGGTAATGCGATGAATACAATAGAGACTAAACTATATTATTGTAATTATAATGGTGGCTTGAATTTATCGCTAAGGAAGTTATCGAACGACTTATATAATCTCTTAAACAGTTTCATCGTCTATTTTCAGAGTAACCTTCTGTAAATAAAGTTTCTCCGAATTCTGCATAACTGTTTCTTGCATCGCCTTTGGAAAACATGGATACCAACATTTGTGTAATTTTCTTATATGAATTCAAACTTGGAAATAATGCTGCAAAAAATACAAACAAAGCATTTGAAGACAATACCGTGAACGACAGAACAGTGCAGCGTTGTTTTGCAAAAATGTCGCTAATGTTTCTTCGGAAAATGAGCCGCGTGGAAAAGCCAAAACAATGGTTCACAATGATGTCTTTAGAATCTATTCATTCTAAACATTCAGAGTTTTCCAAAAACAGAATATATTCATTAAAGCCACGTTGCCAGAAGTGCGTCGAATCGAATAGAGTATATTTTCATTGAACAAACGTCTTTTGGAACATCAAATACAGTTTCCTTTCTTCCGCAAGATCCGACCTTCCATATTGCACGACCTAACATTTAACGTTCACTAATATTTATCGTTCACAGAACTGTGGAAAACACACAGAACCCTCGTTCGTCAAACCGATCGAATATTTCCGTTGCTCGCCGTGTGCGCCTCGACCGAAACGAATACCAGCAGTCGCACATGCAATTTCCCGAGTAACGGTTTCGCGAATTTTCGTCCCGTTTTACCGTGGAACGGTAAGATTCCGTTTCACGCGTAGGTGGAACCGCGCGGGCGGCTTTGATATATCCTAAATCGATTTCCGCGGAAGGCTGTCGGAGTCCATTGAAGGAGTTTACGTGGCTCGCAATCGAGCATTCCGTCCCGCGGGCCGTGGAAACGGAAACAAGCGGGTAGTTTGTGTGGCTAGGTTGTATTGTGGGGCGGCGTGTCGGCGGCGAAGATCCGCCAAGTTGTAGCCAAACTTCACGGTTTGCCGGTTGTACAGTCGGCTGCGAGCGAAGCATGGGAGAGACCCACGTCCAACTGGTTTAACAAGTCATTACACAATTCGCCGAGGGAAGTTTCGTGTCTCGCGAAATGAAATTTTCGAATACCCCAGAGTGAACGCGACTCCCCGTCGTTCCCCAGGTTCGAATTTTAAACAACAAATTAAACGCCACCGTGCCGGAATGGCTCTCCTTTTTTTTCCGGCCTGCCCCTAAAAGTATCGCAGTCGTGCGTTAACGTTTCGAGCAATGAACTGCAACGTCTCGCGGCGATCCTAAAACGGGAGGGACTAATATACCGCTGGCCCCTTTTTTCGAACACCGAGAAATTTGCGGCAGGAAACCAGAACAATCGGAGTAAATCGTCGAATGGATTCCGAAGATTGGATTTCCGATTTCTCGAAAGATTAAGCCAATTTGATAACGCTGTTAGTCGTCGGCAAACAAGAAATGAAGTTCCGCCGCGGTCCGCGGGTTACAATTTATCGAATCCAATTTTCTTCTTCCACGGCGAGTCCCTTGTATCGAGCCAGCCGGGGATACATTGTTCAAACGTATGTGTAAACTGTTGAACGTAAAATTGGATTTTTATCGGGGAATGAGTTCGAACTTTCGCCGCGAAATGTTAGCATGCGGTAGAATCACTAACCTCGGTCTTTATCGAAGGGAAATCAAGACGAACCGAGTGAACATCGATAGATGTGACTCTATTTAAAAGGTTGAGGAAATTTTATAACAAAGTAGTACTGCTATTGTGTTACTTCTAACGCGACACAAGATTTCTCACCCACTTGCTGCCATCTGACAAAACAAATTGTAGAACAAGAGTTGCAGAGTACGGAGTGTACAATAGACATCGGTAAGAAAACTGTCGAAAACAGTTTGTTTCTATGTCAACATCGAAATCTCGTTGGGTTTTACAAATAGTACTCAATTTATAACAGTAAGATTATGAAATATTTAGCTTTCCGTCGTATTTCAGAAGAGATCAAAAATAAAAATTAGTATACAACAAATTCCCAAACAACCACTAGTAAAAATGCATTGGCATTAACCGTACCGGCACTTTTCCTGCAATAACCAATCAAATAACTAGTTCCAAACTAAAGGTAAATTGGTTAGATGATATGTGTCTTCATAGAAACAGAAACAAAAGGAAACTGAACGATTGAAAAGCTGATTAATTGTGCAATACAGAAATGGATATAAAGTTAAATGAACGGCCGGAAACGCAGAATTTGAAATCCGGCCATTAAACCGGTTCCCAGTACGGTTAGCGTTAATTTTAAAAATATTATTCTCCGAATCTGCCTTCCCAAAATTCCAGTTCGAAAATCCGAAGTACATAATCCACGACGATCAACCGAACGCAAATGCAGACCGGTAATCTACGAGGCTATATTATATCAGCCGGCAGTTTCGGTATTAAACGAGGTAATACCTAAGTCGCGGGTAGTTAAGGGCTCGTCACTTGAAAATTTCGGGTTAATCCGTTCTCTCGTAGACGTACACCCAATTTCCATCAGAGACCGTCGCCGGTTTCCCGCCAAAGTCGTCTGAGATCGTTTCGTGTGCAAGCTCGGTTCGGCGGTTGGGGATCGCGCGCGCGAATGAAGGAGTTGCCCGAAGACAATGCGGGCAACGTGTTAATCCCAGGATACCGTGTGTTTATCATGGTTGGTCCAACTATCTTCGGGGTCGTGGGTGGGTCTTTCGAGCCGGCTCCCGCATCCCCAGACACCGCAAACCTTCCGACGCTGTCGACTGACGTCACCGACACTCGGGACCACTAACTTACGTCGCGCGATTAAGTCAAGGACTTCCCCGTTAAGGCGGCAGGCGTACCCAGCCCGCGCAGTAGTAGAAACCGGCGCGGCGTCAGACGTAGCGCCGGGAAAATTGATCGATACGCGGTTAGAAGGGTGGCCAGTGGAATGGGACGGCACTTGGCCAGACGTCTCGCGAAAGCGCAGATAACGCTCGCTTGTTTCGGCGATGACGCGGTCACAGATGGTATTCTCGTCTAACCTCTTGCCATATGAATTTCCTTGTAATTAACACTGAAAGTGCCGAGCGTTTAATACGATTAACCCTTTGCACTCGGAAATTTTTCACTAGATATGTTTGAACATTCTCCGATGAGATAAAGACGATATTTTGTGGAACTAACTCGCATAGAAATTATACGTACATTGAGGAACAAAGTTATTTTATTTGAATATTTTTCAAATTGATCCGTTAGATAAGATATATTATTAAATATCAAATTTTATAGTTTCACAGTGTGAAATCAGGTGGTGAGTGAGAGTCGCCTCTCGAGTGCAAAAGGTTAATATGTAATACCTATAAAAATTGTAACAACAAATTATTTCTAGTTTCTTTAGACATTCGTCGTAGTATTGAAATTAAACTATTTATTTTCAAGATCGTTTCGAACATTCAATTCTTTTAAGATATCGATAACTGCGAAATAAGAAGAACGAAAGTATATATTAAATTGAAGAGTGAGTTATTGAAAATAATGTGAATTGTGATTGGATTTTGCGCCTTTTATTCTAGAAGCACTGTTTTAAGTTTGAATAAAACTGAATACTGTATTGTTCCTTGTACATTCGTAGCACCTTGGTTCTGGTTTGATGTGCTAAGTTCGTTTGCTAGAATTAATTACTGCAGCGTTTATGGCTTAGTTCATCGTAATTTCTATGTGCGAGTGTCGAAGAATATTCAAGGCATTAGGATCTCGATAAGCGCCTTGCCTAGTCGACTGCAGGCTTCAAAGGGTTCGCGAAGCCGTGCGCTGGCGCGGATTACAACAAATTGATTATTAAATGGTTGACAATTGCTCGAAATATGCAATTTCCGGGCTGCGCGTATTGGCTGCCTCTTCCGTCGGGAATCTCTCGCTCTGGCTCTACCATGTGTAACCTGTTCAGCAGGTGCATAATCATCCCTTGGAATCTTACTCTTGAGTGCGCGCATATATGAAGCTTCGAGAGGCAGAAATAAGCTGCCTGCTGACATGGAGAAGGAATTGACAGGAACTACGGCGAAGCTGTGTTGCATTGATATATGCTGAATTAAACGGTGAAATTGTTCGAAGTGCGGAGCGTATTGTGAACATTAAGTTCATTAATAGTTTAAGAACTTTGTATTCGTTCTTCGTAATCAGATGTTCTGAGTCTAATAAATATTGAAACCAGTCGCTTGATCCGTTGCGGACGAGAATTTTGCAAACCTTGAAAAACTCTTTCCATAAAAAACCAGAAAATATCGAAAAAACGGAAGCTAAGTATCAATCTCCCATTATTGGAACAATCAACTTATTCATTCGCAGCTATCGATTTTAGATATGACAGCTCGAAGTCGTCGTTGTGACATTTTACTGCAAAAGGTTAAGACATACAGCAATATTTTCTGTTTAGAATTACAAACATTAAAATATTCATGTAACACTGCTTCTTCCAACGAAAATGTCTCTATTATTTTCATAGCAGTAATGAATCATCCACGTCAATTTTCATTAAATTTGGATTGGTTCAGATTAGAACTACTCAAGTGTCTTCTTCATTGTAACTGTCAAATCTAAAACTCACTCTCACACTAACACGTTCATCGTACCAGCTGTCAAATGAATAATTCGACAGGTTCCACAAAAAGCAGAAACTTGGAAAGATATCATATCACACTGGCATATGTTTCAATGTATTAATCCCATGCAATGTCTTTCACAGTCCGCCACCCACTCGAAGATCGATTCCCCTTCGACCGAAAAACAATTCATTTTATTTACATCTCGTTACGCCGGCAGGGATTAAATTACACACGGAAAAAACCTTCTCACCGTTTCGTTTCCTCGATCCAGGCGCGGCTTCGGTTACACGTAACGACGTATCGTGCGCGTTCAATCCCTCCCGGTCGAACAAATTAACGCGAAAAAAACGGAATGAAGAAAGAAACCCACTCACACTCGCTGGGAGATGGGTAACAGTTTCAAGTTTCAGATCACGTTAGCGGCACGCGCGAGTCATCGACGCTTTAACCCATTTCAAACCGAATATTCCGCGAATTTTCCATTACTTCGAATTCTACGTTCATTAAACCCTACAGTTGAATTCCCCCTTTAAACAGTGTTATTCGCAAACTTAAAATCAAGTACTACTTCTTCACATTTGTTATCAATACGAAATAATCAATAGCTAATAATTGAATAATTAATAGATTAATCGTTAATAGTTATTAGAAAGAAGAAACTAAAAGTAATGAATCAAAGAAAACCAATATTTAATATTGCTCTTCGTAAGCTCATGTCTACAGTTCACGTTGCTCAAGGCATTAATTACATATTGCTTTCTCCTTTTACCTTTAAATGATACTTGACAATGAAAATTTCCATGTGTTCCTTGCAAATGATCGATAGGACAATTGATCAAACGACATTGGTCGCAAAAAAGACCAGACGGCAGGAGGTCGAAACCATATCACGACCTTCAGCGACGTTCCACGCCGTTCCGGACGGTAGCGCGCCGCTCAAGTTCCGACAAGATGGCAGCCACAGCGAGGTAATTGTCCAGAGTCAGGCAGCGGAGGTGTCGCCGCTGAAGTCGCGGTAACGTCCAGGTCAACGGGCAGGTTATTGCCTGACAAAGCGTCTGGCGTTCTCTCACCTGGCTAACGACGAGTTCACATCCGCCGGAAACCGTACACGAGCGAGGCCTCGGGCGAGCTAGGCTCTAAAGGCGTGCCTCGGCATAGAAAGAGAGAGAGAGGGAGGAGTAAGAGGAGATGAAAGGGAAGCTTTCGTCGAGTCTGCTTGACACCTGCCGCGTAGACAACGGGCTTTATTGCCCTGCGTTTCTCAGGGCCCGGTTTCGTCACAATGAATCCTTGTCTCCGGCATGCCGCGCAGCGCACGCGGAAAATAACAGACATTAAACTGGGATAGACCCCGTTCGCGAATGTAACGGGAAAGAAACTTCGTTAACCCATCTACATCGCGGCTATAATTGTACGACCTGCCCTTTTAATTACGATAGTGGATCATACGGTGGGTCCGTATTATTGAGAATCAATATTAACCAGTTAGCTGTTGCGACCTCTTCTAAAAGTGTATACCTAAAATGTGTCGCGAAAAGCAAGTGGCAGCGATTACACTCGTCGAACATTACTAACTGGTTAACCGTTAAATGCTACCGTCGGTCAGATTGTTGGCGAATTAGAAAACACTGCTGGGAAATATATAGAAATAGAAACTATAGATGCTTCTAATGATTGAATAGCGTAAGTAATAAGTATATGACGTTGCAACGTGGCAAAGGAGAAAATGCAGATAAATCGAAGATATTTAAAATTCTATTAATTTTATATTATATTATATATTTATATTATATATTTGATATATATTATGTATTTTATATTAATTTTATATTATAAAATTCCTGTAGAATGAGTATAGCACTTATGGGTTAAAGTTCCAAGTAGCTATTACGAGGTTCGACCGTGAAGGACTGAAGTGAATGTTTTCGATGACTTTTGTTGTTTTCATGAACTGATAGTTACCGATGCAAATGTTAAATTTCGAGGATGTTATTATATAGGAAATACATAGAACTGAGTAATTGTCAGGAAAGTTTCGCTCGCAACCGAAATTCTGCATATCTCAGAAAGTAAAATCGGAAGTTTTTGATTCGATTTGAATGTAATTAACTTTGACATCTGCTTTCATAGGCAACTGCGAAACACGTTTTCGAGCTTTGCTTTTCGGGAAGCGTGAACTCTACTGAGCTTGGCTGTTATCCAACTGCTATTTTCAGTTGGGTATTCTGTTTATTGATTCCTAAAATACCGAACAGGTGTTCGTTGACCGATAAGTGGATCGTGTTGCATTCATTCCTCTCGAGTTGAGTGTTCGTTCGTTGATGCATCTTTCGTTAGAATGAAACCCTAAGATTCATTAGTATCGTATTATTGCATAAGTATCATTCGATTTCTTAACGCCAATCGTTAATGGAAAATATTAATACCTACATATTTCTTTTCAGTCATCAATATTTTGATTAACGTTTGCAATGATCGCTTCTCGTTTCTCTAATAATTTCCGTATCCTTTGTTAAATGCAACTGCAAATATTAACATTATAAATACCGAACGACGAACTGTTAGTTACAACAATATTGAATTTAATTTCATATTTTCATTTTATTCTGTTCGTTGCGGTTGTACCTGAATAAAAATTCACGACCATCCACAGTTTAATGATAGCTTTCTCGATCGGAATCGGTATTTTTCGACCACTTTCAGAACAACGGTCTTGCCTCTGTTTATTTAAAACTAGTGCTCTCTGATATCGATGTATATTGAACAATCTCCGGCAAGAACAATTTGGCCACGATTGAAAAATATATGAGCCACCATTGTATTTCGGAGAAGGCGATGAAAATTTAAATCTGGCACCGATAACGCTTCAACTCCCAGCGTTACATGACTCGAGGCAGCCGACCAACCTGTTGGCCGCAAACCGCGCGTGGCAAAATCCTCGATCAAAGTTCCTGTGGCATGTTGAAATCGCGAAAACGATCGATTTCCTATTCCTTCTTCCGACGAAATTAACCTGTCACACGCAGCGCAACAGAACCGGTCTATTTCTGATCAAGTTCATTGTTCCTTTCGCTTTCCGTGACACCTGTTCCTGCACGTTCCATTCTGCCAGCAACCCCATTAAAAAATATCGGCATTATCGTGCAAAAATGTCTTGACAACAGTAATCCACGTTTCACATTTGAAACGCAATAATTAGAGATTAATTTCCCACAATTCGGAAGCATTACATTTTAATATGGTACAATTACTTAACAATAATCACGCAATTGTACCTATCCCAATTTCCTATCTTCAAATCTCTTATTTCGAGAAAGATTTAAACAATTTCCCAACCTTGTTTCAAGAAATATGTTTCACCGAGGAATAGGATTCCCCCATAAATGTTCTCGATATTAAGATATAATGTTAACGAAACAAATAAATAGTAGTATCAAGAGGAAACCTAGTGTTGAAAAATTCTCGTCCTCAAGGGGTTAATGTTTGCACGCATACCACGCTTATCTTCCGTTATATTTGCACAGTTTCCCCGCGAAAGATCGCTAGGGACAATTTATCGTAATGCCAGGCCGGAATCTTTTTCCGCGATACAGCTGCGCCGATCTTTCGCCGTCCCTCTTTTTTGTTCCCCCCCGTGGAACGCCTGAGAGCATGCTCACGCCTACACGCGCCAGCGAGCGAGCGAGCACGCGCACGCATCCACTTAATCACGGGGCCAGCTCGAATGTTGCGAGCGATGCAACACGATGCAGATAAGGGGTCCTCCTCTGTTGTAAGATTCTCGCCCCGCGGACCCGGCGCGGGACGAGCGTTAGCGGGTATACACTGCTCGCCGCGCGAACACGGAAATAAAATTACTGGAACGCGATACCACGCGAAAACATTCTTAATTTGGACGGGAAACAACGTCGTCCGCGATCGACTGTAATTGCGAAACGGCCTGAACAACTCGCGGGCCGCGAGAAACCCGGTGCATGTGGATTCTACGAATAAATCGTGTTCATACTTGTTTTCCCACCTTCCTAGTTTCATCGAAGAACGTTTCATCTGTTCGTATGTAACATAGGTATCGGGGTATTCAATAATACATATGGTGAACGATAGTATTATCAACATGTTGCATACTGTAAACAAGAAATCTCGGTTTTATAGAAAGCCAGTTAGCTGCGTGACTTTGCTAATTACCGCAGCCTTTGAAAAAATATTATATATATATATTATATAACAATATGATATTTGAGTTTTTATGTATAATATAAGTTGATCCCATTGAAAACCACCACCCGCGCAATTCAGTTTTCTGAAAATTAGCCGATACGCAATGTGTTAAACTTTTACCCTCCAATGACCATTGAGAATGCGCATTTAAAGCACGCACAAAATTATAAAATTGGAAATGAAATTTGTGTATTCCTGCGGATGCAAGACTAGGAGGCCCTTCGAATCTCAAGAAACCTCTTGCTCTAGTTTTTATAGCAAATTGGAAATAAGTCACTCTAATTACTCGGTAATTTTAGTGTTAAGGTCTTGGTGCCGCTATTCTGCCTTACGGGAAGCTAACGAACCCGGAAATTCAGAAAATTATGAAACTCAGTGTGTAAGTAGAGCAAGTCAAGCTTAACACGCTGCAATTTTGAAACCTTCAAAGTGAAATTCGGCACGGGAAAAACTGCAATGTATTCGGCTCAGCTGACTCTACTTACATACAAAGTTTCATAATTTTCTCAATTTTCGGGTTCAGTGACTTCCCTCGTTAGTTGCATGAAATGTAGCGAAAATTATATTATAATCTTCCATTTTCCAAGCATTTCACATGGAAAGATTTACAGTTTGATATTAGTATAATCGAACCATTCGATTTCATTTCTGTAGAATTTGAATTTGAATGTTCTTTCCTTCCAGCATTCGCGGAGATTATAATAGAAACTTTTAATGTTTCGGTCATTGTAGAATATAATAGAATATACCAACGGTTTCGGTTGTAAAGCTGCAATTTTTCCCACATGATTAACGCGGGACACAGGGATACGTCACTGGTGAGGGAAGCAAGCATCTGGCGTTAAACGGGGCAGAGTTCACGCGTCTTGGCACGCCATCGAGAATAAATTCGCCGCAACGCATGCTCCTAAGCATTTCCTCGGCTTTCCCCTCGACGAGTGTGACATTTCCCGACTCCACCCCGGCTCCGTTGGAGTGCACGCTTCTTTCGCGTGTGACATTATTCGACGGCCACGCAAAAATAACCGGTTCGCGTCACATCGTGACAGCTAACGCCTGACATTTCAATGTAACGTCCGATGAAATGTATTTTCGAAAAGAACCTTAAATCGCAATACGCTTTCCTCGCAACGGGAAACGAAAAAGGTACTTCTATAAATCATAACGATTTTCACTTGTGTCGACGTTCGAAAGCTGTACGTTTTCAAAGGTTAATTTATACGACTAATATACATTACACTGTCCTAAATGTTTCTTTCGTTCTGCTACTATACAATGAATACACAATATTTTATATTTTATATAATGTTATTTAATTACGCGCAATTCGCCCTGACTTATTATCTTCTTTCATTTCCCCGGAAGCTTCCCAGTGCCATTTTTTTAAGTATTCCCTGCAAGTAGAGCAAAAGCGCGATAGCCAGGCGCGCTAAAAGAATCTGTGACCGATCAACATTTTACATATTTTATGTAAATATGATTATTCCTAATCAGAAGTGGAATGAAGAATCCAATATTTTAATAATAAAGCACATTTTACCATATTTAACTCGTATACGCATAAAATATTCAATTAGCTGTAAAATTTCAAATACTTTCAACGGTACATCTCTAATTTCATACATTTCAGGAAGTCACTGAGAAGTCTGATATGCAGTATTAAAATTAACCAAGCCGAACCGCGTAGTAAATATAATCCACGCGACGAAGGTCGTTCGTCGCCACAGATTCCCACGATGACTGTGAAAAAGCTGTGTTCCATGGGAAGTTGAATTCATTCGAAAAACCTGTGAAACGCGTCGCGCAGTGGAAAATCGAGGTAGCTTTTTCTCGCCCTTAATCGAATCTCATGGGGACCGTAATCGATCGCTTCGGCACGTGAACGCGCGTACCGTTTTTAACGGGAGTAATAGGGGACGATAAATCCGCCGTTCATCATAACTTTACACGGATAACTAGTTTGCGCCAGTTTCTAGAGTTGCGGATTGTACAGGTGGCAAACGTTGCCCTGGAAAATGTTGAACTTCCACGTTTTCCGTGTACAGTTCGTTGCATTGATCCTGGCGAGTATACACCTATTCGTTTGCCCATTTTCGATCGATCATTAATTGGATTAAGGTGTGACCGGTTCGATCAATACCAACGACTTGTTTTTATAGAATTTCTCTGCGTCCGGATGGCAAACGATTACGCAAGCTTATTGCAGCGACGTTACGACGACAGTCTACTTTATCCATTTGCCCCCGATAATATTTGATATTACAAATATTCGTTATTTCCCAATGAAATATCGGTAACATCATTTGCATCTAACGTAAAGAAAAATCCTGCATAGATTAAGAGACAGAACTATTTTATTTTTATGCTCCACGTGTTGACATCTTACATAAAATTAAACATCGAATTTTAAATTTTACAATTTTACTGTGTTGAATCAAATGGAGATTGGGAGTCGTTTCTCGAGTGCAAAGGATTAAACAAAGCAAATGTTCAACAAAACTCAGTTCGCGTATTACTGAATCAGTTTCTATAATAATTTCTCAGAGAAACATCTGTTACGTTTTTAATAATTGCTAAAAGATGAAATCAGGAATGAGTCATTTTGATCTGTCTGATAGTTTCAGTGTTAATTAACTTCGTCGTTAACTTTTGAGAAACGTGTAACAGAGTGTCGATCAAAATTCGGAATAACGGAAGGAATTAGTCATAAATAATTTAGGAGCGGCGATTAAATGATTATACGTAGCGAATATAATAACAGTTTCGCGCGGGGAATAATAGAATAGCTGCGATACGTGTTGAAAAGCACTTGTTATTATAAAATCTGCCAAATGCGCGGCGGATCGGCGATCGCGTTGCATTAAAAGAGATTTGTTACCGAAACGAAAACAATAACGACGCCCGAATCAGCGGAATGCAATTAGCGCGAACGTTTCATTAAATTAATAACAATCGGATTACTGGGACAGCAAAACCACTATTAAACGTGATTAGGTTGATTAAATGATACCTGGCAAATTTCAGAACAGTACGCGCAACGTGTCGGACGGCTGGGGCGAGCAAGTTATTGAAAGTCCCGGCACCGTGGCGACCAGCACGTTTGATTAACCTAATTGCTTTCGAAGTATTTTACCCATAACGCGACCGAGCCTGTCCGTTATAATTAAGTTTCACTATGGGAAACTGGCACGAATCAGTCGTTCCGAACTGTACGATATTATTTCATTAATGAAATTTCCACGCAAATGAAAATCGCGTGGACCGAAGTATTCCACGATGCAAAACACGCGAGATAACGAGCATCGAGATCACAACAGAAATTTCAGAAATAAAATATTAATTTTCAGTTTCTCGAAATGAAGAAAGTAAAAAGTATCTGCTAACTCGAAATCTTCGGATAACTGATCATTTTGTATTCATCGAACAAACATTTCATTTATTCGTCCCTTTTTGCTGCATTTCAATCTATCGTTGCATTGGGAACGTGTAATAATGCTATGAACCTTTGTGAACTTTCCGCAAGCCAGTTATTATACATAGATTAATGTTTTTAATTTATAAGTGTACGGCTGTTAAGCATAATGGTGAACCCGGCAAAAGTTGCCCGCAAACTTCCCAAACAAAAGTCCTGTTCTTGCCCGAATAATTAATTCAAGAATCACTTAACCGGAGGACATTCCGAAGCGACCAAAAAGATTGAAAAAAAAGGGAATCTTGGATGGCTGAAGCGCTGTTTTTCGCAAAATTCATTATCCTGTCGTGTTCCCCCGGTAGCGAGCAGTGCTCCCGACCTAAACGAGCATTCGTCTCGCATCGATCGAGCTCTATGAGCATGTCGACCCCTGTCAGTCTGCGAATACTGTCCCGAGTTCCTTATTTCAAGCTTTTCGCGCTAAAATAAGGCGAGGCTTGACTGGAATATGATTTTCTTGAAATGTCAGTCCAACACGATGACGTGTGGAATTATTCATGTGGTCTAAATATGGTCTAAGTTAGTTAAAACTTTCATCTGCACCAGCTGGAGGAATTCAATTATCAAATTTGAAGAAAGTATAAATGATGGATCATGCATTAGTTACAAAAGGTATGTCTATTCTTCTACATTTTTGTCAACGCGAGACGAGTTTCTTCGTTTCGCGAGCGAAAACTTCTGGTGTGGTATAATCTTGATCATAATCTGAATAATTTCGAGTGTCCCCTTCAATCCTGAGAAAACATGAAAATTGCATCTAGGTTCAGCGGGTACAAGATGAACGCGGAATGACCTCAGATTTCAACCTCGCGACGGTAGCCCGTTGAGATTACGTTCATATCGAACCTCGCTTGAAATGATACTATTCCTACCTTGATCTAAAGATACAAACGAAAGTTCACTAGCTTCCAGATACACGCGACGAAGTTCGATACTCAGGTACGTCCCGAGCTTCCCGCCGCGTTACCGTTTACAATCATATTTTATAGACTCCCGTAATCACAGCTAATTAGTAACGAACCAATTACACCCGTGATTGGTACGTAAAACACAGTCGGTGGTGCGGAGGTTACAAGCTTTATGAATTAACAGCTGAGATCAAGTAATTGGCTCGTTCGTTAGACTCGGAATAAAAGGAAACGTTTGCTCGAACGTGTCGGCTGTAACGGTAGTGCCTGCCAATTAATAAATGAATAATTTTAACTAATGTCAAACAATAATAATAATTCAATAATATCTTCAACAGAAAATCACGCTTGAAACTGACATAATCTAATACTAAACCTTCGATCCCCAAATTTGAATATTCAATATCCAAACAGGAGAAACAGAGATTCTCCACAAGGAAAACCACTAACTACTTCATAAAAGGAAACCGAGTACTAAAACTGAAACGCGTTGGAACACGTTAGAACGAATAATACTATCGATGCAACGGCGGACGAAACAAGAACGAGTAGTTAAACGAAACGAATCGTCGGCGATAGGGCAGAAGATTAATTAAACGGAATTTCGGACAAACGAGCTTTCGTCGCGGAACATGCAACGATACGTTTAATCGGACGGCGAAAGCGGTTGAATATTTCACGGGCCCTGGACGCGAGGAATCCAACTCGAACTATAAACGGTCAACGGTGTAAATACTTGTCGAATATTTTACGGACCCCTTAATCGGACGTCCCGCGACCGGACGCATAAAGCTGACATCTTTGTTACGCCGGTCATTATTTAATTGAAGGGTGAACGCAACTCGCAATCGAATAATGCCGGTCGTATAATTCGCGTGACTAATGAGCAATTGGGCGCGCACACGTGTGTTTATACGGCGTTATGTAAGACCGAGCGACCGCGCACGACGCGACGCCGGGATGAGTCACGATCCGCGCTTCACCGGATGCTAATTGGTCGATAATAATTGTCTAAAAGGACCGGTTCGGTAATTGAGAAACCGTACGGGAATTATCCGGATGCCGGGCGAGCCGAGTCCTCGTCGTAGCGCGCTATTCAGACGCGACTGCGTGGCGAGCACCGACGGAACTGTTTAGATCGGACGATAGAGAAATTATCTCGGCCGTATCGCGACCGATTATCGTTCCGCCAGATTAATTGCGAGCCACGGAAAATTAATATTTACGAGGCACGCTGATCGCATGTCCACGGGGCTGATCCATGGAAATGGGATCCCATAAATGTCTCTGGTATTTATGGTTACGCGAAAAACTCTACACAAAATAACTGTTTTATTTATGACTCGTAATTACGTAGATCGTAGGAGGTGGCTCGAACGGGTACGCATAAACAACACAGCTGTTCGGAATACAGTAACCCGCTTTTTTCTTTTCGCCTCACTGCGACCGTAAACACTGTACGCGAACATGTGATTCCATTTACGCGGGCCACTCGGTACATTAATTGTTTCTTATGGTTGCGCCGCCGCGCGCTTAATCACCAGCGGATGCTCCCTTCGAGAATGACTTGTTCTTTGGATACACGGAGCTGGGTGGTATTAAATGTAACATAGAATGAACCTCTTCGATTGTAATTGATGCGAACCTATTCATTCCGGGACAAATCGATTTAGATTTCTTTGGAAACCATTGAATTAACGTGTTCACGTGAGATATCCAATTGCGTTATTAATCGTCGGAGTTGAATACCTCAGGAGGCTTCGGACGAAGGTATCTAAAGTCAACAAAATTTTAATCCAAAAAATTCTCATCTGTGAAGGCTTAAGTCATCTTAATAGGTTAATTTATCAGTCTAATCTCTCACTAAACGGAAAATGTGTCTCTAACTCCGAGCACTACCATTTAGTCCTGTAAAAATATAAAATTTTTAACTGAACATGACGAATCTAAGTGTTATCTGTATTTTTTAAATATCAATTATTACTTCTCTATTATCAATCGTTAACCTTCGGAGTGAACGTAGATATAAAATAAGCATCAAAATTGTTTCTTCTTGTAATACAGTATTAACGATAAAGTAGTTGTATCGATCGTAGTTAACTACCGAACAGTTAAACTATCTTTTTGAAATTCCTCTATAGAAACTCCAAGAGTACATTTATTTATAGCAATTGATTTTCAATTCAATTTTCGCACTACTACTATCTTTTTAAGAATTGTAAAAAGAAGAAATCAGGAATGTGTCAGTTTGACCGGTCAGCTACTTTTAGTGGTAAGAAATAAATCATAGGGCAAAGGGTTTATTACAGCGGCCGATATCTCACTCCTGATATACATGTTGGGACCAAAATTGTGATCACGAGTGAGACTCATGAAAGTAGTGCAAAGAATTGAAGGTATCGACGTTTAACCTGTTACTTTGAGTGGTACAACGGGGTTAAACGCGTGTAAACAGGCTGGATGTTGTGTTAAGAACAGCTGCGCGCGAGGCGTTCATAATAAGTACCCGGACAAAACGATGCAATTAATCAAGACCCTTCTTCGTAGTGCACGGAATATTAGGGGATTCCGGAGCACCGCCACGCCAGGCATTTAATAATAAATGGTTCAACGTGACACGTACATTTCCCTAGTCATTCATGGTACACGCCATTGCAATCGCCCCCCCCCCCCCCCCCCGGCCACGTAAACAGCCTGTTGGTCTGAATTCACCCCAGTTTCTTCAACCTTGCTTCGCCCATCCAATTGACGCCCATCGGACTGCGGCGTCAATGCCGTTTAGTTGGCCTAGCCGTGCTTTTATTCGATCGCCGCGACTTTTAATACTCGAATTCTTGAAAGTTTCTGGAATTTCGAACCCTTTTCGCTAGAATCGTCTTTCTTCCTTCGTTCTGGTTCAACCCCTTGGTTAACCCTGATTTAATTCGTCTGGGTTTGTCAAAATATTAACCCTCTGCACTCTAAAGACGCCTCTCAGTCGCCAATTGATTTGACAGAGCAACATTGTAAAGTTTGATATTTAATATGAAACTTTCTATAACGCACTAAATAATGACACATTGAAATAAAATAGTTTTGTTCCTGAATCTATACGTGATTTTATCTAAAGTTAGTTTCAGAGAATGTCGTTGCTGAGTATTTCCAGTGAAACACGTTCGTAATGCGAAGGGATAAGTATGAAGGGATTGTTTGCAGTTAGATGAAGTTTAGAGTTTTATTAACGAAGCGATTGTCCAAAAACAACGCATAATATTGGAGTACGAATATTAGATTTGAAATAACGGAGAAATGATGGTTCATTTTAGATTTAGAAAACATGCGGTGCTTGTATCCTCTATTAAAACGATTTATAGGTAGGAATTGTACCTAAGAAATTGGTTCAGATATTAGTGATACATTCATTTTTCACGTTGATTATTTTTAACGACTATGATCTATTACTCGACGAATAATAGAACGAATTTCCAAGTGAATGTTAATTAAAAAAGATCAACGTTTCACGAGTGCGAGCAGAATATCACGGACGAAAATTCTAACCGAGGGAGTTACGTCGCCCCATAAAAAGTGTTCGTATCAACGAACCAAGATAATACACGAAACTCGTGGTCCTTGAACCGAGCGCCGCAATTTGCGCGGATATGACAGAACGTCGTCTCGCAGCACGTGTCGACATGTGGGTGGAATAGATGAAGCTGACGCGAACAAGAACGCGATAGTTGGCTTAAGTGACGCGGCTCTGGAAGGTCAGAATTCCTTCCGTAGAACGGCCCTACAGAAGTCTACACGAGATGAAGCGGTTCCGCGACACCTGGAATTCTACTTTTCTCATGTCCAATCTACGTGATTTTCTTGATTTTCTTCAAACCTAATTCCAGCTGTCTGCCTCGACACGGATGAAATGAATAAATTGCAATTTAAATAACATAAACTGAAAGACAAGAGACAATCTGCATACATTTAATAACTGTCCTCGTTAATATGTGTTAATCAAATTTCCATGCTATAATTAATTGGAAGTAAAATAAAAATGTAGTTCTTTTATTAAAACAACAGTATGATATCCTCGTTAACACGTTCGCTAATAATAATACATATTCGTGACGACCACAATCCTATACTTAAGAAAATGAAATTAATGTTACATATTTTGCGATTTAAAATTGTAAGATATTATTAATTTAAATATAAATTATAAGATATAAGAACATTGTGGGACGCGCTAATATTGTTTAATTTCGTTTCTTCAATATTTTATTCGGAAGATTTGTCGGATTTAACATTGCAACCGAGAAGCTTACGTTAGAAACGAATGATAGTAACGAAAGTTGTTAAATAATATCGAATCTCTTGATTGCAATGATTATTAGAATACCAAATGTTCAACGGACCATAATGTATACGTTCTATTTAACGATATTACATTCCTGGTCATGTAGCGAATGTACGCCTCAACTTGAACTTTTCAATTACAGGAAAACAGGTGGCCGAAAACAGCAAGGAATGCCGGTGCGTCTAACAACAATGCTCGCCGTTTCTAGTCGAACGGAATGTTGCAATCCGTAACCCTGTAACGAGACGCTCGCGACTGCTGTCGCGTCGTGTCACGCGAGCCAAATTAATTTCACGAAAAGCGACACAGCTACTTGCTGGAGCTCGGCCGCGAATCTAACGGGTGTGATGCGGCGTTTTCAGCGCGACAATTTCGTTCAATTACATTCGCGTAACGCCTAACCGAGTCCCGGCGAACACGGTTGCCGGAAATCAAACGACTGTCACTGGATCTCGTGAATCTTCGAGCAATTATCAGCAATAAAATTCGATTCACCGCGTGCTACGATAAACGTACCCCAATTTCGTGATATACTTCGAACTATGTCAAGTGTCTTATCCGTTCGACACTGAATGTCACAGTTATCACTAGACAAGCGAGATAAAGAAGCTTCAATTTACACTTTCGATTGCTGAGGAACTGTGAACACAGAATTGTTTAATGTGTATTATTATCATTCGTTTCAATTGAGTACAAAAATGATCTCCGATCGATCCAGAAGAGAGTTTCTTTTTTCTGAAAGTCTCAGACTTTCTGGAACTTTGACGATAAGAATTCTACTTTGGAAAGTGTTCGGTCATATATATACATCCTACAGTTTAATACGTGCTCATTGTGAAAACGAGGTCACTAACTCACACCTAGTTACTCATTGTCCAAGTCATACGAAGTGCAAGGTCCATAAGCATAGTTCACGTTGAGTTATGACTACGGGCTGTAAATCCGAGCAAAACCCTAACTACATAGTCGCCAGTTTCTGTGCAAGAACCGGCCAGCGAATAGGATGAATTTGAATTAAGTCGTTGCGGCGTGACTAAAAAATCTTCAAGAACACGGAACAAACGTTTCTTCTACAAACTGTAAGAAAACGAACTATTCACTTTATCAGATTAGATATAATATTCATTTAAATTATCAATGCAGATAACGTTATCATAAAAGAACTCACAAATCGATCGATTACAGTAAGAACATTCAATAACCACAGTTTAGTCATACGTCCTCACTTCTAATACCACTCGAAGCGATTTTCACATTCATTATAAACGGTATACCGAGTATCAACTAATACTCTTTACTTCAACGATTTGAAATCCCTCTGCGGTCTTTCCGGCAGACTCAAGAGCGTCATATCGAGCCGTATCGAAATCCTTTCCAAATTTAAATTCTCAATCGCGACCGTTCCTGGGAAATCGCATTAGCAACGGAATGAAAGGGAAACGAAACGGCGCGGCGTCTCGCAACGGAATCGGCCGAGCGCGTATTTGTCGTACGCACACGTATACTGGGTGGCTCGTCCAACCCTGCCACCGGGAATCAATTCGCAACCACCCGTCGTCGCAGGATGAAATGTTTTCAACGAAAGTCGCCTGCTATCGGGTACCGTCTACAATATAGCGATTACTTTTTTCTTACACCGCTCGTTGCTCGTGGTACGAGGGTCGCGTTCATCAAGGCTAAAAAGCTTCGAGACACCATTCGTATCTCGATGAAAAGGTGGAACAAAAAGGCCGCTAATTATCACGTTGCACGCTCCCCTCGATATCGTACGGTATTTGCATGAAACATATTTTCACGTGGCGGACAGTTTACAAGCGATATAAGTCGTGGGGCAGGTGAGTCAGGTAGCTCACCCTGTATACGCGCGTTCAACTGCCCCGCAAATTTATCGTCGGCAGACGAGCTGCCAGGTGGCCGTTTCGTCGTGGCCCAGCGAAAAAACTTGCAGGAGGTAAAGATCGATTCCCGGTAGTTGATCCGCGTGTGTCCACTCGCTGATGTATCTCCCTCTCTCTGGCAACCCTCTTTATCTCTGTCTCTGTCTCTCGCTCGGCCGGGTCTCGCGACGTTGTGTTCACTACCAAATTATTGCGGCCCATCGATCATCGAAATTTGACACTTATATGCACCGAAATCTCCCTAACAGTGCCACGGCCCGCGGGCCGGGGATGATCGATCGCTCCTCGCCGTGATTGATCCGCGGCTACCGCGCGGAATACGTCCCGGGTCGAGGGGTCGCGGCTTTCTTCGTCGCCTGCCTTCGGGGGACTTCCATTGGCCCACGGTCGACCGTGACTGTCGAGAAATTTTGATGAAACGGTAAGCGATCGAGTCGCGTTCCGAACGCTTGCGGGGATGTGACCAGCATACGTAGTGGTAGTTTGGGCATTGGCAGCGGCTTTCGTGACTACAGGGTTCGAGTGTTTCGTGAGATGGAGAATTTGGATGCTGAGGATATTGGAGAGTGAGTTTTGCACTCGTTCAGAAACCAAGTTCTGGTTTATGTAATGGAACATTGGTTAGCTGTGAGGAAGGGTTAGTTGAATTTATAGTATCATTTTTCTTGCGAATCGAAGAACTTTACGGTATTTGATTGATCGATTAAAATAATGATAGGGATTATTTAATACTAAAACCACCGGACGAGTCGTATTGACCCATTCCCGATTTATTCTTCTCGGAATAACGAAGAAGATAACAGATGATTTTCCGAGAGGATATTAAAGAAATCGATGCAGCACTCAAACTGAATTGCAAATCAATAAAAATCTCAATAGATGTACTCTTGGAGTTTCTACAGAGGAACTTCGGAAAGTCAATTCAACTGCTCGGTAGTTTTAGTGTTAAGGCTTTGGCATGTTTCGTAGGGTGAAGCCCTTACTGTAAAACAAAAGATACGTATAAATTCAATATTGTTTGGAAACAGAATGATTATTGACGCCGATTCATCGACCAGATAAAAGTGAAAATCCTCGCGCAAAAGAGTATGTACCACACTGTTCTCACACATCCCGCGCATCCCCATCAAACCGAATTCGATCAGTCGCAAATTTCACCATCGAAACTCGAAACGTTCCAATTCCGATGCAACATTTCGACAACCGGCGGCGCTCAGAGACGAGTCTCCTGGACGCATCAAATTAAATTAAGCCAGGTCAAAGAGAAATTCTTTAACGCATACGTCGGCGCGGTTGTTTTGTGGTAGGTGTAGCAGGGCAAAATTGCTTCGGACAGCCTTGACTGGTAGGCTAGTGGATTTCCAGCTAGGCGAGGCCGAAACGGGACGGTGAGAGAAAAATCGTGGTTCCAGAAACGCGTGTAGTGCTGCGGCTTTCCGGGGAAGGGAGTGAGCGAAAATTGCGGTTTAGCGGAGCCACGCTGGAAAACACTGGTCCGAAAAAAGGGGTTGCTAGAGAGACAGACAGAGAGTGACAGAGAGAGAGGGAGAAAGAGAGAAAGAGAGAGAGAGAGAGGTTTCACGGGAGCGGGTAAAATTGAGATGTTACGCGGAGCCGAGCGAAACCGGGCTTTTAAAGGAGCGAGTAAAAAATTGAGACCGTTGAACGCGGGAAAACGAAGTTGGACGCTTAAAGATGGAAGACACGATGTTTCAACGAAATAAATAGTGCGCAGACTAAGTGCGCTAATAGCGTCCCAAAATTTCAGGGCAAAAACTATCGCAAAAATGTTCGGAAACTCTATTAATCAAAAGACTTTTAACCGGCCGCGTAAAATGTTTATAAATATCAATATAAAACAGTATTCACTTTAAAGTAAAAACGATTAAGCTAGCCGTTCTAAAAGTTTTGTGTAATATTCTTTACAACGCATTGGGTCGAAACACGTTTTCTTCTAGAAACACGATAACCAAGAATTTATTTATAATAGATTAGTCGGATATAATAGTTAGACTCTTTAACACTACAGTTACCAGATGCATCGACATGACTCATTGACTTCTTTGTAGTTACTGAAAGATGCTTCCTTGAAAAATTATTAATACCCAAAGTCAAGTATAAATCATTTACAATCTTAATAAATACATTACAGTTTCTACGAAGAAATTGAAAATAGTCAGTTTAAGCGTTCAGTAGTTCTAGCGTGAACTTCGAACCTTTATTAACCCTTTGCACTCCAGAAGTTTCTCACTGGAAATACTCAGTATTTTCTAACGAGATGCAGACGACATTTCCTGAAATCGACTTGACGAGAAGTCGCACATAAATCGAAGAAGAAAACTATTTTCTAGTTTAGTAGTTCAGTATTAACACGTTATCCGTTTTCACGTAGAGTTTTCCTTTTGTAGGGAAGAAAAACCAGTACAATTATTAATTATTTTTCGTTGCAATGTTTGCATTACGCATAACTCAGATACATTATTAAACACTTTCCCGTCGGTTATCTTGTATGTTACGATTGCTTTCTAGTCATTCAGAACCGTTAAATATCAAACTTTACAATATTGCTATGTCAAATCAGCAATTGTCAAATTGGAGACTGAAAGGCGCTTCTGGAGTGCAAAGGGTTAACTTTAGGGCTTCGATGTAATGGTAAAAAGTTCATCGGGAGGATCTTATTAGAAAAAGACTGTTGTCAAAGGGGAGCGTGAGGATCGGCGGGGATCGACGATTACCGAGATCGACGGGTTGACATATCGCTGCTGATCGATAAGGCACGATATAATTTCGGGTGAGCCGGCTCGGGATAAAGACAGTGATAATCCGGCTTTCCGTGGGGCGGTAATAAGAGCGAGATTTCGGGCCGCGGTCGGATTAAAGCGCCGCGAGGAACCCGAAGACGTTGGCCCTCGAGATCGGGAAGCCGATATCGGAGGTGAACGGCCGATTCACCGAGATCTTTCGTATCGGATTATGCCGCGGCGGATTCGGGTAATTCTAAATAATTTTTGCCCCGGCCACGCGAAACGAAACAGAAGGAGAGAGAAGGAGGGAAAAAAACTGAAAGCGGGTGGATCGAAACGGGGAATCGATCGACCGGCCCCGTAACCATCGTACCGTCCCCCTAGGCACTCTTCAAACTTTCACCGTGGTTCCTGAAGCTTTCTGACCACTTGGAACTCGAAAACTTTCGGTCGAACGTGTAAAAACGAATAATTCGGTAATAAAATCGTTACGCTTCGTCGATCGATATTGTAGAGGTTGGATAAAAATGTCTTTCACATATTACTACCGAGGACTTGAGAATCGTTAAAAAATTGAGTGATCGTAGCAGACTATGGTTAAGCAAGTTCACTGACACAGATGTTATTCGTGCATAATTAAGAAGATCTCGTACAAAATGAAATTTAAGTTGTTCAAGTTGTCTGCAAAAATAACGGATATCTGGTTTACAACTTTCCAGACGTTATCTTCATTAACATTGCAAGACTAACGTCTCCATAACGTTTATATTTGAGCTCTCATCGTTCATCAACTGGAATCGCTTATAATCAAGTTACATGAAGTAAAAAGTCATCTCTATTATATTATGTATTGTTTCAAATGTCTTCCATATTTTGATGAGCTTTATTTTGCAAAGGTCGGTTGCGAAACTATTAAAAAAAACTGCGTTTCTGGGCACGATTTTAAAACTAAAAGTGTGCGGAAGTGGGTTAAGAATAAAGTTGATTGTAATGTTGTGTTTATGTTTGTGACACGCACTGGGTTTGACGTATGGCATTTGAAAAGTTAACACTTTCCGTGTCACGGAAATTTCGGTTATATTTTGTTTATGAACTGTATTGATTTTTTAAATGAAATATTAAGTTATATTCAAGTTTCTGGTACTGTTTATATATTTTGATATTGTTCCTTTATTTTTCCGGTAGCAAGTGCTCCTTAAAAACATTTTCTTACAAAAATTGGTGTGTAACATATGTGGTACACGTGGCACGGAACGAGTTAACCTATAAATTGGACGCGTGAGTCCGTTGGGATAGCAGTGTTAGAATTCGATATATACAGGTAACAGTATGCATTGTTTAAACGATGAATGTATTAGTTTATAAAGGATTATTATAGAATAGTTAATAATTTCAAAGTATTGTTGGAAAGAATTGTTAAAAATACGATGATACGCTTACCGTAACGCTTCCATTAGGTGCCTTTACAGGTGCCTTTCAGAGGTCTGTTACAGCAGTTACTTGACGTTGTATTGTACCTCAAATGGACACAACCGTCTATGATAGCTTGAAGATTTCTTGGCTCAAGTTCGAAATTTATGACGCACAATATTAACAATAAATTCTTCGCTTAATTGAGAGACACAAACGACCGTTCCCTCTTCATTCGCCGCCATGTTGGTCAAGTGGTCACGTGAGGCGACTTCGAGATCAAAATTAAAATATATCGATATTAACATATTCTTATGTTACGTGACCATGAAAATTAATATGGCTGCAGTGTAAGTGGACGCGCGTTTTGTGCTCTTCAATTAAGTGAATAAAATATTGTTATTAGTGCGCGGCAAGTGTTTCAAAGTTGTTTCAAAGTTGTTTCAGTGAATCGTCTAAGAAATTTGAACCAGCTGGACGTTTGTTTGAAGGTAAAAATTTTAAAATATTCTATTTATCAATTGAAAATGTTGAAGCATCTTTCAGTACATTCAACGGCTTTTTCCCATAACCATTCACACGTGTTCATATCTTTGTTCATGATCTATAACTTCATTAATTTACAGTTCTGTGATAGAAGAACTATCCAATCGCAACACACTTGCGTTTTCAACCGACAGTTGTTTTCAAGGGAAGAGACACTAAAGATCTACAGGAAAAGTTCCAGAACGTTCATGTGCACCACTACAAGGTAAGTCTCAACATTTTTATAATTCTTTACTTTCCCATCAGTATAGGCTTATACACGATCAAAAATCCTACTTCAAAATCAGCATGATTGGTTCAACCTTAGAGGTTAATAATTAAAAATCAGTATTCGCAATACCATAGCTCATATACAGGACACAATGAGAGGTTAAAAATCATAATTATAGAAATTCGAAGATACTGCAAGTATAATTCACTTAAAAGACAGTTATATCACCAACAAATTCATACAGCGCAACCCTAAATGAAAAAATGTTTATTATCGCAACGCACATTAAAAAACATATATTAAAAAAGTAATTTTTTTCCGTAATATCAAGCATAAAAATTAGAACCACCTAATGCAGTGACATTCGACAAGATAAACCTGCAATAATAATAACGTAATTCAATTACGTAAGTTGACGTCACATTATTTTTATTTTCTATATTTTCTTCGGCAAAATCGTACGGCACTCAACGTGTTAATCACGGTAGACGGTTTGATAAGACTTTTCCCAAGGGTTTAAGAGCAAAAGCAACCAGTGCGCTTGGTTGCATCCAGTCGTAACGATCTCGGTGCATCATCTAAAATCCTAGACTCTACGTTAACGTCTTGCGATATTACGGGGGACCAGGATACGGGAGGATTTTCCATGTTCCAGTAAACATTGGTTAACACGCGGCAGGCGGTTCGAGCTAACCTTCGCGTGTCCGCGCGTGTGTCGTTAATGATAGTTTACGCGCTAGCAGACTCGGGTAGCGGATAAATATCGAGCGGCTCGGTGATTCTTGCCGGTTGTAGTTAGCCAGCGGATCGTCCGAGCGGCAACAATCATTCGGACGTTCTTATGGGTATCCGTTTGTTATGGGACGCGTACCGCTGGGCGCAATTAGTGCCGGCATAATCTGTAACGTGACTGTAATCTGTCACATGACTGCCTCCGTCTCCACCAATAATGGACTGGACAAGATATTAGAATGATGACTGGGTTTATTGAATGAATGACTAAGTCCCGCTCGATCTAGGTCAACTGAATTACAGCTAAGGTTGAAGCTGTATTTTTAACGTCTGCTATGCGGCACGCTGCGGAGAGGAAGTTACCGTATGATTCGAACAAGGTTGTTGTTTATTGTAGCGTTGTTTGTTACGTGCTGCTCGTTAGGCAGCGGAAATCACAGCTAATAATTTACCTGTCAGCTGAATTGGTTAGAGGAGAATATAATGAGATGAATGTCATTGAGTAAAAATTGTTTCGTAGTTTAAGTACTTAGCTAATTAAGTAAATGTGAAGAAGAAAGTGTGTTATTAAACAATAATAGTATTCTCAAAGTTTAGGCAATGTTATAATGGACTTCTAAAAGTAATTTGACGCACTATAATCATTTCTTTTGAATAAGAGTCTAACACAGTTCAGCTCCTTCTTTGTATAGGACAATCATTGAGAAGCCTATGAATAGACTTCCGGTAGATAAAGCGTTAAGTTTAGTAGTCCGACACTGCACATCGTGTGTCATTATATTATGAACATCGGAACTTGGCCAAATTACGGTCGTGACGGCTTTAGTTTGTCAATTTTGTTCTTGGTATCTTACACCGTTGGAGTGGTAGAGTCTTTCTTATGACATTCCAGTTTGTCGAAAGTTCGTGATACCAATCAATTACCCTCAGAAGGTAGCACAAAGTGGAACACTCATAGCGAGTTTACACGAAGGAGGATAACTGACATATTCATAGCTATTGTTCGGGACCAGGTCACAAAATAGTTTCTGGAGAACTTTGAAGGAACTTAGGTTATTGGTACGCTGCCAGTCAGTCTCGATAGCTACCGTGTTCGGTAGCTACTCATGCTTTAACCAGTAGGAAAACAGTGCTAGTTGCTTGAAGCGATGAAACCGGGCTGCTTTTCTTGCGCCGAGTGGTAGGAGGAGTTACAAATTACTCGCAGGAGTTGGTCAGTGTTGCTGACGTAAATAAAAACTAACCGATGTTTGTGAAGTGTACAAGAACGGTTCAGGGTGGAACACTTCCAAAACGATTCATTTTGGAAACAAACTACTAAATATTTCTGCAATACCACTTATTCCAGAAAAGACTACACCCATTTCAGACTGTACAGTAACACCAAAAACTAGCCGAAGATTCTTTATCAGAGTCGTTACACCTTTCCGTTACCATTTTCATAAAGAAACTCGGCAAGATTCCAGGTCACGTTCCAATAAAACTCAAGAACTCCGATTACCAAACATCAAACACCAAACTCGAACAGCACTTCTCACAATACCAGTTTCACAGTTCGATTGGAAATCGTATTCCACTCGACCACCGAAGCGCAACAAACCCAGTCCAGGCAGATAAGAATCAGAAAAACGTTCACGAATCGGACAAACGAGGTAAAACGAGCGACGCCCGGGACCAAGGGTAAACCGCTCCGTGACGAAATGCGGGCGTAGACGCGTCCGCTCGACCGCGAAACCATATTAAATCGGAACCCCTTCGGGCGAATCCGGCGATGCGAGCCAGGTGGCGATTTCAACGGACGCGAGACCCACCCTACTCGCGCCCGATCCCAGAAAAACAGGTTCAAGAAACGAGAAAAAGAAGGGGCAGAACGAAAGCAAGAACAAAAACGTGCACGGCCAGGGAGCCGGAGGGAGCGTAACGGGGGCGAATAAACGGGGCGGCGCATTCATCATCGGCGATCGCGAAATGGATAACGGAAAATGGCGGATGGACCGGATCTTCGGCGCGAGCCGTTCTGGGGCCGGGTTCGTAGAAAATCGAATATCCCGCCGGACAAATGAGTATTTATTGGAATTCCGCCGAATGAATGCGACCGGGGAGAAAGATTCGCTTCCCGCGTCCCTGGCCCGCGTGTTACATGCACACCCTGCTCGCATTCGGCCGCCTTTCAAGCCGACCGGCCGCCTCCGATGTATCCGCACGCGCCTTTCACCCCTACAAACAAAGAGGCCTGGCTATTCCTCTCCATCCCTCTACCACTTTCTCGCAGCGTCCAACCGACCGACCAGCCGACCGACCGGTCCAATACTCCGTGGAAATTGGGTAGACATTGGAAATGAATCGAAAGAGCAAATAACCGGGAGAGTAAGCGACGAAACCTGGTGGCTACGGAGAGCAAGGGGCGCAGCTCCGGCCGGGGCTGCAGCCTTTGTGCGTCGGCCGGTTCAAGTGCACTTCCACGATCGCCTGGAACACGATTTCACTGCACTCGCGAGGGATACTCGAGTCTTGCTCCCTCTTTCCCACCCTCGAGCACACTCGATCCAGCTGATCCATCCCGGCTGCCCCACCTTTTCGCTTGCTTTCTCCTTTTGACGGCGCCCGGCAACGAGAAAATGGCGCGCTTCCACCGCTCTGTTAAATGTTACTGATTGAATTTTCGGAGGGCGATTCAGGTGACAAAAGGGGCCTCGAGTGTGTCCATTCGTTTCGCGAGCCGGTGGCCCCGGTTTTCAATGCGGGTCGCTCGTTATCCCGCACTTGGAAATTGGGGTGATTGGCGTTGGTAAGGGGACAACGACGCGAAGGGTGGAGGTCGACAGTCACCGTTTTCACTTGGACATGAATTAATTCGTGTTCGGTTCACGTTCGGTGCGAGTCGTTCCAATGGATTTCATTTTGACCGGCGGTCGACTCTTGAGATGATTAGATCTGCGCTTGATTACACCTCGGTCGCGGATTCCGTGGGATCGTTGCCGGTACGCGTGCGGCGCAATCGGGAATCCAGTTTTTTTGGATTAATTTAATGGACGCTCTGTCGGTGAGAAGTTTAATATTGCATTCAGTGGAACGAATACACTCGGAGAAATAATACGGGATACAAGTATGAATATAGGATAAATAAGGAATTTCTTTTTTCCTATAACGTGGCGAGCAGTCCCACAAAGGGACTCATGTATATTTCATTTCTGTCGCCGAAGCTGGATTATAAGAATGTAAATTTATGCAAATCCCCGGTTGTTTAGTCTATGAAATCTAATTTCGAATATTATTGATCACGCGATTCGATTACAAATTATGAATATACGAACTATTATTTTTTCGGACGTCTTCATTCTGTGTTTTTGTGAAACGACGCAACCGACGCGGGGATTATTAACGCGTGTCTTGAGGCCAGATATTTCTCGCGCCCGGCGCAGTTAAATATTTCTATCGGACTTTTTTGTGTTCTCTTCTAAGCTCGGATTATGAAAGTATTTAGCCGGTGAGTTTCCTTAATTAAAATTCCGACGTGATTTTTCAAGAAAACTTCGTTTCCTACTCGCGCCGGGGCATATTTAATTTATTTCCGTATCTAAGGTTAAGCAGTTTTAATTAATTCCCCGCAGCTGCCTTCTTTTTCATTTTCATCCGTGACCGGACGCGTTTGGCTCCCGACGAAAGCCGCGCGATTATATTTCGAATATTTTTTTCCTCCCCCACACCCGCGGCCGTGTTAATAAATCGGCAGAGTATTCCGCGCGAGCTCGGCGCGCCTTAAGGAAGTCAACTTTCTTTAATTAAAAGTAGCACGGTGGCTTAGTTCCGAGCAAATTCAACCGGGAGCACCACTCCGGTTTTTGAAGTATGATTAACGAAACCACGCGATTCGGGCCGAGTTCCGAGCGTGCCGTCGGAAAAAACAATTTTTGTGCGATGATTATTCCGTGAATAACCGTGGAACGGCTTTCGCGGCGTCGAGAATTAAATGCAAATGCATGTATTGCTTATAAATGAGTTAGCAGCACTACTGCCGCATCAAATTATTCAAAACTTAATGGAGATTCATGTATTATTGCCCCGTATGTGACACTACAAAACTTTCCAAAATTCCTTTCGCATTATAAGTTTCCAACATTCCTTTCATACTAGGAAGTTAAAACTTTACTACGATATCTGTACACAGAATAAATTATGAACACACGTGATTTAACGTTAAACTCATTCTTTCGATCAAACGAATCAACGATTCATTTCCCTCTTATGAGATCTTCGCTTGACAAATTATTGTTCGAGATAATAGAACTATCACCGTGCTGACAGAACTTCGTTCCAGGAATCCGCGGATGTTGACTTGTTTACCGGCAGAGTTTCTTTCAGGAAAAGAGAGAAAGAACCCGAAGACAAACACAAGTGGAGCTCATAAAGTGTCTTCGCAGGTTCGTCTTCAGAACACTCGGGCAGAGGGCCGAAGGTGCCAGACTTGCCGCATACTTGCGTCCTATTAGTCGCCGGCAATTACGCGTTAATGCCTCCAGTTAAGGCATTAATTATTTACACAAGATGGCTGCGGGCTTAAGGATTCCTAGGGGCTGCCAAGGCTCTTGGTTTCTCGAGGCTGCACAGACTGGCTGCTTGTCTGGCGACTGACTAAGCGTTTCCGAGACGAAGGAATTTAATTAGTTTCAAAGATGATCATTGCAATTCAAACGTCGCTTTGGGGACATTTAAAGTCGCGTTTCGATGTTCCCGTTAAAACCGTTACGCCACCGCGTGGCGGGTAAATACATATCGATAAATCCTAATCCTGCTTCAGAAAATCTAATTTAAGTCTAAATAGAATTCTAGCTGAATCCGTAATCAGGGCATTACTAGAATGTCCTATAAATCTATCACACTTCGGAACAGCGTGGAGCGTTACAAACTTTCTCGCGTACACCTTCGACAAGCCGAATACAAGAAACCCATTAGCGGTGCCATGCTCGGACGTTTAAAGGGGAAAACAAATGGGAAACGTTAATAGGGAGCGGAATTATGTCTGGTTAGTGGGCGAATGAAAAAGGTTAACGAGTGGGAAGCGTCAGCGAGTTGTTTCTTGCGTGATCGTAGGCGAGTTATCAACGATCGATCCTCGCCTAATTGAATTTTTTCCCCGCCAAATCGTTCGCGCGGCGGGCGTTCGCAGGAAACGCGCGGAGAATTTCCGCGTGGGTCACTTCCGTGTTTCGTGCCACGGCAGAAACGGCCAGTTAATACGGTCCCCGTACGTGCATCGGGAAAGTTAGCGACGCGTAACTGATGGGAACGATCGTTCAGTGTCGTGCGTCGACATTAAATTAGATATCATTACGAAGTTGCCGGGTCCCGCGTGTTTAAATGATTCATTCCACGCCGGGGAGCGGGATATCAGAATACACCGGTGGTTTCTTTGCTTTCCGCTATCCCGACCCCTTGCTCCCGTGATTAATGATCGACAGGGAACTACTACGTGTACCAGGATACTTTTAAACGACCCGCCTTTCGAAATATCCCGTCGCTCCAACCTTTGCACGGGTAATAAGAACATCCACGGTTATTAAAGCTACGACGTTTCACATTTCATTCGGTAAAACCGAGGCTACCGAGTATTGAATGCGATTGACATTATTTTTAAAAATTTTGTTTCCAACAAAATTAAATATTCCAATAAAACTGTTTAATTCTACAATCCTTTAGGATATTCGGTAACTTCGAGACATCGACAATTGCGAAATAATAATACTGAAGGCGGTTATTTATAGTGGTACGGTAGTTCTAGTGTTAATCCTAATTCGAGCAGTTCTCTAATATTTTTACAAGGACGCGAAAGATGAATCAATAATGATAAATCTTGTATACCAGGTTCCCATAGAATTATCTATTGGCACGAAACATTTAATGGAAATCTGTAGAAACAAACAGAAACAGAACCAATAACAATCAGACAAATGAATCTCTTAGCTAATAGTATACGCAACAAAAGAATTTCGAAACGGAGTTTCACCTTCTCCAGTTAACAATCTTCCACTTCGCCGATCGTTGAATATCGTCGAATAATCACCAGCACCGACACGCGGGACGCAACGCATCGAAAAACAAGGAAGACATCGGCAAGCCTTAATTCAATTTTCCGCGATCCTCCGCGCGACAGGCAATTTCCTCGGGGCAGACGAACGTTCGCCGAGCGTGGGAACCGATTCCGTTAATGAAGTTACGAGCATTAACGCGGTAATTTAATCGCTCCCAGTGAAAACCTATCGGCTCGTTGTTCACGGGCCGCACGATATCGCGTTCGCTGGAAATCGAAGCTCGTTTTAAACGCGCGCAGCCGGCTGTTCACCGCTGTATGATCGGTTCATCGCGTACGAATGAAACTCGCCGCGCCATGGCGTCCTTCGAGGGGATCGATGTCCGATAACCCGGTTATGAGGTCGTAATTAACTCGCGGCCTTAATTATAAACGCGATCTAACTCGGACGAGGCGGTTCCGGGCCGAAAACCAGCTCGGCCCTGTTTTTCCCGGCGCGGGAACGCGGCGCGGCGGGAAAAGATTCTTTGTATAATCCGCGCGGAGCCCGTTCTCGGCGTGTGTGCCCAGGAAATGAATCCAATTTCGTGGAATTGACATTTCATTCTGTCATTTATTATTCATACGCCGGCCCGCGGATCTGTTGACATACATATAAAACTCCGAGCACCAGGAATCGTCGCGTAAGCCTCTGTCTCGCTGCTGTTCCCGTGAAACGTTTTTATCGTTCTCCAATTATTTTAGTATGCGGATTTTGGTCACGAGTTTCGCCGCCAGGACGTGACGGAACGGAAGTTCGCGCTTCCACTGAGTCACGTAGGTGTCTTCAATATTTGTAAATGAGGGAATTGTTTCGCGCGGAATATGAATCTTTTTGGGAAACAAGTGAAATGAGGGAAAAAGATTTCGTACTGGTCACTTACAACTAGATTACCGAGCATTAACTGCTGAACAAGTGAAGACAAAAAGGAAAGTGAAACAAAATTTAGAAGACTTAAATCCCATCCAAACGTAGGAATAGGACGTATTTGTATAACTGGCAAGGATAGAATAAACGAATACCAAAAACTGCTTAATATCAACGGTCATAATGGTTTAGTAAACGTTAGCGAAGGAAATACGGAATTTCATTCGTTGTACTTTTACGACGATTAACGTGATATTTAAAATTTGCAAAAACTGCAACGTAAACGTCAGCCGATCGACACGAGAAAATCGCGGAATTTGGGAATGGCGGGACCTCCCTTGAAAAGACAGCCGAGTCAGCCGCGGAACAAGCTCATCCGTCCGATAAGACACGATCGGAGCATTTTTTCGTGGCCGCCCAGCGACAAATTGACAGCCGCTGTCGATCTACGGGAATCGCTGGTAAGTTCGGAACGAATCCTGCGCGGATGAACCGTCGCGGAGCAGAAAACGAGCGTTCCCGTCTACCTCTGAATAGCAATGTCTCGCTGCGAGGTGGAGACGAGGGAGCCGGCGCACGTGCTTCCGGTTCACACGCGGAACTCCGTCGCGATATTCATGGAATTCGTGGGACGTAAAGCGGTAATGAGCCCGTCAATTTCGCGCGACGCCCGCTGAAATTAGGGGAGGCAAGGCAGTCGGGACGGAGAGGCTGCTGATAAGTCATGCAAGGAAAGAGTCGGATACGTGATTTTTCGTGGGTTCAGACGGCACTTTATCGGGGAATTCGACGGAGTTCCGTTTCCGTACCCTTTACACGCTAGAAATTACGCGTCGAACAAGAACCAGGGTGATTTCCTTGGAACACGGATTCCCCTCGCGAATAATAATCGCTCGTTGAAAACCGATAGACGTTCGTTTCCGTTTGTTCGAGAATTAATATTCCAAATTCAATTTCAGGCAGACGGAAATAGACTTATAGCGTTTGTTAGTAACTGTATTTGTTTGATTGAGAATATTGGATAATCTTCTCGCCTTTTTTAACACTGGAACTACCAGTGAAAATGACTGGTTTCGACTGTCTTGCTTCGCGATCACTGATATCTTAGAAGCACTCAATATTCGAAATGATCTTGAAAATAGTTTCACTTGAATACTATAATGAACGTCTGAAGAAACTGACAATAATCTATCGTTACTATTTTCATAGGAGTTACATACTCATCGTATGAAATGCTCGGTGGTTCTAGTGTTAAGGAAGATTGAAAAGAAGATTTTGTAAAATTGTAGTCGTCGAGTGAGCTGAACTAATTTTACACTAACTTCAATTTTACCTTCGTTGACGGTTTAATAAAAGATATTCTCGGTTGTTTTTTACTTTTATAAAAATATTCACTGAGAAGTCAACACGAAGATGCGTGGTCGAATTAAGAAGAAGTCAAGATTTATTTCTACTTCTGAAAAATATAGGATAACGAGACGGTCGTTACTTATAGATGAATGAATATAAATATAATGGAAGCAGCGAAGCCCGTAAATATCCGTGATATACATACCGATCACACCGCCGCGAAATATTCATCTAGTGGCGACGTTAATGTGCGATAACACCTACACGCTGCTAATAACCGAGGAAACCAGGTAACCGATGTTCCACCCATATTTCCCATCGCGCTACTCGCCCCATGCTTCTTCATTAATTAGTATGTCAGCTTCTCGTTCCGCTTACTCCGCGAAGGACACCGGTAACGGCACTGATAACCAGCGAAACACGACATTAGTCTTATTACTCTGTCCGAAAAAACCACCTCCATAATGAACTAACTACCACCGCCCGTTAATAAATTAATGGACGAGACGTATTATGGCCGTTCGGAATTAGGTGAAACATTATCCCTGTGCCACGTCCACCTTTCGCTCTAAGATTAAATGCGAAAACTTGGAATTTCGAATTACGCTTAAATAATGAATAAATAATAATGAAGTACAATGAAATTCTCGTTTAACTAATATATGTAAGGAGTATCTTTTCCCACGGTTAATTTCGAGCGTCCGAAGCCTCGTTGAATGTAGAAGCGATCGGGCAACGAAGCGCGACAAAGGAAGTTCATAAAGATATCGAGCGATTCCGTTGAATAAAACCCTGCGCAAAGGGATTATGGAAAAATGAAGGAAGTATTATTTAAAGGGCTCGAGGGGCGAGGGGCAAAGTGTATCTTAAAGTACGGAATGCTAAGCGACGATGAAAAGGAGAGCGTGTAATCGAGGGGGACAAGGAAACTGTATGAATATACATGCGCCGAAAGGGGTCGCTACCCTCCCCGTTTTATGCATCTTTACACGCAGGAAACAACCTGCAGAAGGTAATTAGCATTTTACCAGCGAGTATTTTCGCGCTGGGAATACCGGGTTGACGGGAACACTGTTGCCTCGAAGGATATATAGTTCTAACATTGAATTATTCCAGTGTTCCCGAAACATTTCCCTTTCTTTCAATTTCTCGTTTGCTTGCTCGGAATTTTATGACTCCACCCATCAAAATTACTTGGGAAACAAAGAGAAACGAGAAAATGCCTTTTTATTAAAGTGCAACGACCCAGTTTACAAGCACCCGCTCCTGCAAATAGCTGCAGTTGTTAAATGCATTCCGTTGTTTCCAAAGCTGCAACGTATGGCTGATCATGGAAAGTTTCCCATCAAATAATAACGCAGACTGAGCGAACATTGTTGTAAGATAATCCTTGATAATTCCGTATCAGTTAAATTTGACGATAATCACGAGTCACCTATACACGGTCACCGTAACATTGAATTTGGTATTTAACAGATAGAAAGGAGAAATAACATCAAGTACTAAATGAATTGAGTTTCAATCCGTTTCACCCGATCGATCGCAATGGAAAAGAAGCAATATTCGTTCCAAGGAAATCATAGGTTCCCAATTATCTGTATAATGTCTTCAAACGAAGGATCGTTTGTACACTTTGGCTGCTCGTGAAAATGACTGGAAACGTGGGAACCAACTCCCACAATAAATCGGTCGTTTTCATTTTACACCGTGGATTTTTCAGTCGTCCGAGCGTACAGGGCAAGAAATTTCACCGGGAAGACGAAGTTCATAGCGCGCATCAACAACCACGCGCCCTCGGTCGCGTAATGAGAACTCGAAAAACAAGAAAAAACGTGAGCTACGCGCCCCTCGTCGAGAGAATTCCACAAGACTCTCGCGAACATTACGCGAGATTTCTTGCAGCGTTCACGCGAAGGAATTACGAACGCAGTTCAACGTCGTATTACTTCACGAATTCGGTTCTCGAATTTCCTTCTGTGCTGCGATACTTCCAGCCACCCCGCGGAATTTATCTGGTCCAATGAAAAGTTCTGGCAAAGAGAGTAAAAATTAGAATGAAATTAAGTATCTGTTTAATATTCCTCGCTTCGCGACAGAATTTACACACGTAGCAAGCTTTCTAATTGATTCTTAAAAATTCGATTAATTTTCCCAAGATTTCAATAATTTGAAATCCCCAAAATTCTATTTTCATTGCAACGAGTTCAAGACAACGGAGCATGAAATAAAATAGTATATTACAGTAATTACCCACTTAATTTATCGGTTTTAATAAAACTTATCAATCTTCCAAAGATTCCATACGCCAGAGACGCGTTAAGCTCCATAACCTATCGATAACTGTCACTACCATTTTCATTAACACTAAACGTACCGCGACCGGTCGAACGATCGGTATTAAAATTTGATTTTAAGTTTTGCATTTCCCTTCGACGATTTAACCTTATGTCAGTATATATATCCCCTTAATCGGGTTTTCAATCTTTCTTTGTTTCCGCTAAGAAAAATTTATTGTCTACCTCGTTTGGTTTTATCTTACAAGCAATTATTTATCAATAGATTGTTATAAAGTGCCGATACATTTAACGTTAACATTTCAAGATTGTCGATTTACAGAAATCCTCGTAATATTCCAATCGAACCGTTTCGTCGCTTCAAAGCGCGACTAAAGCACAGCGTAGAGACCGAAGAAGATCACACGCGCGAACAGCGTCAAAGGGACTGTGCCGACGAATCAGGTCGTGTCGTTCTTATCAAACGCGCAGCAGTACAAATATCCAGCTAATCAGGGAGGATCGTCTAAATTCGCGTTGCCGGTAAACTCGGCGCTCTGATTCGTCGTCTCCACTGTGGGATCCTTGCGCGGAACGCGAGAGGGACGGGACGTGGCCGAAAAGAGAGGGCAAACGGAAGGGACGCAGTAAATTCGAGAAACGAACGGACGATTATAGCTCGACGGTTTCTTTTAGTTATGCAAACTGGCCGGGCCCGGGGGAGGGGGGTTGCTCTTTCGCGCCGGAAATCGTCGGAATTCTCTCGTTAAGGGAACGGGGCGCTAGCTGCATCTCGAAAAGGAACGCCGTTTGCCTCGTAACGGAGGCCTGCCGCGGCAGACCTGAAAAATACACCGCGATTCTGGGAGAATCGACTGCCCGCCGAGAGTCCGCGAGATATTGCCGCTATTCGGTCCCCCTTAACTCCGATATTACGCGTTCCGCGGTGTCAATTAACCCCTTCGGAGGGGAATTTTAATTAATCCAATTAAAAAGTGTTTTATCGTCGCGTCGATTCCGCCGTTACACGGCCGAAATTCGTGTTTCGAGGACGCGTTCGGAATGGAGCTGTTAACAGTGACTAATTAACTTTGTATTTTAAGGTCGCGGTGTCCGGTTCTCAAGCGCTCGATCATTCCTAGCGGGGGAACAGGGTACGAGGAGGCACGATTCGAATTGTATTTTTCGGCCGGTGCTTGATCGGGAGTTCGAAACGAGATACGAGCTCGGAGGATACCTTTGATTCGTTTTTTGAAACGGGGATTGCGAAGAATATAAAGGTAACGGTAGAAGGTATTAAGAGGCTGGTTCGAGTAGCTTCATTTTCTTATAATTATTCGATCGTAATAATCAATCTGGATGCTATGGCGGTATAATGCAGTTGCCGAATGCAATCTCGGCAACTGCAACGGTTGCACAACCGCAGAAACATAATCGTAAAAATAATTCCGACGGGACGTTATTAACTTCGGAAATGAAGGCGAAGATCGAATTACGAGGTCGCGCGCCGTGACTTTGCGTAAAGCGATACGCGTACGAGATGATTCCCTTCGGTCCTACTTGTTCCTCGTGAAAACGGTCCGGACTATGAAAGGAGTTCCGCTGATTGCCCGTTAGCACGATAGACGAGGACAGATCAAAACAGCACACTAATTGTCCGTTCAAATTTTCTTTCAAACAATCCCATCTTCTCTACATTCTTCTCGCCGAATTGATTAGAATCACGCCCGTTAGCGTGATCATTTAACGCACGCCGAATTCGAATCAACATCTCAAACTTCCAAAGTAGTAACCCGCAAAAATTTCACACCGGCTTCGCGAATAGAATATTCCAAAACACATAATTACAGGAACATCGTTTCTACCCGAAACTAAACCCCGTTCAATGCGTTCACTTTCAATTTCGCGGTTGTATTTCGCGTTTACAGCGCCGCGGGCCGTAAACTTCGAAGAAATACGCCCACGTATATACCCACTACGTTTCATCCGCGATTTCTACGCAACTTCTTACCACTTTATCTACCGCGGCATTTTATTCCCGCTTAAAAAGAAAGCCGGGCAGTAAGGGGGTTAAAATGGCCGGCCGGAAATTAAAGTTCCCGGTTTACTTCCCGGTTTGAATAGAAATAAAAGGGAAAAAATGGAGTTTTATCTAAATATACGAGTAATAAAGTGTTCTCCACGCGAGTCAGGGGTTTTAAGTCTTCTATTGCCTCCTTTTCTTATCCCCCTTCCCCCGATCTAACCGTCCCGAGAGAGGAGAAGATCGTCCGCGTTATGACACGAGCGCTGACCGGAACGGCGCAGCGAGAACTAACAAGGATCACGGGATCGTTTCGACATTTTATATTGCCTCATAAGAGCATCTTTATCGGGGTAAATTGTGGCGGGCTCGCACGCTCCGCTACTTACGGTTATTATTGTGGTCTTTAAACGGCACGTCATCATTTTCCATTTACCCTCTTCTACCGGCTGCTCAGTTGCGAACCGGTCTACATCGACGCTCGAAAATATCGATAGCGAAAACGTTCACCTTGACCGTAACGTTCTCCGAATTATTTACGTACTTTGAGCGGCCACTTTCGACGCGGAGACGCGGTGGAAGCGGCTCGAAGCGCCGGTTCGTTTCTACGCGCGCGTTTTCGTTCGTAAGTGTTGCGAGACCGCGCGTATTCATGCAAATTTACAGTCTCGCAGTCGGAAACGGCAAAACCCAGGCAAAACTGAATTTGATCATCCGCGTTAACGGTTTCGGTAACTGAAACTGAACGGTGCGGACAGCTCCCTCTTACCTTCGCTTTCGCGCGTCCTTTTCGGGAAGTATGAATGTAACGATGTGCAACGTAGATGTTTAAACGATTCTAATTTAACACTGAAACTACGGATATAACAGTGTGACATATTTCCAAGTTTTCATAACAAATTAAACAACAGGTTCCTTGAGATTCGAAGGGTCTCGTATTCTTGCATCTGTGCAAATATACGAATTCAATTGAAAATCATTTGCAAAAACATCTTCGTAATTTAAATACTTGTAAAATAAATATTTTGAAGAGGATCAATTTCACCTGTCCGATAGTTTTAGCGTTAAGCGTGGAGATTGCAAATAAGGAAACTGTGAAATGGTTTTGCTCGGTATGATTCTTCGAATTGTACAGGATTTGTTTAGTAGATTAAGTAACTGAAATCTTTGAGTGGTGAAATTAAATTTCGAACGTTGATTTAAGGAAGATATTGATATATTTGTATGTAATATTAGAATGCTCACGTAGGTCGTGCAACATCGATTAAATTCCTTTCTTGCTTAATCGACAGGAAACCGATAATTATGAACGTTGGTGTACATGTAGAAAGATTAACGGGTATTGGACAGTTTCAAAAATTCGTCGACACGAAACCATGACGTCCGAGAAAAAAAGGAAGCAATTTTGCCTTACACAACGATTAAAAAATAATGGAGGAAAGTCTCCCCAGGACGCGCACGGTTGCTTCCTTATTTATGTGGCGACGTAAGGCGATTAAAAAGTAATGAGATACTTTTAAAAATGTATCGAAGCACATAACCGAGGAAAGATACTTCTCTGATGTTGGCGAAACACGCTACATGTATAATGGAACGCTTATTAAACATTTATGAAAGCGGATAATTCCGGAAAGGAAGTTCACTGAAGATTTATAAACGCACTTTATACGTTATCGTGTGATCGCGAACGAACCGAACGATGATAAACATTCAACACTGTTCCAAATTGATAAATACATTAATTTCCGAAGTGAATTACGGTACGGAAGAAACACTAGCTCGCCGTAAAGTGACTTAATTCGCTGAGAAACGTTCGACCGTAATTCAACCCGTTTCTATCCTATGTGAAATGTGATAAAGAGAGAAGAATGGAAAATAAGAAATAAACCGTTTTATATGCACAATGTGCTGAAGTTCGAAATCTCGCGTTACGGCAACGTTTATTTATGTTGCATTCAACATTTCACGGAACAGAATATAAAAATGCCACGGGTAATCCGAAATTCGTTATAGATTGTTCGTTTTCCATACGACTACGATTCCCAAACGCCAGCCGCAATCCTGTTTAACGACGGGATTATAGTTTTCTAGACACACCATTATCTGTTTATGTTATTACTGCGCCGTGGTATTCTTTATATGGAACGCAAGGGGTTGCGGGATTTTACGGGCGGCCCCGTCCAGTAAATCATAATTAATTATGAACACGTTCGTGATAGGTGGCCACGAAAGAAATATCAGAACGCAATAAAGCAGCGAGATGAAAGCAATAAAAAATCCGCTTGTTAACGATGAATCAAGTCGTTCGAAATTATAACCCGGCCGTCCCGGCCGCGATACAAAGCAATCTTGAGCGCGGAACATTGAAATTGATGGATGAAATGTGACGCAAGTCGCTCCGTGATGTACACCTGAACCATAAATATTCACAAAAATCCGATCACAATATTAATCTCGATTCTTTCTTATTTCCAATCATTCATCTGGTCTGCACCGAGATCAAAGCCTTTCGTAGTTACATACTTTTATGTATTAACAGATTTTTAATTAATCACAATCAACGCGATGAACATTTCTGTTCACCTTCATTCCACTATGTAAATTATAGAAAGAAATGATCGCTGAATTTAATAACGTTTCAATCGGTTAGACGTTCTTTGATATTATACGAATATAAAGCGAAATGATTCTCCGCTGAAGGTAATCGTATCGTTCACCGTTTCTTCTCAATAACGATGAAAGTGAAAAATATTTTCACCGGTAAAAAGATGTTTACCGAGAGTACGGGGTTTCGGTAAGTTTCCCGAACACGAGTTGCCGCAGTAAATTCGAATTATAAAAGTTCTACTCCGGTCAATAATTTTCTCCCAGCCACCGAGTAATTGATAATAACTTTAAAGAATTCTACTTTGATATGAGTTGCAGTGAAAGGAGCAGCTCGAGTCCGAGTTATTTATCGCTGTTCTTCAAGAGGAGAGACGTCGTAAAGACATATTCGCCCTTCGATCGTTCTGCTCTATATTACCCCCTTATCCCGTGTTATCTTTCGATCGTCGAATGATCCAGAATGCAAAATATTTCTTCATTGTCCGGGGCGAACAGTCGAGTCGAGTCGCATGAACGTCGACGATCTTCATTATTCAGATGAAGAACAATATTGTCCTTACGTTGAACCGCTTCGACTACATTTTCCTGGGTCACGGGGAAACGAAGTCGACCAAAATCGAATAAAGTGTTTCGTTGTCCCGAGTTCGGGAACTAGGCCACGGGGACTTCGCAGGGCTTGGTCTTACCTTCGCGCAATCTTCGATCGCCTGAATGTTTCACTATCGGATGGAAGCGTCTTTCGAAAGACAAGTATTTAATATTTTCAAATGTTCTTCGATAATATTGGCTGCCGGAAGATTGGAAGTCGATTAAAGTTGCAATTTCTTAATGTTTCGATACTACTGCCGTGAAAACTACGTATCACCAAGTTGCTTCGAATATTGTAATTACAGATTTAATTTAACTTCCTTTCGGAATTATTGAAAAGATAACAGATACTTCTCAGAGATATTATTCAAGAAATTGATTTAATAATACGTAAACTGAATTATAAATCAATTAAAGTCTCGATAGATGTACCGTTGAAGTTGCTATAGAGGAATTTCAAAAATTTCATTTAGTTGCTTGGTGGTTTTAGTGTTAAGATCGATTAACTGATTTTGCTATGAACGGTTTGTAAGAAATGCATATATCTATTGCAAGCGTATGTTAAATTAAAAAGTAAGATATTGAAAATAGTAACGGTAGGTTAAGTGGTCTACAAGCGAGGTGTTAAGAAACATTTCTATCATTAGCAAGTTGCAACAGTTTGCAATGTTCAGTTGAAGGAAGAATTTCGTTGAAAACTATCTGTACGTATATGTACATATATCCGAAACTGAAATAAAATTCAATTTTTCCGGTGTAGAAGTGTATAAACGTGATTCGAGTGCAGGCCGCGTTTAATTGTGTCCCCAGTACCCCATTCTAGAGAGTTTATTATTCGAAGATTCGCTTATTATCGAAAGACATTCGCTGGCGTTTTAAGCCATAACAATTAATTACAGAGCCGAAGTGAAGGTAAGTGTGGAGCTATAAAAATGCAAGGCTGATTTACTGACTGCCATAAAAGACGCGGGCTTAACGAAGGTACCTGCACGCTATAAAAACGCAAACTCAATTTACTTATACACTTTTTTGTTCGATAATTTCGGGACACTTGTGAACACGATATCTTGGCGTATTCAGATTATCGTTGGAACATCTCCTTCTAGCAGCGCTGAACCAGCAGCTACTGTTTGTCAAAGCGAGCTGGCTGGCAGTGACTAATCGGCGCTCGTGTGACACTTCCCTTCGCTTGTTACGTTACACGCATTTATTTTATGTACTTGCTGCACATTTTTCCTAATTAAATTGCTGGTATATGGAGACAATTAAAGATTAAATGAATTCAATTATTTCGATGATCCTTCTAATTTCAACAGAATATTCTTTTTTTCTGCGATCTCTGCAGTTGCTAATAAATTATATGTTAATAAATATGTTTAATAGATATATAGTATACTTTTACACGACAATTTTACTCTACGAGCTGTTCAGTTGTTCCGAACACATTGGACGTCCCAATTTTTATAAATTCTATTCCCAATTACACTTCCCGAGCCAGCGGCGATCAAGCTGAAGAAGGCTCGGGTCTGTATCAGTCGCTGACATTATCATCAACCGCCGTTGTTCCGGCCAGTAGTTCGGTCAGAAGACTTTAAGCCCGCTGTCAGTTGGAACAACGCTAGTTCTCATCGCATCCTATTGTTTATGTGGACCGCACTACCCTATCGCGACGGCCAAGTTTTCGAAGTGGGCCGCGTCGCCACTGTTATCGAGCAACGACTCTAATCGCGACCGCATGGCCTCGTCTGTCGATAACCAGACCACGAGATTGCAAAATTGCTGAATATCATTTCCCCATCCATTAAACGCTTCTGCGGATGTTTACTACTGTATTCGACTCGGTCCAACAATTACAAAACACTTAAATAAATGAAATTTATTCTAATAACAATTCCGATACAGACCACTGAATTGTTCATTTCTCATATTCAAAAAAAAAACTTCAACAAATGACTGATAACAAATTAAAATTTAGATCTACACCTTTCAAAAATATCAAACACACTAGAGACGATCTTATCGTGAACCTCCTTGCAAACAAAACAATTCCCAAAGCAATTACTAAACATAGTTTAATAACTATAACATTAAACACTCAACTATTTCAACATATACGAGGAAGCTAGTATCAAAAAGAGGAAACACCTTCCACAAGGGTAGATAACGTTCCAGTTAATAAACTGTCGTTCAGATTCGCGACCAGTATTCAAATGAACCATTAAACTTGAAGGCAAGAGGTCAGCGGTGTTTCACTGCCTGAAAGGTCCGGGATGGATGTAGCGCTAATGTTTTATATTCCCCGGGAATTCCAGCGACCGGTGCTCACTCGGGGACCCGGGGACCGCGGAAAGGACACTTGTCGGAGCGGTTTCGCGTAGCGTTTCCGGACTATTCATTACGGAGTAAAAATTCCAGCGGTGCCGAGCGCTGGACCCGACAGCGAAATATATTTCCACGAGGCGTTAATCAGGCCGGCGAAATAAATCAACCAGGTACCGCCGGTATTGTTCCAGGGTCAACGGGACCAACGAGAGGAGACGCGCGAACGGACCGACCCCAGGGATCAGCCGGGGCGAAAGTTCCCCGACGGAAGTTCTCCCTGGTGAACTTTCATTACGTTCCCGGGGGCGGCGTTCTCCTTTTTCCCTGTTCCCGGCCAGAGCCGCGCGCACTCTCCAGGTATGATTGGAAAAGTTCGGAAGATAGGGTGCCGGTTATTTCCGAATGTCGATTTCCGACGATCGCTCGACACGCGTGCCACCGAGACGCTAGTTAGAACGAGCCGAGAGATGAATTTTTAGCGTCGCGTAACTTGCTGCCTGGACGTTATTGAACGAGCAGCTGCATCCTCCGCGATGCGTTTCGATTGGGTACTGTGAACGCATGTGTGCAATACGAAATATATTCCATACGTGATCCTCGTGTGAAATGTTATGTATGAAAATTTTAAATGTATGGTTCTTGTTTTTGGATATTATTTCCTTCAGAGTATCAACCGAATATTGTTGCAACGTTAGCGATAAATACGAAATTTGAAATTGGACACTGACTTATTTCGATTCGATAATATTCATAAATTTCAATAGAAACATCGACTGTCCTAAACTTATCCGAGTTCTTTCACGAACGTTTCCAATTGCCAATAAACATTATCAGACCCAAGTATTGTCTTCTCGCTCGTTATAAAACAAGAACCGCATAGGAAGAGAACGTGTTTGATCTATTAGCGGCTTCGCGTTTCACGCTGTTCAACGTTTTTTGTCCCGCTCTTCTTTGTCCGTCCTCTATTATTTAAATGAACAATAAAGGGGTAACATGAAAGAAACAGAAAATAATTGTTTGCGGAAGAATAGGGTCACGCGGCGCCGAAAGCGAGCGACGGGACGTGGGCGTTTGCAACGGGGACGTGAAATCTGCGGAGTATATACGGTCAAGGTGGTAAGGAGGCTATCTATTTACGAGCCACGTTCATATCTCGGAGATAGCGCGGGCGTAGCTCGTGGCGCGCCGCGGCATGAATGGCAATTCGCCTCACGGCGAATCATTCAAGCCGTACGTCACGCGAGTTGTCCGTGCAACGATGCGCCGTGTATCAATCTGTTGTGCACCGTGCCGCGTCGTTGTTGCATTGGGCAACGCTCGCGGTGAAATCGACCGCGTGTACGTGGCCTCGCGAGCATCTTCGCGCAATCGTTCGTTGACCATTCGACTGATTAACCCCCTTGCTCTGCGATTCCTCTCACGGCTGTGCAACTGAACTATTTCATATATTATTCGTTGGAGAAAGAAAATATTCAACGGTCGTTTCGTGTCCACGATTAACAAAGTATTATCTCTTTACACTCGAGAGGCGACTCTCAGTGGCCGCTCGATTGATTCGATATAGCAAAATCATAAAATCGCGTATGTAATGTTATGCTTTCTGTAATCGAAAGTGAAATATTGAAACAAAGTAGCTTTGATCCTTCATTGTTTAATGTTTTCTTATTAAGTTGTTTGAAAGAATGTTGTATGGAAAGATGTTGGGTATTTCTAGTGGAAAAGTTTCGAGTGCGAGGGATTGTAATATGTGATAGAAGAATAATGTTTTATTTGGAATTGAAATATTTGAAATAATCGCCAGCGAGTTTGACGCGATACCGTGAGTCGAGGGGTTGAGTAAATTATATGATGGTTGAATGAATTAAGTAGAAAAGTAGATGAAAATTTCATTAAGTTCCTTAATAGTACCGAGTTAGATTCGTGATGAAGATTTTAAGTAGAATTTGATAAATGCGAATATTCGGTACACGTAACTCGAAGTGAAATACTGTTGCGTGGTCATTAATATGTAGTACTTGTAGTCCGCGTATACCTGGAACGAATGTATCATTCTTTACTGCTTACAGAAATGATTAAAGGCAAAGTAAGCCTAATGAAACCATTGTAGCCGTTAGAAATGAAAGAATAAATTAGTAAAACGTAGAAGACAAATGAGCTGAAGCTCTACGAACATTTAAAACTGAAATAATTTAACACTTTGACTGCCATGTCACTCAAATTCGGGTAACAACACTTGTTACATCAACTTAAAAACTAATTTTCTTGGTGACGCATCGAACCAACCAAATTTTTTTGGGTGTATCAAATATAAGAAGGACAATGGAGTAATCGTTATGAAGAATCTTTACTTTCTAGCTTCTGTTTTATTAAGAAAACTGTTTGGATTGTATGGAAGTTTTAATGAATGTTTATTCGGTAGTCAACACGTTGACCTGTTAACTATAGAATTTAGTTAAAAAAAACTCTCGTTTCGCGTAATAAAGTCAACAAATGAAGTGTATACTTTTCAAATGCAGAACGAATGTACTCAGGGTGTATTTTAATGAAAAACCAAAGCGAAACGAAGAAGAATTACATGTTTTCCTGAAAGAATGAAGAATTCATTGAAAGGACTAGTATCATTCCAAGCTAAGTTCGTCAAGCGCAGTTCACTGACTAAAGATAGATTTATGCAGTCAATAAGGTACACGAAGTATCATCGACGAAGTGGAATGATTCAATTCGGAGATACAATTTCTTCTGAACAGCAATCGTAGATACCTCCGCGTGTAATGCCGCGCATTATCTGTCGCTGGAGTGTCTTCCTGTTAATGTCGGATATAACTCGAGCATTTCGTGTTGCACACACGGCGTCGGAGCCCCCTCAACCCAGTTCCATGTGCTTAATACGATAATCTCCGCAGCATGTGTCGGTATGCATGTCGCGCGACGCGTGCACCGATACGCTTTGATGAATTTAATTTCTTGAACCATCACGCCGAATCCTAATGTGAAATATCGACAGACAATTGGCGTATCGCGGGCAAACAAAGTTTGAAACCGCACACTTGTGTTTGATCACTTGTGTTTGCACACGTGAAACGTGCATTTTTAATAATCCTTTTACGCAATATTAACGTATCGTCCCGCGCGACCAAGCGCGATCACTGGTGTATTCCGTATTAATTCACTTTTAATCCTATTTTCAGTTCGTATAATTCGTAAAATCATTTCTATAGGATACGAGAGTGGCTCTTTATAACGAATTAATGTTGAATACGAATTAGAGCGATACAAACGCGTGAGAGTTTACAATCGCGTTTCAATTTCACGTTGATCGTTTTATGAAAGTTGAAGTTTATATCGTTTCAGAGTTAACTGAAATAATTGGAAATGTTAATACGATTACGGAAGCACCAGGAACCCGCTCGTATGCGTTTCTATTAAATCGTCTTATGTAATGTGGAGTAAGAGGTCGAAGTTTCAGGTGTCACGGAACCGTACCGCGCCGACAATTTTTATCCACCTCGGAGCGCGGAGGGAAACTTATCAATTACCCACCTCACGGCGTTGCGGTACAAATAGCTCGCGTTTGCACAACACGCGGTGCACATGCAATGCACCGTCTGCGGGTGACAAACGCGAACGTGAATCGGCTGTTCAAACAGAACACGATTGAACGCGTCAAGTGAATCGACCCTAGACACCAGACCGAGCAGGCGAACGATCAAACACGAAGCACGCTGTCTGATCTTCATTCGAAGAAATAATGAATAATAATCTTCATAATTAAAATACAGCAAATGTTCAAGGCTGAAGAATTGCGTTATTTTTCAAAATTGATTTTCTCAAAAACTGTGGGCGATTGAGAAACGGATTGCACATTCGAATTCAGTACAAGAAATACTATTGAGATCGCCCATTAAACCTTCTGTAACAGTAATCGCGTTGTCCAGTGTAATTAGCCCTGTTTACTTTGAACTTTCACTTTACAATTGACTTTGAAGCATAGACTCTCTTCTCACTGAAAAGAATTATTCATCATTTCCTCAACACAGCTGGTACTTACGTAGAAAGAACCTTATTACCATAAGAAATGAAGACTGCGATAAAACAGTTACGAACTCATTATTCTGAACACGCAATGATACACTACCCTATTCATAAAAGAATCAAATACAACGGAACAATTCAGTAATTCAAAATTAAAATTCACTTTACCAGTTTTTTTACAAAAATAGTTAACTGGTTCAGGAAATGTTCATTCTCGAAACAACCGATGTTATAGCTGCATATTATTGGAATGAAAATTTTTGAAAAAATTATTCGTAGACACGACCACGTACCAGAATAAGGTACACACATTTCAAAGAGGTCGCAACAGCTAATTGGTCAACAAGCCTCGCCGTCTCCAAAAATCCCAGCGACCGCGCTAATTACATTCCAGCCAGAGAGTGCCACGTAGCGGTGCAAGTTAGGGCGCTAAATAAACACGCGTCGTACAAATAAGCGGCAATCGGACGACATTAACATCCGCGGTAAATCAACTGGGACGTAAATACCGGCTATAAAACACGAAGCGATCAGCTTCCAAAGGAAATCACCGCGGACGGAGCGTGTCACGCAGAATATATCTCACAAATAAAAATTCCATTTCGGCTCGCATCCGGCCGAGCCCTTAACCTTGCTTGCTTGCTTGCTTACCACCGCGGTGTAACATTTTTCGCCCGTTTATTTCCAGCCAGGCGCAGGGATCGCGCGGCGGTCAATAAAACGCGCGAATTCATCGGCGCGTCGCGTCGTGCATCAGCTCGGTGTCGATACGACGTTTATCGCTCGAAACCGGCTGTAAAAATCATCCGGCCGGATGGATATTTGTACTTCCTCGAGGAATCCACGCCGGGCCACTTTCGCGCACCCGCCCCACCCCGGTATATCGCGCAATTAATATGCTGATTGCGCCCGGTAACGTGCAGGAGAGTCCGTTCCGGAGATAATATTGGGCACTCGCGGTGCCCGACCGTCTCGTATTTTCGAGCGGACCGAGAGATCCAGAAAAACCAGTCTGACAGATCCTCGTAACGTTCGGGACGCGGCGAAATATTTATCACGGCTGGCGGACCGACGGAGACGGTTTCTGCGCCGGTGGCGCGACCGAACGGCCCGTCTCGTATCTCCGGAGCCCCCTTTGATCGCGACTATCGCGCTGGCGACGGTGCATAAGGGCGCGTTTACAGCGAAGCTAAGATGTAAGCTAAGAGAACCGTCGATCACATCGAATGTCCTTTAAATCTTCGATAGTGTGGAGGGAAAATGAAGTGGAATTTGAATTTGATCGTAGAGGGAACGTGAAATGTAATTTGAAGCTGGTTGCAGGTGGGAAATCAAGCGTAATTTGGTTGAATTTCGAGTTCGGCGGTACTGATGTGTGTTATTTGAACGACTGTGTTAGGGATAAATATCTTTTTATCAATTTTTATGTTTGCACTATTGATCAACGTGGCGATATCAATACCAAGTCCTTCACGGATTATCGGGCAATATCGATTCGCCCCATTTCATTCGTTAAAATGTAATTAATTGTTTGTGTTTCTCTCTTTTCAATATCATTTATGTATTTTTTTTTGTATTATGTAAGATATCTTCAAATCAACTGTTCAAGTGCTACAGTTGGTCTTTCAGGCCGTTGGCCAGTTATAAATTAAAGCTAGAATACAAAGTGAAACATAAATTATCAATGATAAAGATTGATTCTGGAGAATGTTGAACAGTCTCTGCAACATTCGGGAGTTGAAATATCTCTGCAGCGATGAAATATCTTCGATGAATTTACAGTGTGATCGCCGTGCGGTTTCAGTCATTTAAACTTTTACAAAGAAGAAGAAGATGGAGAAGCAAAGTGAAGCAAAGAAGAACTGACTTCGACTGAATAACATTACGCTGCATACTTTCCACTGGCCACAGAGATACGGTGGCTTGAACTTTCGACATGAACTTTCGACCCGACCCTCGGTCGGCCCGTCGCCGACTTGACGTATCCGAAGCGTGTGCGAAGATAATCCTTTTTATTATCGCGGAACTGGTATATCAAGTGTTAATTATAATAAAGCAGCGACTAATGAAGCTTCGGCTAAAATAAACGCGGTGCTCGAGTGGAGAACGATCTCAAAAACAGTACGAAACATCGGACGAGAGGCAAGGATACGTTATTTAAAAAGAAACGAAACTTCTTTCCTAGCGGATCCCGTTTCGACGCTGACACAATCACCTTTCACTTTTCCCGTATAACGTAAGGAGACTGCGTCGTCGCAATTAGCATGAAATGTCAGCAAAAGAAAGTTCACAGGTATCGATTTACACAGCCCCTCGGGAACACTGTGCATTGTGCAGTTGAGTAAATACTAGTTCAAATTCCTCCCAGGACACGGTATATACCACCGCAAATGTCATCAGCAATCATCAAGAAAAATCACCACTAAGAACTAGAAACCTAAATCCCATTTCAACATTCAAACGATACTTCCGAAAAATCTAAAATCTGAAATTCTAACACCCAAAACATTCCTACTGCGCCCAGTGACATAAAAAACTTCCAATTACTCAAGAGATCCAATTACTCCGATAGCGAATGACTCCAATCACAAACACAAAAATCGTCAAACGACCTTCGCCAATATCTTATCTACCCAACACTCCAATTATCACAGCCCTCGAAACAATCGTCGACACTCTCACCTAGTTCCCTCCCAGAATCACCCATACCCATGCACAGTCCCATACAAATCCCGGCGACTCACTTGAGCTCGCCCTCCAAAACGGAACGGTCGGCATTAAAAGCGGGGCGATTATCCTCGGGCAAAAATACGTTCCCGCACATGAAACCTTCGACCGGAGGGGTGGGAACGGGCAACATGCAAACAAGGGGAATGATAAACAAACAAGGAACGAATCGGGGAACGATGCGAGAGAGAGAAACAGAGAGAGAAAGGGCGAGACAGACAAACGGAGAAACTAAAAAGCGGGAAAAGTGGTCTTGCGAGACACAGAGGATCCGTGGATGGAGCGGGTCGTGGCAGGGGGTGGCGCCTGCGACAAAGGGGGCGGTGAGGGGTGCGTGGAGAAAGACAGGCACTCGAAAGAAACGGAAAATGAGGCCGGGGTAGCATAAAGTTGCACGCGACGCTGCGCGAGGGCGCAATTTAAATTTTCGGACTGGCTCGCCGCGTCTGGAACTTTTTCAATGTATACAGTTTTAAAAGGCCGGTTGCATAATGTAGAGCACCCTCGTATCATCCAGCCTCTCTGCCCCTGTCCCCCAACCCTTATATCCAATGCCGCGGCGCGCCGGGGATCCTCGACGCGGCTATCTTCTTGTTCGTGAATTTGTACGTGCATAGAATATAAGCGCAGACGGCCCCCGAGCTTCGTCGGGGTTACCATTTAACGCGACGTATTCTTCTATCTTTTTCTCTTCCTCTTTTGTTTTTTTTTTGTTTCATTCGTTCGCCCTTCCCACTAGAACCAGGCGCTAGAAAATTTACGATCCTCCGATTTCTTCCCCGTTTTTTCAGCCCCGAACCACCCTTTCTCCGCGCGGTCCCTTGTTTTCCCGGGCAACCGGCTCCTCCCGTTTTCGCTTCTGCCCTCCGCACATCCGCGAAACTATTCGACGAGCCTATTTGACTTTCATATCCGGCACGCGCGACAATATTCATTCCCCACCGCGCGGAACGTGACCAGGGGAGGACACGGTCGGATGAATTTCTCAGGCCGGATACACGCGTGAGGCTCGCAGTGTTTTCTGTGTTTCGGTGTTTGAAGCGGGACATAGTGTGCCGTGGTCTTTTTTCAATTGTTTGTCTTCTGACTGGGTTGTGGAGTTTCACGAGTTTATGGGATGTTTGAGGGTATAGATCGGACGGCTTTTTGTAGTATTCATTGGGAGCAGCATTCTTTCTTATTGGAATTACATTCGACTTGTGGTCTTATGAATTTGAATTTGTACGTGGAACTGTTTCTTTTTTTTTATTCGAATGGTAATGCAATCTTTTGAATACATTTCAGAATTCATTACACCAGCGACGTATTGAACAAGTCAAATTTTGTTGGCATTGGATGTTAGGAGATTGAAAGGTCAATCGTTGCGAACAATCTTGACCTTGCAGTGTCTATCCCAGTAAGAAAACAGATTCAATTTTATGGGATTTTGATGAGTGCTGATTCGACGGTCGACGTGATGTCACGCCGAAGTTAATCTGATCTTAAGGATCTCTCGCGAGTTATTTTAACTATTTGGAATTCTTAATGGAATACCGTTTCACAGTGACGGCAAAAAATTAAAGTGAACTTTAAATGAGTATGAACACGAATCGATTCATATTGATCAGAGGGAAGTAATATTCGATGGTTACTGATACATATACTACACAGTAAATCTATATTCATAGTGCACGTGTAATCTATTTTCCTGTTGATCACTTACTGATCGTAAAGCAAATCTCGCGGAAATTATTATCTATAAAGTCATAGAAGCATGATGTTACCTCGCAATCTTCAATCTTCTAAATTAAATACTCACGTAGCAAACTAAATCAATTTCTTACCGAGAACTACAATTTTTCTTATTAATCACGAGCATTCCCTGTTTCCATTCACCAAGATACTTCGAATGAAGAATTCATCGTCATTCCGTAGATCAGTATCTACCGCATCGATCCATAAAGATGATTAATTTAAGTAGCGTTCTAAGTTTCACTTAACGAGACTCGCTCTGGTTTCCCTTTATGACTGCAGTTTCATCAAACATGCAGCACGATATCTTCGAGCCCATTCGCTCCATCATTTTGTAATATCGTTTCCCTTAATTAACCGACGATTACAAAATAATGTTTTCACTTCGCCTCAAACGTGACCAGTAAAACAGAAAATCGTATCGAGTTCGCAACTTTCAATATCAACTCGCAGGTGTCCTTCGATCTTATTATTCAATCGTATCAGTTTATTAATAAGGTTATCATTACTGTGTTACCTAACAGTCTTACCGACCACGAACGCGAACACAGAAAACAGCTGCCGAGAGGCTGCAGATTGTCTGAACCGAGGTTACCGTTGACGAATTTCTGCAGCCGTAGAAATCGGTTTCGGTTCCAGGCTCCTTTCTCGCGGCACGCTTAATCGCCTCCACGTGAAACGAGGCCGATTCCGCGCAGCTATCTTTCTTCCCGCGTGTATACCTGCATACGCGCGGATTCACGTACACGTGTGTATCGGCAGCACACAGTTCACTCGGTCGTCCGCGAGGAGATTCAATGAAAAGCGGCGTTACACGCTTCACTCAGGAATGCTAAGGGCCTTACGGCATCGAGAAATTTCATAAGAACGAACCGGTTTGGTTCTCGAATTACTCGTCTCGATGCTGCACCGACGCAAGGAATCCACGGAGGTTCGTTAAAAGTGTCAAATATCGGCGAGGAAGGCGATATTCCGCGGCAAGGAAACCGTGCAGGGAACACCCGTCACGTGAATGGGAATTACTCGCCCTGACCGCAAAAAGGAACGACACGAAACTAACAATCTTATTATTTATACTTGGAGCCGAGCGAAGTTGCACAAAGTCGGCGATACCGTTTCCACGCGAGGAAATAAATGTTCCGATGGATATAAAGGGGCGATCGGTATCCTTTTACCTCGCAATTTCACGATTCCGCATGTTTTAATCGTAACGACGATCACCGCGATTCACTTCAACGACTGCGAACAGTTTGCCGTGTTAAACGATTCCTGGGAAGGAACTGGACTTCTTCTCGGGTAAAGGTAACTTATCGTTCGACGCGCCGCTGTTGTTTTAACGTATGAAATTTGAAAATACAGTTATTAACGTGATCGGTGGAGATAAAGTCTATTCGTTCCTTTCGTAATGATCTTTTCTAAGAAACGAGTGACTTTTAAATGCCAATCTTTACTTTCTTATGAAAAGGAAATTTTATCGAGTTCCAGCTCAGCTTTGACGATTTCGAACGAGCCTAGGAGTGTCCGTTGTAAAATCATTCGATACTTTAATACTAGAATTACCGATCGTTCGATACGATTAACATGTAATTCTAATTTTCAGTTTCTTCAGGCATTCGTTATAATATTCAAATGGTACTATTTATTTTTAGAATCATTTCTGATATTTCACATTTGCGAGATAATCAATAATCTGGAGGTAAGGTAATCGAAATCTCGTTATCCCCGCGAGTGCGGTGGCTCTGGTGTTAAGCGTAATATTCAATTCTTGAAAAATTTCAAGTAACCGAGCCGATTATCAGTGTTGCTGTAGGTATTCGAGTATTAACGACGCGTTTTGAGAGTAATCACCGCGTCGATCGTACTCCGGCGATGCTCACGGTGTTCTCGAGATCGTAAATCGCCGGTTGATCGCCGATTCTTTTGAACGCCGGTGGAACATGAACGAATACAACTAGAATCGGTGACACACCCTCCGGTGACGCATTATTTCGCGCGTCAAAAGTTTATTCACCGCTATTTACAATGACGAAACGCAAACTGCGCGCGTCCGTCAATTACGCGACAAAAATGTGTGCCCGGTAAATGGGCGACGCGTGGCGCGCATACAAATTGGCATTTTCGGAGCGGATCGAAAACGGCTCACCGGAAATTCCGCTTCGATTCGATTCTTTAATCGTGTCGCTGTTCAACGAAACACTGCTCGACCGTTTTATTTCGGGGGACAGGTCGATACGACCGGCGCACAGAGCGACCAAACAGCCGTGTTCTGGACAAAACACGATAAATCAAAAAGTATGAGTGATGCAAACAAATACTTCAAACAAAAGCTGTAAGACATAGAGGTAAACATGTGGTGGTTATATTTCCTTCACATTATGGGGATATTATGAAGCTTTCCCAGTGGCAATGGATATCTTGCGTTTCGATTCGAACGTTAGATAAATAGAGAAACGAAATTTATTTACATAAAATTGTTACTTTTGAAATGACAATAATTTTTTATAGCAGAAACTACTTAGCAACACAATGGTGACCTTTATTTTTCGTTATTCGATTCGTGGAATTTTGAAGTTTTGTCCACAGGCGATAAGATACGGACGAGCATAGTTATTATATACGCGAAGATCATGATAATCGACTGAACCTTTCGTAGTCGAAAGTTTTTGACCAGAAAGGTTCAACATTTTGCAATGAGATACAGAAGATATTCTTTCAAACTACCACAAAGGCATCAATAATTGACCTGGTATCTGCAATTGACCATTTTCTAGGAAAACGTGAAAAATGAGGCTTTTAAAAGGAATGATCCTTCGATAATGCAACTATTTTAAAAACGTTCGCTCTGTTATATAACGTGAATCAACTACTGGTGCTTTACCTTAACGGGAAAACGTGCAAAAATTACGAGACAAAGCTGTTTCGATGTTTCACATATTGATTCACTAATACAAAGCTTAACGTTACACCTACATCAAACTTTATAATTTTGGTATGTGAAATCAGTTGTGACCGAGAATCGCCTTTCGACTGCAAAGGGTTAATAAAAGTGGACAAGGTTGTAACGACAAAAGGGGGAAACAATGAAATGGAAACGCAAGAAAGGAGAATGAATAATTCGTATTACCGGCTTCTGTTGCTCGAGCCATCGTTTGCCCCTCAAGCGCAACATTTGATTCGCATGCAACATCATTTATTTCGCGAATCGAAATAGAAAGTTCATAGAAAATCCGGAGCGAATCGAACGAATTTTAGTGGCAAATAATCACCGCGAATGATTGTACGAGTGCTATTTTGCATTTTAAATGTAGACAACGCCTTCTTCCCGACGAGTAAAATGCGCCAGACGTTTCGCTAATTAAATCCAATCAAATCTCGGCGACCGTTTATTCCGTTCAACGGAAATCGCGCACAATACTATTCAACTCGAGTATAATACAATTCCGCGCCACTCTAAAAATCGAACGGCCAACAAAAAACCGAAGGAGTTCATTAAATGAAACGGAAACTGAAACATCAAACTTTGTCGGAGTGATTATTCTATTAATCTCTTCGAATCTAGAGTGGCTATCTTTGTTCAACGGAACAGATAACATTTGATTCGTTGAGCATACATATTAGTGAATGAATTTTAAATACCGGAAGGCAAAGATTTGAACGGTTAAGTGTCTAATGATGTTACAACGGTTAGACAAACGGGGCGGAAAGAAACGTTCGAATCGCAACTGTCTTACTCGCGCACGATCCGCGCAGGTGTTCGTTCGTCGTCAAAGGGTTAACCGATCCGTTCTGCTCGATTTAGAAGCGCAATTTAGAAATCAGACGATCCATCCGACCGCGAGACACGTGAACGAGGAGCGGTCCGCATCCCCGTGTCGGCTTTATCGATCTACGCCGGCTTTCGTTTCCAGTTTTTACTCTGATTCCGACAATGGAACGATAATTGCAGCCGAACCGATAGCCGAGTGCCACGGGCATCACGCGATACGATGTTTATAAAACTATGAGAGCGGCGGAAAACGCGGGAAACGTGTACCGCCGCGTCTGACCAGGCACGCCACTCCTATTTCCGGTTTCACGCGGCCACCGGGCTCGATACAGCGTTTGCACCCGCGGACGAGGACGGAATTGTCTTGTCACACGTGTCGGAAATAACAATACACACGGAAACAAACAGACGTAACGAAATATCAGTCTATCTCTTGGATCCGGTGCATTTTTTGATACTTTATTCGCGCCGCGTGCCGTTGCTCGTTCGTTCGCAGCCCGTGAAGATAAATTGCGAAATTGCTTTATTTATTCACTCGCCGCGGCAATCATTTGAAATTTCTAGTGTGTTCTTTTTCCCAAAGTAACGTTAACGTCTACGTTTAAGATTCACTGATACGATAATATTCGTTCGAAGATAAACAATAATAATACGTTTATCTATAGAACCTGGAATGTTTTCTTACAATTTTCAAAGCTTCCAAGAATCTACCGAACTGCAGAGTATATTACCAAATCAATTGTCCATGTAAAATATGAAGCACCCAAGTGCATCTACTTTCCACGTATAACGAGAATTAATATTTCGTACCGTAATTATGTAAATTCGTAAAATGGATTACCTGTTACCGAGATTATTAGCTACCCTTTAATAACCGGTTAAATGACGTTAATCTCAGAAAGCAACGAGAGCTACTAAAAAAAAGGACGCTGCGAGTGCTTATTATCGTAATGCCTTCAACGCTAAAATTCTAAATATCGTTCGTAGTATCCCGTCTCGGTTACAGTTGCTCAACGGAAAGATAAAACTTTCCAGAGGAAAATAAACGTCCCATCTATCTGCAACCGTTAAAACACGTTTGATCGCAATACTGTATCTCGCGGATTCCCTCGAAATCCGGAATCTCTTACAACCCTGAACTTTGATTCGATTTATCATCCGCGAGCAATCAGCGGCTGGTTTCCTCGGATCATTCCGCGTACGTCATTATCGTCTCATTGATAAGGGTCGACGGGTCGCGATAAACGCGAGCCAGTCTTTGAGGAGGCCAAACGGTCGCCTCGAAGGCGTCGCTAAAATAATTCAGGACTCCCGAGGCGGACAGACTCCATCGCGAAAGTATTCTTCGAGAATCTACGAAAATACGATTCCCGACAAATGTCTGCCTCGTTACCGGCTCGCTATAAATAGACCCGAACGGCCTTCGTCAACCTTCCACGAGTTCGTCGACTTCGCCGACCGGTACCCTGACTCTTTGACCAACGGAACACTTCAAGGCGAAGGGTCTAGGAAGGAATTCCGAAGTTTTGAGATCACTGGCTCGGGCCACGCGGCTCTCTTCTTCTTCGGCTTTGCTACGTCGCGAGGAATCACGTGGTGACCAGTAGTGGACAGTTTTTTGTTTGGCCGTGAGGAATAAATGGGTTGATCTGTGATATTTAGGTTCTTGCAGAAGATTTTTGGTATAGATTGTGGGAGATGTTTAACCCTTTGCAGTTCAACGGTGACTGTCAATCGGTACTTGAATTGATATAGTAAATTGTAAGCCTGTCATTTTGTGATGAGATAAAGTAGCTTTTCTTTAATTTATGTATGTTTTCTTAGTGGATAGTTCTAAAGAATGTTTATTTGTTCATTTATCTTATCGGAGAATATCAAATATTTGCAGTGAAATGTTTCTGAGTGCGGAGGGTTAATATTACATATTATATAAGGTTTGATAATTGTGTTCTGTGATGTTATATTGAACTCGTGATACAGATTTTGAATCGAGTTAGTGTGAATGGTATGGAATATTTTTTCTGTTGAAGTAAAATATCATTGTTCTGTTATCAGTGCGTAATCAGTAATGTTGTCTCAGTACGAACATAGGATTCGTTTTTAAAGTGAGCGGTGATGACATAGTGGTTGGACATACTTGCGATAAAAAGTTTTTATCTGTTTCGTGAGGCTTCTTATATTAGTCGTAGGGAAAAGGAAAAATATGCTGTAAATATAGTAACAATGGAGATTCATGAAATTGTTTTAAGTTTCTGCGGTTTTCAAGGCATTCAACCGTTGACTGCTAAATGCAACTGATGACATCAATTATGAGATGTCATGGCTATATACAACCAGGCAAAAATAAAATTCTAACTGTAAGGTTGCCGTAAAATGTTCGAAATTTAATTTCCACGTCACACTTTCAGACAGAATTACTGAATGTCGTGAATTATGGCATCTCAAAGGAATTAAGAATTTCGGATGTTCCTATTAATAACTGAAAAAAGCAATTAAGCTAAAATATCGGAATTTCCATTTATACTTTGTACAGGAATTTTTCCAGGAATTTATATATTACGATACTGATGTATCTATAAAATCTTCCATCTATTATTGGGTACACATTTCCCGATCAATTACCAATGCAACGACGCTTAATTAAGATATTCTTGAAATAGAAACTAAGTGGTCCAAATCTACCGAATCGATTCCCCTTGAAATATTCGAAAATGTATAACAGAATTTAATTCTTAACGCGACGTAAATTGCCGTTTAAGTCGAACACGATCGTTCGATTCAGAACAAAACAATTCTATAAATTCGCTTCTAATCGCTTTTTAAAAATAACTCGCAATAAACTCAATTCCGAATACCCCACACTAAAGGAATCACTATAATCCTTAAACATCATCTACAATTATCCAATCGCTTCTCGAAGAAAAACGAACAACATCATCATTTCCCTTCTTGTTAAAACCAAGCTTCCAAAGAAAGCTCGAACAATGCTCCGAACGTCTAAGCAACGGGTAACAATGAATTATCTAAACTCGATCGCTCGCATCGAAGCCTATTATCAATTCAGACACGGTTGCGCCAACAATAGTACCCGCCGCGGACAAATTATCCGCGTAATCGCCTATCGGGCCTCGGATCTACTTCCCGGTACAGGCAACACGACGAAAAAAAAAAAAACAAGGGAAGACCGGAGGGAAAAACCGTGCCGACAGGCGGACAAAAAGATCGATCGATCTCCGATCGAAAGCAACTTCTGTGTAGCTTGGTATCCGGAAGACACGGAGTACCGTTGACCTTTCGCCGCGTTTTCAATTCCCCCTGGCCGGGATATCGCGGCACAATGACAGCGAGGCGAGAGGATACCCGCGAGTCGAACTCATTAACGACGCAATGGAAACGAGCTTGGAAAAAACAAACAGGTGGACGACAAAGAAACAAAAAGAGAGGAACAGAGGAAAGAAACAAAGCGGATAGACAGAGGAGGGTAGTCGAATTACCTAGATCACCGGGAGCAGCAGGGTCGCAGGGAAGAATGGCCGGACACAATATTCCTGGCTCCCCTCGTTTCCTCTTGCTTTTTTATTTCCCTTTTCCCACTGTCTCCGACCTTCGGCTCAGCCGTCGTCGTCGTCGTCGTCGTCGTCCCCGCCGATAAAACGGCGGACTTTAATTAACCGCGGCAACGTATCGGAATCGGGCCGACCAGCGCTGCCAATTATCAATCCGCGAGACGTTTTCACTTCGCGGTACACGGCGACCAGGCACTCTTCACACACCACCAAACCACCGATCCCCTGTTTCCACGTCCCGCGATCGGCGAACTTCCCGCGGAAACAGTTCACGAATCACTGGAATACCTCCCGCGGCGTGCGTTCACGGGAATCGCTAAGAGGTCTCGGAATTAGAGACTCGCGCGGAGTCTGGCAGCGGAAGTCCGTTGAACGGGTTGGCAGTGATCGGTTTACGGAAAGCGAGACACGTGCGTCCGCAATCTTTTTCTGTGATCTCCAGACGATCCGATCGGAGGATCTCGAGCTGATACGAATAGCAGATAGGTTTCCTCGGGAATCGCTCCGAAGTGAACGGCAGACTTTCGATCTCGTGGGTGTGCAATACGGACGAGGCCACGGACCGTCTAAGGCTGTAGGCAGTCTAAGCTAGACATCGGTCAATCGTCCTACAAGTATATCTCCGGAAGAACTCTCAGCGGTAGAATCTCTGAAGAACGGAAGATGCCAGGTGCCTCTTGTTTCAGAACAACGAATCACTTTACACAGGACGCGGAAGAAGTGCCGGTTGAACAGAGGACCACAGAGCACTGAACACTAGAGTCTCCTGCTAAGATCCTTGGAATCCTTATCAACTTCTCGTAGTGTCTCTACAAGCTCTCCCAGTGGCTCGGCACACAAGGACCAGCCACTTTAGAAGATGGAATCTTTATTTTCGTCGGATTACTGTAAAACGAATTTCCTCGAGAATGAATCAACTCGGGAATGAGGATCACTGACGTTTGGATAGGCTTGTATGATTTTTCCTGACGAAACGAAAGGACCACCGGAAACACGCGTCTCAGACTCGTCTGTTCCAACTCCGAAGCGTGGACAACCAACGCTGCTGAACGACACACTCGCGCGCGCGATCGCGTCCGCCGGAGCACTGACACCACTCAGGATTCCACGAGTGACTGCAGCCGCACACACGGCTCGGGCTGGATCATTCCTCTCTCACTCTATCTCTCTCCTCCTCGTTCCACCTCCGTCGCACTCGCGGATTTTCTCTCTCCGACGGCGGCTCGTGCTCGAGCCGAGCGCAGCCGAGTCGCCACGAACCTCGCGCTTCTTTCGCGCTGCCGGCTGCTGGAGGCAGCGCGCAATACGACGCCGACCGCTCGCCGCGATGGAACGGGTGCGCGCCAGCCACCTAGGACACCAGCCACATCCTCTCTACCTTCATTCGCGCCGCCGCGAGTGATGGGACGCCGAATTAACACTTTGCGGCTTTACGCCGAGGCAGACTCGGCATTCGATTTTCAACCGTTAAGTATTTCGCTGATCATTCTTGTGATTATTCGTAATATTATCATGTTGTAGAAAAATCTATAAGATTTCAGTGTTCCGCGGATGGTTATGAATAAATCGGGGCGACGATATGAAGTATGATTGAATTCACTTTTGCACTGGGAAGGTTTTCTGGTCGACATTTTCAGTATACCGTAGTGAAATGTCGACTGACTTTCTACAAGTCGAAGGGTAGAATTGTTGGATTTTAATGTTTCTCGATTAATTATGTTAGATCAAATTTGGTAATTTCGCTACGATAAATCGTATGGTGACTGTCAGTCACGTCTCGAGTGCAAAGGGTTAAATGACGTTGACGCAAGCTTCAGAAGCGAGAATTGAGAACACCTTGAACCACAGAGGGTTAATATAATAGTTTGACTGCTGTATTGTCACATCGGACAAACCGAATTTTCTTGAATCTATCGGATGCAACAAGATAAGGAGATCTTGACTTTTCAGTTTTTGTTCCGTTGGGGAAATTGCTTAGACTGTATGAGTGATTTGATGACTACCAATTTGGCAGCCAGCGTTTGTGTAGCATTAGAAGAACGATGAGATGTACCTTACAAATGTATGAAAAAGACAATAATGTGTACTTATTCAGTACGAACAAAGAAACGCGTTCTCCATATTTGATCGTCGGCAGCGCTCGACCCACCTGAATGTTCACCCATGACCGTCTATTTCTACTCGCCATGGTGCTTCTGAATAGTAACAATATCACACAATTGTCAGAAAAGAATCATTCCCAAGCAATTCCACTTGAAAATCGATCAATACTAAAACTACCAGTCGAAAACTCGCGTTAATTACCCCTTTCGCAATTGTACCCTGAAACTACTGAACACTCGGAATAATTTCAAATATAAATAATTCCAATTGAATACTATAATATCCGAAGAAATGAAAAAATATCTATTAATCTTTATATAAAATACAAATCAATCAAATGTTCGGTAATCCTACTGTTAAATAACAAAACAAGTAAAGTAAGTCAATGCAAAAAGGTAAAGCGTTGCCAAATGAAGTGGGAACTCTCCCCAATTAGTTTTGTAGCGACTCGCTCTGAAATGGAGAAATCTCCTCGTTCGGTTAGCAAAGTGGCAAGCTCGCTCGCACCCTCGCCGGAGAACTCGCAATTTCTTCACCGTTTCTGACTGCCGTTACGATCGGCCCGCGTCAAGCAGTCCGCCGACGCGAATCAATACACGGCTGCGAATCGTTGCCGGCGGTACGTGATCGCAATCCGCGAGGCGTTCCTTCCTCCGGCAGCTGACGAACGGATCAACGGTCGGGACGTTCGGGCTCGCCCGTCCGATTTTCGCCGTTCTTCATGAATATTCCGCGAGCGGATCCGGCTCGTTTAACATTCGGACGCGGCGCCCGATGAAGATGTAATCTCCGCCGGGCCTGTTAGATGGGCTCGCGTGTTCCCGGTTATTAGATCGAAGTTCGCCGATCCCGGGGATATGAGTTAAATAGATTTCGATGAACCTGTATTAGCTTGGACGCGCACGTCGCGTCAGTTTCGGTCGCCGGGCCAGGAAACACGACGGGGAATCGTTTCCATCACGCTACGCGTACATCGGTCTTAACTCCTGCTGTAATCACGAATTCGACTTGTCATGGGCTTCGTATAGCAAAGTGGTCGACGAGATGCACTTAGGAATGCGAAGCGTAGTAGGATTCTTATTTGGAGGAAACGTTGAATATTGCAAGGAAAGTGTAGAAACGTTGATAAGTTCGGAGCGTATCGAAGAATTTTCATGCAAACGTGGTAAGCGTAATATTGAAATGAATCATTCTTAAAGAGTTAGTTGAGGAATTTAAGGCTAAAGAAGATAGACTGATAACTGGGTCTTTATGTAAATTCAAATTGTTAAGGATACAATTAGAAAAATAGTTATAACAATGTTAAGTTATGGTTGAAGAAATATTTTATATATCTGTTTGCGTTGCCTGCGTTCCTTGCATTTTGCACTTTCAACTTTTCTATACTGAAAAATTCATGATCTACTGATAATGGTGATACATTGCCTGTTTGGGAACGTGTACAAATTGTAAATTTCTGTTATCCATTGCTCTACGAAACTAGTAAAAATGAAATTGTCTGCCACTGCAACATCAGCTACGCGTCAATTGCAACGGGAAGGGTTAGTCCAACGCGAGGCTCGCGCGATACCGAGTTACGATCGTGGCACACGGTAACGGATCGCAATAGGGACGTCTTTCCCGTTCGCTGGATTAAGTTGGCCTGTTTCGTGCCGAGCACACCCGGGTTTGAATAATTTTACGGCGTCGTCGCGCGAATCCTCGCGCGGACGTGACCGCCTTTTATCGGCGCGGAAGAGATCCTTTATTGGAACGGGGGACACACGTTTCGCTACAGTGACACAGATCGTTTTCCCTTAATTGCTTAACCGTGAATTTTAACGCGGTTGCTACGCTCAGTTGCAGAGGTCAGCATGATCCATTTTTGATTTTTTCCTTTTGCAATTATGAAAAAGACAACGGATGTTTCTCTGAGAAATTAATAAAGAAAGTGATTTACCAATACGCAAACTGAACTGAAAACCAATTAAAACCACAATAGATGCATCATTGGAATTTCTATAAAGGAATTTCAAAAAGTCAATTTAACTGTTCGGTAGTTTTAGTGTTAGGCAGATTTAGAAGTTGATGTACATGCGTGAAGCGAACTTCTGGATAACTATGGATCCTTTCTCATTGCTAATATACTTCTCCGAGAATTTTGGTATTAATTTTGTGAAGGATGAGAAGTCTTCACAAGACAGATGAGTTCGTTATTTTAATATTAAATTACAAATTAATTCTCTCTAATATGTTTATCTTCATTTTAATATTTAATTGCAGATTAATTATTTTTAATATATCGCCATCTTAATTTGAATATTAAATTACGAATTAATTCACCCTAATATCGTTATCTTCATTTTAATATTAAATTTCAAATTAATTTTTCTTAATACCGCTATCTTCATTTTAATATTAAATTGCAAATTAATTCTTCTTCATAACCCTATCTTCATTTTAATATTAAATTGCAAATTCATTTTTTTTCAGCATCCCTATCTGCATTTTAATATTAAATTACAAATTAAAGATGGAAATGATAAATATGCAACTATTGGAAATGTCTGCAGCCAGGTGAGCAGGCAACAATAATGACGTCACGATAATAAACAGCTCATTTACTGAAAATTGTATTATACAGAAATGTTAAGAGTTCCAATAATTCACGGAGCACAAGTTCCGCGTCGCAGTCTTGCACCCAGCCGCATAATTCAATTCGTGTTAATGCGGAATCAAGATAAACCCGAGGCGATAAAAAGATGCGGCTTATGAAAAGCAAACGCTGCATGAATAAAACTCGAAGGTTATTCAGGCTCCCACGAACTCGACGTTTTTATACGATAGATACAATTCACGGATTTTCTTGCGCTAGTTTACTCGTCCACGGAATTTCGTTCCTTTTTGTCGAAAACCGAGCAAAACAGGCGACTTGATGGTTATCTGTGTTTACATTTACACTTTAGGAATGCCGTATTTTTCTTCAGTTCCGCTGAATATTCCATACACTTAAATTTTGCTGCCACCTGTTTCAAAAGAAACGAAAGATTTTAGAGAAAGAGAAACCACGTTAATACTTCCCCTTCGGGATAGCTTAACGATTAATTAGAAGCATTACTACGTTACGTGCAACAAAACAATTCTCTTCGATAAGCAATGTGACTGGAAATCAATAATCAATGTCAGTAACATGTTACGTTTCAGAACTTAAAATAGAAACTAGATATTGATTTACTAGAAGAGTTGACAGATAGCTCAATACCTATCTAAACAAAATTCCTGCTACTGTCTTTCTTACGTTTGAAAATATTATTTCCTTAAAAAATAATTCAGTTCTTAGAATTTTCATCTGAAAAACTATTTCCCTTAACTTACAAACACATTGAGCAGTTTTTCAAACTTAACACGACTACGGAGTATTTGCAGAAATGTTAATCTTTCAAGCTCTCTGAAACGTACGTAGACGCCATAAGCTTTCGCGAAACGCATCGTTCCACTTTAGAGCGTGGCCTCAAAATAGTCTGACCATGTGCTCCCTTTTTATAATCCCACTTCCTCGACCTTATATTAATCATCTCCTACAATCATATCGTTATCCCCACCAGCAGCGTCACGAGGTCTGACCGACGGTGGACAGGCTCTGGTACGCTGTGAGAATTCAGCTGAGCAAGTATGACTCACCCCCGATTATAATCAGTATTACGGCTCCTTCGTATCGCTCATTTGCTGCAGGAATAATTTCCGATTCATGGACACAGATAAAATGATCCTTCAGAATCCGAGCCATCGAATACTAATCCAGCAAACACCTTTATCGGTTCGATATCTCTTGAACGAAACGCGGAACGTACAAGACGAAGTAACACAGAACTAATAAAACGTTGTTCACAGAATCATGTACATCATTCCACGGTACTCTGTTGCAAGTTTCCTGCGCTACGAGCGTGGAAACTGTAGAAAGGGGATACTGTAATTTGCGAGGTTAAAGTAGCCGAAGACGACCGGCGATTCGAAGCAATCTCTCATTAGGGAAGTTCAAAGAACAACTGTCATTCGCGGTCGGCGGAACAGTAAGAAGAACTTCCTTCCGTCTTCCAACATATCCGAACGGCGGATCGGTATATTTCTTTGCTAGAGGGAACTTCCAAAGTCGTAATGAGCACCATCTTGTTAGCAAGTTTCCCGTCTGTTTACGGAAGCCTTATGTATACGGTGACCATATAATTTATCGTACAAACCGGGACGTATTTCAGTGTACAGCTGGTCTGTGAAAGTGTAAATAAGTTTTCTAATTAATTGTGCAATCCGCTCGGGTATTTATTTTTCAAATTCTTCGGAAGCATTCGATCCTCGAGTGTAATGTACCGTCTCTTACAGATTGGACTTCTGGTTGTCCTGTTTGACTATCGTTATGGTTTCTTTAACTTTTGCCGTCAGCAAACTCCGCGGACTGTTTATAAACTTTTATGGTATGACGAACCATAGATTTCTATGGAAAATATTTTATAGAAAATATTATTTTGATAATATTCCTACAGATATTCTAATCTTTTCGTTGAGAAAAAGCAAATGTATTGTTACCATAATATTACTACTCCGATGATATTACCATAATATTATTAATTAATGTATGAATAATATTATTAATTAATATATGGATATAATTAATAATTAATAATATTACTAATTACCACAGAATAGAACAACAATGTTATTGTTATAATGAAACAGAAAAGTTGGAGAAATTACTCGTAAAAGCACATAGTGATATTAATAGCGATAACACCGCATGAGAACAGGAGCAGAACTAAACCGTGCGTGAGTTAACTATTTAACGTATTGGTTAGACTGGCAACGCTTTCATAACTATCACTGCTGGGAATTAAAGTTACCGCGACCCGTTCGACCGTGTAGAAACAAGAACAAATTATGTTGCAGCTTCGAGCTAATTAGCATATCAATAACGCAGCCGGGGTTCGATAACCCGCGCCATTCACCCTCGGAAACACGTTGTCTTACTATCAGTATGCTCCGTACATACTGCTCGGAATACTGCACTCCAATTTACTTGAATGTAAATCCGAAGTTCGACCGCCTGCTGCTTTCGCGGCCACACGTAAATTGGACGGCAGCCTGGTAAACCGTGTCGAAGTTCGGCGACCGATCTTCGCGTGTCCTCGACACGTCATCGTCGAGAAATGCCATTCCACTGTCCCACCTGAACAGTAAACCGCGACAGAAGTCACGGTTCCTCGAAGACAATCACAATTTTCACCAATATATCCGTAAAGCTTTATTCATACGTGAATTTCCAATTGAAAATTCTATCGCCGAGTAGAAATTCATGCGTTGTCCTACTTGTTGAATGTTGTCAAGGAATCCGAAAACTTTTCAACTAATTTCACTAACAGAGGTCCAAAGTATGTACGACAGACGAATGTTCTAAACACATTAATTTCTCTGATCATTAACACATCGAACGTCGCACGGTTTCATAGAGCAAAATACACAAAATGGAAAAAATACAATATTGAATCATTTGACTGAATTGGATTATTAGCATTGCACGCTCATCAAACTGAATTTCACCGCAATGGGGAGCATTATTTATAATATAGAAATGTTTGCGAATAATCATCGTTTAACGGAGTGAACTATAGTAATTCGATTTGCTTGGGGTCACCGGTGACCCCTACGGCATTCAACGTGTTAAAAACTCTGATCTTTGAGTACTCCGAGTAGGAGAACGAAACCAGAGCAATAGGGCGATCAGCTTTTATCGCGTACTTCTTCGCGACATCGCAAACTCGTAAAAACGACACGCAAGTCGGGAGTTCTTTTCTAACGCTTCACCGAACTGACGACAGTTTAAATCGCGATCGTATAGAAAAAGTGCGGAAGACTTTCGTATCATGAATTATTCCTTGTCTCCTCGCGATCGTCCGAACAATTTCAATTCCACAACCCAAACAAAGTCTATTACACGACTCTCAAGCAACAGACAAAACACTAGAAATTCCAATGAAATAACAATGACCACAACATCAGCTAATACCCTAACTTTCACGCAGCAGGCAACACCAATTGTCACCAGGAAACCATCAGCCTAATACTCAGCAACACAGTACAACTCTCGACACGCTACAAAAAGTATTCCATTTCAAAACAGAATCACAAAAAGAAGAACGCGCCGTCGCCGAGGTCCAAGCGGAACAAACAACGGAGGACAGAAGATGGTTTTGTAATTCATATTAGGCGCCCCGAGGACAGAGCAATCAAGCGGGGAATCGACTCGTCCGGATTTCCGTGTCGAATTAAACTTACAGATCCACGCGAAGAGCTAGCGAATTCGGATGAAAGGAAAATATTGTATTTTTTATGAGCGAACGTCAGCCCGACGTCTGGCCAGATTCGCGAGGAACGAGAGGAAGAGGGGGACAAAGGAAGAAAAAGAAAGCTGAAGGAGCGAGGGAGGATGGAAGAACGGGCGGGTGGTGAACCGTGACGCAGAGAGAAGGAAAATATCGGTGCCTGCTCCGGAAGGATCAAAGTTAAATGAATGCGTTCCGCGGGACACAAAGGATTTCCAGGGCACTTTATTACACCCAGCCAGCCCGTGGGCTCACGGCGTGGCGCGGCGAGGAACGCGCTCGTTCGCGAGGTGCTCTCTCTTTCGGGTTTTGGTCCTTTCGTTCGGCGTCGCTTGTTTCGCCTGGCCGAGAGGGAATCTTAATGGAAATGTAAATTCACGCTCCGAGCACGCGCGACGTGCTCTGTCGAATGCTTCCCATTCCCGTCTGCCCACCTTCTTTTTTTCCTCCTTTCCTTTTTCGGCGCGCGGCGGTTCTGATTGAAATTTTTCGACCGGAATATTGCTGCGGCGATATTCCGGCCCCGGCCACGCTGGCCTATGATTTCGTTTTTTCCTCGTCTCTTTCGTATGTCTTTCTCGTTTTTTGTTTAGAATTCTTCCCCATTGTTCCCTCAATCCGAGAAACTTTCGAGGAGCGAACGTCGCGGCAGTGTTTCGAACGAGCGCGCCGAGGGGAATCGCGAGGAATAGTTAATTGCGAATCGACGATGAAAATAGGGGAGATTGAAGGGTTCACCTGTTAATGAAGAGTTTCTTTTGAAACGATCGAATACCTTGCTCTCGATCGATTCTACGATTCGTTGCGTTCGAGAGCGTTCAGTTTGGAATGAACTTTTCCATTCAACCTTATATTCTTGTTACTCAGTCTGAAACCTTCTTTGAATTAAACGAATCCAGTGTCATTGGAAATTGATCTACTATTCGTAATAATAATTCAGATAAACGAAAGGAACAAGGCGAGCCAGCCGCCAACGTGACCCAGGTACAGAGGGGACCCTAGCGCGAGAAATTTCAGACGAACATCGAAACAGTCCAGGGGATTTTTTATTTAGCAGAATATTTCACGAGTTCAGAATGAACATAAAACGTTCCACGGTGTCCTTGCTCCCGGTTAATTCTCTGGCATCAAGGTAGCCCCGCGAACGGTCAGGGTATTGCCTTTCGTTAGCGGCCTCGTCAGATGGGCGTAGCAGCAACTGGACCGACAGTTGTTTACGATAAGTGACGCGAAATAGCCGGCCTAAAAACGAAAGTCGGCTTGACGAACGGCTGGCCACGGGCAAGAAAACCCAGCGAAATTCCCGATGAGATAGATATATTACTTAGCCGGAGCTTTCGTTTGGCCACCGTGGTTTTTCGGCTGCGGATTTGTGCGGCCTATTACCATTCCGGGGCGAGGTATTCGCGTTGCCTCCACCTTTGGCTACCCTCGGCGAGGAAGAGGCTCGGATCCTCTTTCTACACGACGCACAGCGTGACCGTAGAGTCGAGGCGAAGATGTGAGCTATCATGAAAGATGTAGAATTTCATATTTAACACTAAAACTACCGAGCAGTTCAGTTGACTTTTCGAAATTCCTCTATAGAAAGTCCATTTATTGCGACTTGAATCGATTTAGAATTCAGCTTGCGTATTACTAAATCGATTTCTTTAATCATTCTTCAGAGAAACATCTGTCGTCTTTTTAATAATTATAGAAAAGCGAAATCAGGAATGGATCATTTTGAACTGCTCGGTAGTTTTCGTGTTAATATATCAAACGTGTATATTAAAGGATATATATATATATATATTTTTTTTTTAAAGGATAACGAATATGTTTGGATATTCTATCTTCGGTTAAAGAACAATATTAAATTGAGATAGCGTGTTCTTTGTAGAATATGAGATATAAAAACTTCCAACTTTCTAGGCTAAGTAACTATGTAAAGCTATTTAGTTCCAAAGCAGAAGGTTATTTAGTTTCCAGCTCGTGCAAGTTAATAACGAGGATTCTGAAGTAAGATCGTTATATTTGTTGCAGCCATTATTATTTCAGTTTACTTGTTACTTCGATTATTTTGGATTGCAAGAAAGTTTCCCGAGATATTCAGATTCTCCTGCGTTCGACAAGAGAGAGAATAATTCTGCTTTAACCGTCGATTCCCGGAGCATTACTCAACAGTGAGAGTTACATCGAAGTCCCAATGAAAATACAGTGCATTTCGTTCCGAGTTTAATACTTCTACGCTTAGCGCCGATACATTTGTCTTCATTTTCTTCGTGTTCGTGTAAAATTTCGGTTCCTCTGGCGCGCGGAAGAACAGCTCGGTCCGCCGATAATTTCTACATTGCGTTATTCCCCTCTTGTCGAGCGATTCTCACGCGTTGTCGCGGTATTTAGGAAAATGTAAAATTCCCGGAGGATATGTCCGAGTAAATGTACACGCGGAATTCGCGGGCGTGCGTCACACTGGAATTCTGCGGGATTTCAGTACGCTGAATTTATCCATGCGAACCAATCCTATCACCGGCTCGGCCGTAGCTCCAATGCTTATGGCATTTAGTCTCGAATACCTTTCATATGGTGGCCGCGCGCTGATTTCGTAAATCAAAGGCTAATCGCGTAGCCCACATGCGATTCGCCTGCGTTCCGGAAAGGTAAGCAGCCGGCGTATGTGGGAGGTAAATGTAAATACCCGGAGAACGAAGCGTTTATTGCCTTCTGACATGTCGACCTTCTTTCGACTGATCAGTGCACAGGCTCGCGAGTCTTTTCCTTCAATCGTACGAAGGAAGTATTAGAAATTGATGAATTAACACTAAACGTATCGATACATTGTGTATACCTATACCTATTGCAGCTAGTCGAATAACTAGGTGTAAAATAAAGATAAACAAGTTGAAAAGTACATATTTATTATTGGAAAGAGAAACAGTGGGAAAAACAAAAATTGAAAGACTGACAAAATTGAAGAGTAAAGAAAAATTGAACATGGGAATAGATTTAATGCCAAATGAACGTAAAAACGGACAATTTTTAATTTAATTTTCAAATCGGTCATTTGACCGTTTACGGTATGTTTAGTGGTGAGTTAATTAAAGAATTTTGCTTCGAGTCTTCATTTATCTGGATTGTTAGTTTGATTAAATTAATCGAGGATAATCGAGGTTCTGCATTTGCTGTCTCAAAGAAAAATCTACTTGGACTCTTTTTCACGAGAGAAGCGTATGAATTTCTGTGAGTGGTCCAGTAAGTAAATATCTGCTTGATATTTGCTGTATGAACCTTTCTTCCCTTTAATTAAAATATTCTTGGATAAATATTACGCTATCATAGTTTGCGCGATAATTATTTGATAACGGATGAAGACTTTCACTAAACATTACACGTTTTTTATCTAACGATCTTGTTTAACGCCTGTAATTTTACCATTTTCCCAGAATTATGATCATGTTCCGAAAAGTTATATACCCAGTCTGTTCTTTATAAGTGAATTAAACATGTAAAATTATGTCTCGCGGAAACTGGGTCGATCTTGCGGGGATCCAACACGGGATACATGCAGGATCACCAGAATCCTGGCAATTTTGGCAAAACCGGGCTTACTGGTCTCGTTCGGACAAATCTATTGCAAGCAACGTCGTTGGTCGAGCATTAAAAACATGGAATCCCTACAAAAATGTATCGATGTCTAATTAACGTGAAGTATAATTAATGTTCATATACAAAATTCTATTGATATACAATGATCTGATTGAAAAGTAAAATCTTCTATCTTCTATAAATGTAACTTATTATCGTTCCATAAATATTAGGTGCTTATTTGCTTCGTTTCCCTTTATCTGTTATGCAAATTTACCATGCGTAGTTGAAATATTTATTAGCTGATAAACACGGCGGGTCTTGCGAATTTCCTTAGAAGTCGCACGTGTTTATCGTAGCAACTGTTTAATATGCGAGCGAGTTCAACGACGTGTGTTTTTATATTAGCATCGTTAGTCTCATTATTGTATGGAAATAGTTAACGTTTCGCTGACGAGTAGTTACCGGAAAAAAATTATTCAGTAGACAAAATTTACTTTATCTTCAAAAAGTCGTACACACTTTTATATATAATAAAAAGAAACGTTTATCGAAAAACTGAAAAGAGATCGATACAGAGTTATATTCTGGTATTAATTATGATTATGAGGTGGGGAAAATGTAAATATAAGAAACAAGTACTTCATGAATGCGGACGGCAAAAGGATATGTTCATAATTATTAATTATTCGTTTCAGTGCATTCACATATTATTATCAGCCGCATTTGCATAGTTTTTCATGGAAATGTTTATTCAAATTCAGACGGTTATTACTTCTGCCACGAATATATTCATTATGTGTCATTATCATGCGTAACTGGATGCAATTTACGGCAGTATGATTTCATTAAAAGTATTATCGCTGCGCATTTTAATTCGATTGTTTTTTTCCCAATCGTATAACCACTGCTAATCAGAATTCTTCCATTTTACCTGAAGTATCATGTTGTACCAGTCACGGAATTGTATTCAATAATCATTGAAATTCTATTTGAAAATTAATAAAAATTAGTTCTAATAACATTTACTAATTTTTAGTAGTAGCGAACGAGTCGTTTTCATTCGTCATTGAGAATCAAATATTTCCTTGTTCAACACGGAAATAACGTGTATCCGCGACGCATCAAAGAGCAACTGACGTCACGACGCGCATTTCTGCTGCGAAACACGGAACCGGAAGCCTCCTCAAGCAACTCACGGATAGAAACATCTACTCCTGTGGGATCGCGATAAATTCCTCGTGTCGGGAAACATACGGAAAACTCGCGTCGAGTGATTTCTGTGCAGCGACAAGCTGTCGATATTGCGTCGCGACAGTGAGATGACATTTCAAGCACGCTCGTCAGAAAGGAAGAAATTGAATATTAAGTTTTATCGAGCGTCGCTCGTTCTTGCCTCGTAAAAGAATTAAATCTCATCGATGTTCCAGGACAGAAAAGAATATTATTATATTCTTCTCATTTCGATCATCGCGGAACTGATATATCTCAAACGTCCTAAGAAACTGAATCGCGAATTTCATTTCCAAACAAATTTCCACGAATATATCCATTTCTAATATACATCTATATTCCAAACGGTATATTGATTGATCATTAACCCGGTAATAATGAAAAACTGCCACACTCGGTTGCACTTGTTACGAGTGCAGAAAATTAGTATTCTCAAGATCAACAATCTGACGTTTTCATAAAAGAAGCGGAAATAACAGCTCTGAAAGAGCTAAAGATCCGACAGCCTAGAATCAATTAACGAGGCTCTCAACTGCAGTGGCGAATTGCAGTAGCGAAATGATAAGGTACACTAAGCGAATACTGCAATTTCTTCGTAAACGATTATTCGAAGGAAAATCAATTAGCCGGTTGTCGATAACCATCGGCATCGAAGGATCTGTTAATGGGCTTCCGGGTAGGAAAGCGCTAATTTGTACGCTGCGAAAGAGTCAGCGCGTGCCAGTTCCGCCGACACACCGGGAACAATTCGTTCCGGTACCGGCATAAACGTAAATTTTCCTCTAAATGAAAACCGCTATCGCTTGTTCAACGTGAACTCGCCACCCGACACCTTTGGCCCCATCGAACCGCGTATCTTCATTCAACGCACGTCTAACGAACTGCCAACCAAAGTGGTTTATCTAAACGTACGCGCGGAATGTGCCGCGAAACTTTTTCACCGATGAAAAGGCAACGGGCTACGGCCCGGAGGGAATTGTCTTCGCACGTTCCATTGCAAAGACGTCGCATTATATTCTTGAGCTGAACGGAACACGCCGTCCAATTCTGCTCCAACCCCACTTTACCTCCTTTTTCTGTGCGGCAATGATTGCAATCTTCAAACACGACTTCTCGCGATTTTTGGAACGTGTATACTATTTTCTGTATTCGATACTGATAATGGTTCTGTAAATTGGAAAGGTTCTTTTATTCTGTTCTCCAACGAAATGAATTTTTAATATAATATAAAAACTCATTTTTAACGATAATGGAGGTCGAACTATGTGACTACGTAAACGGCAAGGAAAATATTTTTTCTTTCTCCACTTGTTGCAATCTCGCAATTTTTATACTTATCAACAGGAAGATATTACCAGCTTTTTCAACCATAATTTATTTATAACGCGCAGGTCGTTATTGTTCGTGGTTTCTGTAAATATTCTCTAGCAGCAATTTCACGCGTCGCTCGGTAAGATGTCCGCTCAACCAGACCGGCCAAATGTACAATTTAAATATTTTACGAAACATTTTTGCTATTTGAGATGGTTGAATATGCGAGGAACAATGTCCTACAAACTTTTTTATCTTTGGAACAATCGCGAAGTGCTGAGCTATCTCGAAAGTTAGGGATTTTTCGACTACGCGTTTTACTCTTCAAATTTCTCGTAACACTCCATTTATTTTGGAACAGTTAGACGAATTTTCCTTCAGCATCAAAGTTTTCAGATAAGTATACACTCTTACCTTTAATAGTTCATTACCTTTTTACCATGAATTTTTATATAAATATCGATGTTTCAACATAACTAAGACACCATCAATATTTCATACAGTTGTACAAATTTACGAATGATTTGGTTTTACCTTAAGATCAGGATGCGTCCCGGCATTCTTTCAAGCACAGTTGTATTTAGTAAGGTTTTGAGATTGTTATCTAAAAAATAAAGCCGCATACGTCCGTCTTTTCGTTCTAGAACGATACGCTTCCGCGGCGTGCCGCAAATATGGCGACCGCCCGCCGCGCATCGCGATCTATAGTGTTTCGGAAAGCGAGTTTCTAAAGTCATTAATCTTTCATACTTCGAAACAACTTTTTTTCTTACGTATTTACATTACTTTCAGCTTCAGCTATTTCTCAATGGAAATGTTATGATTCTTTAATTTTGCTCACTAGTATGGAGAATTTGTAGATAATCGAGAAATAAAACAATTATATATCATTTTACATCATACAATATATGATATATAAATATATATTTCTTTCTATACTTACATGAAATTATGTATAATTTATATTAATAAATTCATTGTTACATGCCACGTAATTGCATACTATTGTATATTATTACATTACATTCTTACATTTCCTTTTTAAAAATTCGACAGAAACCTGTCTTTTGGCCGCTGAGATCCGGCAAATACCCCCCTGTGCATCGAAGGAAATATTCCTGGGTTACGTAACGCGAGCTATAAAATATATTTGATTTAGCGAATAGTGTTTCTGCAGGGTCGTTAAATTAAATCTTGAATTTCAGAGGAAATTTCTGAAACCGGTATTTATCAACCATCCGCCGCTGTGTATCGAAACATGAGGGCTGAGTCTTGGATCGTCGTGCGGCGCTCCGAAGCCCAGAAACGGGAAAAGTTTGGCCGAGTTCGCGTATTGTTTAAACGGCGCGTTCGCGCGACTCGTCTCGCGTCACTGGGTAAATTAACACCACGGGCGAAAGTTATGTCACGTCCTTGCGGGCTATTAGCTTCGTTCTCGCCAGATAGTTGAAAGGTCTTGCAAGATGGATAATTGAGACGACGAGTACGATAATGGGGGCAATACCGCTCTAGAGGGAGCTAATTAAGTTTCGTGGTTATTAACCCGTTTGTTGCCTGTGTTCCGTCTACAGAGCGTGCCATTATAAATCCCGACTCACTCCGTGCCATCCAATATTTACTCGTTTAACGAGGATACCATGCTTTGTGCATCACACTCCGCCTAAACGAAAATCTTTTTCATCGTTTATTTAGCATTCCTCGGTCCTCAGTTCATCCTGTTTGAAAATTTCACTTTTGAGAAAGAAGCATGACCCCATCGCGGTGCCGGTGAATACGCTTAATCGCGAAAGAGATTTAAAACAAATAAATCATAAGTGTACAAGAAAACTATAGAGTTCCACCGTTAGTAACTTCAAAATGTTTCCTGCGAAACGTAATTCGTATGGAGGCACAGAATGTGCGACACATGTTGCCTGGGTTAAAATTAGAAGCACGGGGATTAGCGCAGTTGTAAGTATTCTTGTTCAGTAAAAATGGGAGGAAATAACTGCAAAAAGCAGAATGCAGGTATAAAGTAGCTCAAGTAGAAAAAGGAGTAAAAGAATTTTCCACAGAAGCGCAAGATTCTCACTAGAAATATTTTAATATTTTCTGACGAGGTAAAGACGATATTTCGCGAAACTAACTCGAAGGAAGCTATTCTATTTCAATATTTCTCAAATTGATACGTTTATAAGGATTTATTTAGTCAATAATAATTTATTTCGTCGTCAGAACAAATTTCGTCTCGATACAAACGCTCATCACCAACTGTCTTTGCACCTTCCTTTCTTTCTTTTTCGTCGTTCGTTCAAAAACAACGCAGCATCGCATAGCAGTCTCCCTCCTCGAATACGAAACGCATTCACTCACGCGATACCCATAAGCACACATACACACACATAGACACACACACACATCTTTATAATACGCACGTGCATATTTTTTTACACATTATACAAAATATAATATTAAATCTCAAATTTTATAGTTTTACTGCATGAAATCAAGTGACGAGTGAGAGTCGCCTCTCAAGTGCAAAGGGTTAAAATAAGTAACAATCTTCACTGATTAGTTTCAACGTTGGAAAAGCCAACTGGCATAGTTCCTCAACAAAAATATTCAATCCAAGATCTCCAGCGAGTCCAGTGAAACGTTACAAAGTCAAACTTAACGCGGCGAGGCACGAAGAAGCTGCAACAGGAAGACTGTCGGGAACCGCCGCGAGATGGATTATATTTGGTCGCATTTGCTGATGCTCGGCCAATCCGTGGAAGTGGATCCAGCGATCGCCGGTGGCCTCACCGTAGAATCACGGTGTCTGATCGCGGTGTGTAAACTCGGGACAGAAATACGACAGTCGAAGGGACTGGCTGGCTGCGTGTGTGCACGTGCTGACTCATGACTATTAGAGCTACCGGGGCTCCCGTGTGGACCAGCTCAGCAGCCGGACTCCGTTTCTAAGCCGTCGCTTACCTCTAACTGATCAGCGGTTTCACGTTGTTGGCCGAGAGACACATTGTCGGACACGTCGTACGCGAGCCACGGAAGCACGCGTTGTATTTTCGAAAATGGGATGGAACCCGCATGGAAAAACGAGAAGGGAGCGTAAGGTAACGTTTTTTCTTGGGCAACTTCGTTTTCGTGATGAACGACGTTGAAACTTCGAGCGGCACGTATTGACGATTACAAGAAGTGGAAACGGTGAGTCACGAACAGGTTTTCAATCACAATTATCTCGGGAACGAAACGCGTACGAAACAATTTTCAGGTTTTTTAAATGCAATACTTCGACTCTCATTAGTTGTGTACCGACATTTATAAGAGTTCTGTGCTAGAATTTTTCTCAGTGGTTATTGAACGAAATGTTTGTAATTCCTGGGAGACGGTAAAGGACGTTTGCGGTTAATGTGGACACCACTCAGCGTGGATGCCAAACATGCCAGTTATAAATAGATTTTGTATAAAATATGGAAGAACAGTTTTAGTGGGGCACACGGGTTAGAAATAATTTGCGTGGACGGCGAAGTCGATGAACAATTAAACTGATTAAACTGCGGGAAGCTTCTACTGACAATACGGAACTATTTAATGTCTGTATAGCGGGCGGGCACTAAAGTTTTGATGCATTTAAGGACAGTAAATCCGGGAAATGATCATAGATAATGTTGAAATATAGGGAGTAAAATAATACGAGCAGACAGTATTAAAGTTTATTACAGACTACGGTTGTGCAGTAAAAAACAATGACCAGGTAGCCAGTTAGTAGTAAAGAACAACATGTACATTTAATCTCTGCGGATTCCCACTGCACATAAATTAAAATGACACGGGAGTATAACGTATGAACTAGCCTCTGCATACGCGTTTCACGTAAATGAAAGCTAGTGTTCTTTTTCTCGGGTGATGCGCGATCCGGGGAAACGAACGTCCGTGTTTTCCTTCATAGCGGTGTAGCCTGCATAAAGTAGCAATCTACAAACAGGTTTCAACGTCCGCGACGCGTTTGTGTTATCAGCTAGTTATTTTTCTAAGTGCCTGGTCCGCCCCGAAAAAGAGAAGAAGAAAGAAAAGTATAGTAGAATTATATAATTTAGCAGCTACGTTTCGTTCCTGCGTGAATTGGGAAACAGATTATACGAGGTTAACGAGGCTTGTACATTTCCATTGAAAGAATGCAATATAATTACTATCAGAGTAACGTGTTCATCAATTTTACCCCACCCTTTGTATTCCTCTCCAGTTATAAAAATTACCTCCGAATATTACGACTGCGCTGAAACAAATATTCAACGCAATTCCAGTAACAAATGAGAATAAAAGTTACCGTGGCATGACATTCCCAATACACAACAAAGAATATATTTTGGAGGATATAAAAATTTTATTTATTACGATATTCATACATGAATACGGTTCACATGAAATATTCCCCATTTATGTAACTTTCGTATTGTAGGTGGGTTTTATTATGTCCAGCACGTTCCGCGAAAATACACGCGATTGTTCCGAAGAAAGAATGCCTCAATGTTCGCTGTGTAATCCAATTTATTCGAAACAGAGCCGTTAACTTCGCAGTTAGAACGGCTGAAGAACGATATATTCTCATTTCCCGAATCACGCCAATCAATTATCATCCCTGACAGCCACTTTGTACCATTACCATCGCCGATAATCCAGAATTAGTATCCTTTTTATGTAACTACATCGTCGCTTATCGTTCCATCGAAAAAATTATATGTCACGAGGTAATGCGAACTGTTGTCACGCCACGGAGGGCGCGAAACTGTTCGCTTTCCTTAATCATGAGCCCAAAAAGGGGCCATCGATTTTTCACATTAGTCCTGGAACACGCGACGGGGGCGTGTCTACTTCGAGAACCAGTGAAATCACATCCCTCTTTGAACTTCAATCAGAAGATGATTCTACCGCCGTTCTGCTTCTATTTTTACGTCTATCCATTTCAGCGAAATTCAACTGTAATCTTATCCTATCGCATTCGCGTATCTTCTCTCGGGAATTGCATTATCATTGTAAATCCATCGGTGCCTTGGAATTTCGTTTGTAATAACGAATATTCATTGAATTAATCATTTCCTCTTCAAAGAAAATACTTATTTCTAACATATTCAACGTATTTTAAGAGAAACACACGACGAATTCCGAATATATAAGTTTGTAAGGATCGTCGGAATTTATTGTGAGCGCGATTCACCGATAATTGCTAAATTTCTAAAGTGTACACACGCATTTCGCAGTCGAAGGGTTAATCGCGACGCGTCATTCAACCCTCGCGGGACTCGAGTAACGTTCTCAGTGACACGCGTCGGGGCACGATCTTTTTAACGGGATGTCACGTGTTCCTGTCCCACCTTGCAACAGCTGTTACGGGCATTCATCATTCCGCTCGATGCCCCTACGCATTATCCTTCACCCTCGGAGCGTTTTGTAAAACAGCCGATCCCTTCGAACAGATTTCACCTGGTGATCTCTCACCCTCTTTCACCCTTACTGCGGAAAAATCATACGATGGCTTATATAGGTTATGACACTAGAACTATTATGCTGCTCAGGAGAAGCTACCCAAAAAGAATAAGGGTCCACTTGATCAGTAGTAATCTGTTCTCGTCACATGTTTCATAATAACTTGATATTCGTCAGTACTGTTTTGTTATACATTTTTATACAATTATACCTGGTGTTATGTACTGTGTAGGCTAGGAATGATAATAATTATTTAATATCCTGTTTTGCTACGGATAACATTTCCTGCGCAACACTCGGTACACAGAAGTTAAATCGACTAGCATTTATCTTTTTATAGAAACTATGAAAGTGTATTTATAGAGCTTTCACGCCACTATCACGTTTGTCAAGCGAATATCAACGAGGTTCCGGCGTGAAACGTGTCTCGTGAAATGGTAACGTTGCTGTTAAAACTTGGACCATCGGTTGCGGTTAACTCGGATTGTGTAGTTTTCGAGGAAAATTATTTATTAACGGACTGCGCATTGCTGTTGCACTTGCAGCGCTGTGTAAATAATGCATCGCCCTTTTGGTAGCTACATTAATAATCTTAATAAACGGTTAAATTACAATCCTCTTACAAGTTATTAAGTAGCCTCCGGACCTGTATGCAGAATCAAATTTTCTTGATGCAACTCAACGGAACAGGGGTTGGACAGAACTTCGTGTCTTGCGTCAAGAAGTTTAAAAAACGAAAAGTAAGGTAGCAACATCCTTAAACTTCTGTGAAGCTTCCTCTTTTCTGCAATGCTCTACGTTCGTTAAAAATATATCAAATTCGCTGACTGGTTACAAGCCATAGTAAATGCACCGCTTCCAACCACAGCAGCAAAAAAATTCAGAGTTCCCTTGAGAACAAACCAACTCAATGAAAGTAAACAAAAAATGACAACGGAAATACGAATCAAAATTGTTCGAATCGCGATCACCAATAAATAAATAATTCTACGCGGACAGATGAAACAAATTTGTTCGAATCACGGTCACCGATAAACAACCGATTCCAACAGAACAGACGAATCAAAATTTGCCGAATAACGATCACCAATAAACAAATGATTCCAAAAAAAAAAACGGACAAATGGAAACGTCTCAAATGAAAATCACCGATAAACAATTAATTCCGACAAAACAGGCGAATAAAATTTTTCGAATAACGATCACCAATAAGCAAGTAATCCTCCAATAAATGGACAAATGGAAACTTTTCGGACGAAAATCACCGATAAATAAGTGATACCAACAGAACGAACGAATCAAAATTTTTCGAATCATGCTCGTCCAACCGGAATTAACGTCGCCATTCCCACGAACCCCGGAAACGCGTTTCCTGAACGATCTAAAGGCGTTCGGGTGAAATTAGCGCGGATTCGAGGCGTGGCGCTGGCGACTTCGGCAAACGGCGAGGTAATATAACTTTTGTTCGCAAACGGCGGACAGACGGAGACAAGAGGGGAGAAAGAGAATGACAGAGAGTGGGAAATGGAGAGAGAGAGAGAGAGAGATCCGGGGACAAATCAGTTGAGCTCTCGCGACGGTAAGCCTCGCAGAATCTATCTAATTTAGGGTCATATTGGAGGGCAGCGCAGGAAGATATACCGGGTGCACGTAGGGGAGATTTGGCCCGAGGACGAAACCACTAATCGTTGTGTGGTAATCGACGATTTCCGTCCCTAAATTGTCCTGCCTCCGTGGGGGCTATGGCGGAACCTTACAGCATTAACCTTAAACCGGGAACCGCCGCTTTTGTTCCCGCGACAGTAGCTGTGGTATAATTGTTTTGATTACCGACGATCAGAGCTTGATAGCTGCGATTACCGCCGGAAGGTTCGACGCAGGGTTTTAGCGAGTCCACATGATAGTGAGGATAACGAGAATAATAATGCCAGTGATACTGTTTCCTGATAAAGGGACACAGGGACCACGACGTTATCTTGATTTCATTGAATGTAATATGGAGTAATTACTTGAATATGTTTCCTTGGCAAAGGAGAAATTGTAACGTGTACGAGAAAATTGTTCCGGGGTAGAGAACATTGATGATTAAGGTTCATTAAAAGAATAGGTTTATTTTGTGAAATTAGATTGCCGTGTTCAATGTTGATCGATTCGATGCATTACGATGATGAGTTAATAGTGAAATAGTTAGAGGAGTAAATATTTTCCTTTGCAAGGTATCCCATCGAGTCAGGCGTTAATATTAATCATGATCGTGATTAGTTATGTTTATTACGTTATTACGCTAATAAATCGGACAAGGCTCGATATCGTTATTGGTGATTTGATAGCGAATCACTGTTAATTGCGAGAGCGTAGGTGGGTTGCACATCAAACGAAATTTTCGAGATACGAGTTTCACTTACTTGAAATCTGTGTGGATCCTACCATTGGCTGTTAGTTTGCTCTATAATTAAACGGTGATATTAGCGGATCAACTGTGTATCTTATCACGCCGTAGCAACGCCAGCGTTAGCTTAGACAGCACCAAAAAGTGGTCACGTCTCGGGAGAACAGACATGTTGGTAATTCATGTGGCATTGCGACTATCTTGAGACATCTAACGCTAATGAAACGCCCTAGGCCAATAGGAAATTGTGGCTCGGTAAACATTAATAAACTTACACACGCGCCACGTTTACCGACGTATCAAAGTGTCGCCAGACATGGGCACACCAACTAATTTCATCGTAGGTCGGATGTCACTGAGAAATTGCTTCGATTCCGACAAAAAATAACGTTTCCGTCATATTTTGGGAACATTTACCATCGATTTATTCTATTGAAACGAAAAATTCATTTTAGTGAAAATAAGAATAACGTGAATTTAAATATTTTAAAAGAAGAAAGGACAAATGTTGGCTCCGCTAACCAAAATTGAAACGAAACTGACGATATTATTAGTTTCTAAATAAATCTCCGTGTAACTCGAAACCTTTCCAAACTAACCGATGAAAGTGTAGTCAGTAAATTGGATTTACTACAAATTTAGACACTTTCAAATGGCAAGCGCCTCTCGGCGAATTCCAGCGAACGATCGAAAACGAATTCGCAGTCGAAAAGCGCGAAAATCACGGCTCCCGGCGCGCGAAAACAGGACGAATCGATCGCGGTTGATTACGCAACGCCTCGTCAACCGTCGCGTTGTTTCGCGAGAATGAAAATCTCCGTGGTCGACAAATTCGCGTCTTTTATTCTCTCGAGTGTCGGCGATTGAAGGCATACAGGCGACGCGACGGATGAAAGAATTCCTAATGACGGAGAATTCCCCGAGCGATCAACCGAACAATGCAATTTATACGCGACAGCCGAACATCGTTTTCGGAGAATTACTCCGCACTCCCGCGCGGACAATAAAATGATTTCTTAATTGTTCATAAAAGAATGCTTAGCAGTTCCAGATAAAGTCACTTAAAATACCGCGGCAGTTAAATTCCGCGGAACCTTCATGACTTTTAGCAGTTAGAAGAGTGTCATATCCTCGTATTAATTCGAACAATAAGATTTTCTATTAACATCGAAACTATCTGTCGAAATGATCCACCGGGAAATTATTATTTCACAATGATCAAAACGGTGAAGATACTTCCGTGAACAATTAGAAAGCAGATCTGTGTATCTGTACGAACACATCAGTACGGAACGCTTCGAATCTCCAGGAATAAACTCCGTTTTTCAATCTTTTTTTAAGACACTACGGAATCACTTGAATTGCTCGGCAGTTCTAAAAGTCAAAATGGCAGCGGGATGAAATTGAAACGACTCTGCTGTTTGGATTTTAAATGTCGCGGATATTTTCCTCGGGCGAGGGTGGAACCAACGTTGAAGCGGATCGACCGGCTAAAACGCCGAGATCGGGATCACGATTCGGGTGCCATCGTCAGAAATAAAATGGTTCCTCGGACCCCACCGGCGGTGGCTCGGGCACGGAGATAAATGGGCTTGTCCGCTTAAAAGTAACACGTCGACCCTGTTTTATCAGCGCAACGGGATTCGTTCGTTTCTATGGCAGGTTGCACTAAAACCCCGCCAAGATAACGAACATCCAGCACTGTTATTATTCCGTAACCGGCGATGTTAGGATTCCGACGAATTGATTCGCTTTCGTGTGTAATTACTGGAGACACTATCGCCTGCGCGTGAAACCAAGAAAGTAAGAACGAGGCGAACGTGGAATTAAGCGAAACGAGGACTCGGCGAATAGTTCAAACAGATCCGATGATAACGGATGCTAAATGCCTGTTAGGCTTCCAGGATACACACGATAAGATAAGTGGACTCTGTGCGTGTAACCAACGAAACTTCCATTTGTTATGTCGGCTAATTAAACAGCTGAATTGGGTAAACTGATACAGACAGAAATATCAGGTTGATCCTGCAACCAAGTTGTGTTTTTAACAGTTCGATGTACATCGCAACTGGTTGATCGTTGATCAAGCAAAATTCAAATGTTTGTTTAGTAATCTATTATTTACAATCATTTGAACTTCCTTAATAAGTGCTTTCTGCGTTTTTCCTTGTTAATTTCGCGACGCTTATATCCATTCTCGGTGATATTATGGAATAATCGATTTCCTTCGTTTACTGCCAGCAGGCTGAATGGTAAAAGGAACTTAATCCAAGCGGACAATAAACCGAATGGGCACAAATACGATATGACTGAAGCAACAATGGCAGAACGGGTAAAACGAAAGGGCTCGGTGTGCCTTGGAACATTAATCTCCTTAAAACTAAGCCAAGTATTACACGATTAGTTGCTGCCTTGAATTTGTTCCGACAGAAGCACCGACCGAGCAGAAGCACTGGATTTACGGGTGAAACCCGGTTGTATCGTTAGTGTTGCAAAGTTATCGAATAAAGTATGTATTCTCATCTGGCACCGGGCCGAAGTTACTTCCGAAAATTATTTGCGCGGCCGGCCGTGACGGCAGTTCAGCATTGCGCGGGGCATAAATAAAGGAGAATTTGCCGAACGGTTTATATCTTGGGGGCGTTAATCTTCTTAAAACCGGCGGTAAGCATTATACGATTAGTTGCCGCCTTAAATTCTGTCCAACGTAATCTTTGCATAAGCGGATTTCCGGTTATGCACGCGGCCGTGATTATTAATATGCTATAGGTCCGAAGATTTTCCTACGTTTGTCTGTATTTTCATCAATTATTCCGAACTGTAAGTAAATCTCTAAGTAAGTCGGCCCCAGATCGAACAGATTGATAGTTTTTAACCCTTTGCGCTTCGAAAGATTCTCACTGGAAATACTCAACATTTTCTCATGAGAAGTAATTTCTCTTAAAATTAATTTAACGAGGAATCACACATACATTAAGGTATAAAGCTATTTTATTTTAATATTTCACATATTGATGCATTATACGAAGATTATTATGAAATATTAGATTTTATTATTTTCAATCAAATGCCAGCAAAAGCCACCCGAAGTGGCCATTCGAAGGCAGAAGGTTGTATGTATATACAACCATCACATCGCCAACCGCTGATGTTTTGCTATAATTTTCAAGGGGCCGACGACTTTAGACATACACAATTATTTCCGCATAGCAGAACTCCGATAATTTTTTCAAATTAATATATATATATATATATTTTTGTTCAAACATAAGTAAATCTAGAATATGTGTTACATATATTTGGTAGAACAGTTGCTTTTGTGCAATGATACGTAACAAAAATTACAGATGTAGAGAAATCTCATTCCTCGGTCACCAACGTGTCAATCTACTGTAAAAACAATTCGAGCTCCAGGTCGCTTACAGTCACAAAGATCTAACAGCTCCAAACATTGAAGACAGCAGGAAATCCACATAATTCTGTATACCAGCTATCAAACCCAAAAACCTGATTAATCGCGTTCAATTTGAAGGAGACCAGTCCTATCGAAGGAAAAGGATCCATAAATTCCCATAAGATGCCTCCGTGAACTTTCCACTCGAAAACACCGCTGAGTCGTCGTTAAGCCGTCGAAGTTCGCGATCCAGGGGGTGCGGGTAGTGAATGAACAGGGTTGAACGGTAAAAGGAGGGCAGATGCTCGAGAAAACGAATTGCGAGAGCGCTCGTCGACGACGTCGGGTCCGACGGGGTTGTTATGGACGTATGAACTCGGTACACCGACGATGTCCTCCGGCGGAAATGGCGATGCGGCTGCTACCGTAAGTACCATGCTCGAAACCTGAAAATTCGGTGCCTGTCCGTTGATGTTGGGTAGAGAAATCATTGCAAAGAAAATCTTGATAAGACTGATCACTGACAGTATCTAGGTTTCAATGGTCCGGACGAAAATGTCATTGGACTTTGATAATGTAGGGATTTTTACTGTATATCGATGAAGATAGTAAATGCCTCGTGTTTCCGATGTAGTTGATTTTTTTATTTTAAAAGAATGCGATAGAAATATGATTCTCCAGTTTCAATTCGCGGATTCTCCGACTCTATTCCACTCGCTATCTCTCTTTACTCGAAAACTCTCTCTCTAAACTTGCTAACTCGCTGTACACTAAACTCTCTGATTCTCTGCGTACGCTCCCGCGATCTATTTCGCGCATATATACTGATTTTACAATACCAGGAAACATATACCCAGAGACACAAGCATTTATAACATATGGATTTCGCGGTCATTGCACTTTGCTATGTTTCGGGCTATTGTCTCCACCTCACGTCAGTCACTTGCCGGCTGTTTACTTATTACTGACTTTTCCGCTCGCGCTCTAGGTCGCTCACCTATCGTTCGTTTCTTAATCTCGTGCCTTATGATTTATTTTTCAACTGCGATCAATACAATAACTTTGTCATTAATAATGTATTGGAAAAAGAGAAAAATTCTATGCACATTATATGTCCATCTTTGCTCTAAAATATGATAATTGATAACGGAAACATGATATTTCATTTGCATTCACAAGACTCGAGTAACATTTACTTTGGTAAATTCTATTTAAAATCTTCATCGCGTGTCTCACACGATATTGTAAGCCAAGGAGTTAAGCCATTATTTCTTTTACACTTCTTTTACGTCGTCTCTAATCTAATAGTTTACACCATACGAGAAATCCATACCCTAGAATAATTTACAGAGATTCCTGTTATTAACTGAGACAGCTAGCAATGAAATCTACATAGTTTCTTGGATTTTAAAAATTTATTCACGTTACGGGACAGTTCGCCGCGAGATAATGCCTCGGGAACTTCAAGACGGTGTTACTCTTTCATTATCTTAAAAACTTCGAACGGTCAGCTCGTGTATCCTCCCTGAGTTTCCGCGGAAGCAACAACGGAATGAATTATCACGAGTGCACTGTCATCACGGAAATGCATTATCCACCGCGCGCTCGTGTAACCAGGGGAAAAAGTTGGTAACCAGGCGCGAAATAAAGGGGGAGATGCAGCACACGCTTTTCTAAATTTCCGCAGAAGTGCCGCGCTTCTCGCTGAACGTCTCTCTAAGCGTTTTGCAGCGGTCGCTTTCAAAGAATTTCATTGCAGTGAAATATGACTGGTCCGTTGTTTCCCCCCCTTTTTTTTTATACCGGCCCCTTCATCACGATTATTTTTACGCGAAAAACATTTTCATGGTGAGTAAATAAGAATGATATTTGCTACAATGATGAAAGACGTAGCGCGCATAAGGCTAAAGCTGTAGTTTGATGTTGATCTAATATCGTGAACGTTTCAGTGTGTTCGTCTCGTGAATATGGAGGCACTAATCGATCAGGGGTGAATTTGTGGTTGAGCCATGGAGTCTGGCTATAAAAAAAGAATCGTCGAAATGTCAACGATGGAAAAGTATCAAATATTTATGGCGAATATGAAAACGATCAAAGAAGATTACAAACAATAATTTCTAATATACTATAACTTTTCAAATATGATCTACTATTCTTCAGTAAAACAATAAACACTCTCGCAAAAAGAATTCTTTAACGCAGCTTTAACAAAACGTAAAATTTGATGCATAATCCATACAACGAAATAAAGAGACAGCTCGGTGGAAAGTCCGTCGACTCCCTCGTACCTCTGACAGCGACGAAAAATCACTGATTCCACAACCACGGAGTAACAAACAGAGAAAAAAGAGCAAAACAGGAAACAGAAGGAAAAACGGGATGAAGACATTGCAATTACCGAAACATCCAAAAATGAAACATTCCGGCCGCGTTGTTCTCGTCAGGAATTAATAACTACGCGGACCTGTCGCGAGCACCCGAGATCGAAATGAAATCGAGCACGTCGTCCGTGGAATTGGACTCGAAAGAAAAAACTACAGGGCCGCTTCTCTATTCCCGTGGCTTTGTAATCATCGGAAACGTTCCGCGGAAAGAACGGAAAAAGTATCGAGTCCCCCCGGCTGACCTGGTCGCGGCCCATAAGGGAAAGGGTGAACAATTGGCCGTCACTGACTGTGCGGCGAAAACGAAGACGAGTCGCATCGGGGGACTCAAATACTGGGAAGGTGGACGAAATAAAAGGAAACTCGCAACGAGTACGGATAAAAAAGGAGGACGGAAATGTGTCAATCGAGGCAACCGGCGAAGTCAAAGAATAAAAAGGAACGAAAGGGGGAAGGGAAACGCAAAGGACACTGCGGGGGATAAAGAAGGTTTGAAAATAAAAATGAAAAAGGAAGGAATAAGAGCGAGAAGGGGACAGAGACCGGAGACACGCTAATCGGGAAGGTAAAAAAACGAAAGGGACGAACGAGGAACAGCCCCGAAGAGCGACAATAAGGAAACGACGCTGAAAAAAAGTGTAACAAGGGATGGGAAAAGGGGACACGGTCGGTGACGTATGCAAGAGACACGTGAAATCGTCGGTGTACCGATTTCACCGAGGTACAGCTGTTTCGTAGGGACAGAGGGAGCTACGAGCGGCCATTACACAGACGTTATTTCACTGAAAGGTTCGTTTTCGTGCCGGGGAGAACGAGCAGTAATCGAAACATCGTTGTACGTCCGTTTTTCCACTCCCTTTCTATTCGGCCGGTCGTGAACCAGCAAGGGGTTGCACGCTCTTTTTGCTTCCCTCTATTTTTTCCCTGCTTTTTCTAGGTTCATTTCGATCCTCTTTTTCGGTTCGGTCGGGACGAATTCGTTTCGAAAGATCCGCCGGACGTGTTTGATACGGTGCGCGAAACGATGCCGATGATAACGCGCGATTTTAATGGATCCGTTGGACAATGGATTATTCTCGCTTTTGCTTGAACGATTAATTATTGGCTGCGTCGTTTACTGGTACCCAGCTTTTCATCGCGATGCCATAATATCATTTCAATTGTTTTAAATTACTGACGTTGGACTGGTCTAGAAAAAGTGCTGTTCTGAATAATCTATCTAGAATCATCATAGCAGATTCGATTAGAATTCATATTTGTATATGATTGATCATTTCCACCGTTCTTTTTCATGAAACATTTAACATTATTCGCTTGACCAAGAATCCACGGACGGAACTATTTAACAAAAATCGTAATTTAACATATCTGCGATATCTTCATTTAATTTTACTCCTATAGATCAATATTATACTAAAAAAAGGGAACAGTTATCCGAACTCTACCATATTCAATATCATTCTCATGAATAAAACCCCATGGACGAGACCGAAACAAAAAGTATACACCCTCTATCATTGAACTACCATCGGCTACTACATTTCCCGGCAATATTATACGGACACAAGACGCGAAGCGTTATAAAGGGACACTAGAAGTGTTTATCCAGGTACACAGGGATACGCGAAGAAGTATTTTTTTAGTAGAGTGTCGGAGAGGGAACTTGAATCTCCCAGGAAAGTGATTCCGCCGGTAGAAGGGAACCGGTTCCCGGGACACGTGGCCGCTGGGACTGAGCTGCGGTTTCAGCAGCGATCGAACGTGGCTCGTGTGCTGGCTCCGAGTTAGTCGTTTGAAGTGTTCATACCTGTCCCCGTTGTTTGACTAGCGGCGTAGGGATAAAGGACAGGGAAGAGCCGGCAGCTTCGCGAGCTGCCGGTTCGGGGGATGTTTTTTTTGGCGACAGTTCGAGAGCGAGTTCGCCGCGTTTTCAGCGTTCCGCCAGCCATCGGTTCGAGATTGTTTTTCGACATCTCGAGACCGAGATATTGCCCTGTACACGACAAACACCGAGCTGTCGAGCAAACGCTTCGGACACGGCGCGAAACAAAGGGCCAAACCACCGGAAAACACTTCACGCTTCATCTTTCTTTGAGCTTTTTTCCCATTCCCGGTTCCCTCGTTTCCGGAGCGCGATGTTTTAGAGGTTCTTTCACTGCGAGCTGATGGATAGTAGAGGGAAGGTCTCCACCGTCTTTTCCCAACAGCTAGGAGAACGTTCGATGTGTTATACGATGAGCAATGAATTTGACTTTCGAGTTTGAAAGTTGAATTTTGAATTCTTCGTTTGTTCGGCGTCGTAATTCCGTGTTATCGGAGCGAGGCGAATTCGGCTTCGGAAACTACGAAATTGGTAATCGAAGACCCTCGATTTCGATTGGAACACGCTGAGAATATAATAACTTTCCACGAATCTGTTTGGAAATAATACGTTCCACACAAAGACGAAACGGAGAACGATAAAATGATCGATCGAGTTGAATTCATTAATTACGTACTTTATTTATTTGTTTCGCATTTGTGGGCTCGCTACAGGGGTGTATTAAATTATATTCCATCCTTGCGCGAAGTAATTAATATCGTAATTAATAGAAACGTTTGATGAATGGCCTTCGATGACGCCAAACTCAATGGGAAAGGATGGAAAACAAAGCGCGGAACCGTATATACGTATGAGTGGATCGAGGGTGAACAACTGAATGATGATTTATCGAAGCAAATCTTTCGGTCGCCTGAATCGCAGAAATGAAAATTTGTTGAATTAATTGAGGATCGTATAAATTGGAGTTTTGGGGGACTAATATTGATCGCAGATTGCCTCGAAAAATCGACAGAGAAAATGTGAATGAATAAAGAAGAAACCGGAAAGTTATTTCCATGACCTGCGCCCGTGAAGAACGCACCCTCGATTTAATCGACGACGTGCCGTACAACGATAATATCCGGTTTCCACGATACGTAAAAAGATCCGCGGATAAGGGAGACCAATAATAAAATAATGGGAGCTGCACGCGATCCATAAGAGATCCACGGTCGCGTGCGCGAGTCGGTCTCTAGGAAATTATTTCTTCGTTTCACGTGCGAGCAAGCTTTTTATCGTGCGACGATCTACCGTGATCGGGGTAGAATTAGCCCGGCTACATCGGGCCCGCTATTCACGATGATGATAGATTCACCTGTGAATAAAGGATCCGTGAATAAGGTTTTCCCCCATTCTAACTCCCCTCAATGATACTCCAGGCGACTTGTGTGTCTAGACAACTATAATTTTATCGATTAACAAATCATGTCACTAATAATTTTCAATATTGAGATACTTTCCGTGGAGACCGTGCACGGAAATCAGTGTCGATTAACGTTTAACAGTGAAAACAACTTTCATAAGGATCGAAAATTTCACCTTGAAACTGAAGAATATTTGAAATTAACACCGAAACTACCAAACAGGTTAAAGTGGCATATGATTTAATAATTACAAAATGAGGACAACAGATGATTCTCTGGAAAACTATTAAAGCAATTGCGAAGTGAATTATGAATCAAAGTCTCGATAGATGCACTCTTGGAGTTTCTATAGAAGAATTTCAAAAAGTCACTTCTCGGCAGTTTTAGTGTTAATGAAAGCAGAAAACGATGGACATTCTGATTTCTCGATCTTTGAAATTCACTTCCTTAAAGCTGAGAACTGCATTTTATCCTATGTATGAGTTCGTGGCATGACTTCATCCCGAAAGTATTACACTTCATTATACGAAAGCGACGGCGAGACGAGCGTAATCTCATTCGGCACGCCTCGTGCATCGCCACGAATAATTCGGTGAGCAAATTGACTTAAAGGATTCGGCAACGAATTGCGCAGATCAAAAGACCGCGCCGGATTCATAGTCTGACTTTGAGGGTCGCGAAATTCGTTGGAACGTTCGTCTCTCTTTGATTTTCCTCGCAACGTGGTTCGCGCGCTGTTGCGCGGTCCCCGGCCGTCGCCGCTTGTAAATAAAAGCATTAGCGGTAAATAAATTTTTGGGCTTTCACGGTTTGCCCGGCGCGATCGTAAAGTTCGCGTATCCCGGCAAATGGTTTGCGGCCGCTGATTATTACGCGGAATTGAATATACAAAAGCAGCTGTCGCCACATGGAGCTCGGGACCAACGAACCTCGTACCCCCTCGAGTGCACTCTCCTCGGCTTCATACATGATATTGGAATCCCTCCGACAGCATCTCGTTTCCGGGGTCTCCTCTGCTGAGACTTTCATTAAACATTCGCATAAATCTGCCTCACACTCCCGCCACGGTTCGGTATCGTAGCTACTTTTCTGCGGCTCCGGTCCGCTTTCGCGGTTCGCGTTCCATCCGAGGGAACGATGCTATAAACGTCTAGATATACGTAAACAGAAATCAGTAATCGTTTTAATGTTCAATCCTCTGCTCTGTGATGTATTTCTCAATTGTCATCAATACTTTGTCGTTAACGATTTATCGAAGAAAAGAGAAATGTTCGAGGTACATTCTACGTTTACGTTTGATTTAAGGTATAAGATTCACAAGGATAACATTTCATTTGAAGTAATGTTTATGTTTGTCAAATTCTGTTGAACAAAAATACAGGGGATAAAATATACATTACAGATTCTTACAACTTCGAATTTATTTATACGCTGTATACTTTCAAGTATCATTGTTTTATAAATCTGAGAGTTTAAGGGTACATAGTACAACTAGAAGTGTAGAAGTATTTGGATAGACTTCACCGTCTGAACGGGTCCTAAAGAAGATAAAAGAGTCCTTTTTTATCGAAATCAACAAGAACACCACAAACAAAAGCGACAATTAAGAGGTTCGTTTCATTGTAGCCCGAAAGAAGTCACCGACAGGTGATCTTGCCGTTGTCCGGACGCGGCCGGTCAGGTGTGTTCTTTAAGATTTCCGAGGGGTAGGCCCACAGCCACCGGCAGGACCGCCAGGTGCCATTAGCCGGCGAAAATTACGCTCCGGGACGCGGCCTAGCCGGGTAATTAAGTAATTAACGATCTTGATGCGCCAGGTGGTGTCTTTAATCGGCAACCGGCGACTAGTTTTACGCTCGGCATGCGGCGATTTCTAATGTAAACGAGAGCAACGCTAATTGGTAGCTTCGTAACACGTGCCAAGCTACATCCGAGAGTGTCATTACGGAATTGCTGAAGTCGCGAGAGTTAGTTCCCCGATAGTCCGCCACTTAGAAGTCCCGGGGGATTTCCGAGCCCATTACTACTATTTGCCCAGTAAAATTGCAGAAACTTATTCCCGTCTTTACCTGTTCCTTACTTACCCTTTTTTCTTACCCCTTTTCATCCCCCGCCGTTCTATCTTCTCCTCTTTTCAGTCCGCGTTCCTCCGATCCTCCATTTTTCCCTTGTTCGTCCGAATTATCTTGTTCCTCGTTTTTCCATCTCTCGGTACCGGTTCTCTTTTCTCGTTTTCTTATTGCCCCGGCTCCCCCCTCCGTTTCTCGCCGAACGAATCCCGTCTGGTTCGTTTGTTCAATCGATATAACAAAGTGCCAATTAAGTGGCCGCTCAAACTTTTCGACGATAATGAGGAGGAAAATCGGAGGGCACGGGCCGCGCCGGGGCCGTAATAAGCAGTCGGGAAGATACTTTTTAATGCAATTAGGGGCGCGACGGGTTTAACGGTACACGGTTATTAAGTCTTGACCAATGACGAGCGTGCCGGCGAAAGAATTAATCCTGTCGCGCGTAAACTCGGGGGACCCGGCGAACTTTTTCAACCGTGCCCGTCGGACGAGGCGCGTTTTCAACCCTAAAAATATGGTAATTAAAGCGCGCGGCATGGGACTATTGAATGACGCGTTAATTTCGCCGATGGCTGCGCTGGGATATTTTTCTTTCGCGACGGAAATTCCCCTTTTTAAGGGAGAATGTTAGCGGAATAACGGAGTTTCACGTGTAGGTTCACGGATCGCGGATGAAATTTAAAATATGAATTCAGAGCATGGAAACAGGAACACATCCGACTTTATAATCCGTCATAACAGAATTCAAAATTCTTTTTGTAAAAGTAGACGCCGGGCTTCGAAATGTTTTATTTAAAATAAAGAAGTTATTCAGAATTTCGTGAGAGAGAGGGGGGGATGGATCGATAGAGAACTCTTAACTGAATTAGGACTTCGGGATTAACTTATACGATCAATGTGGCCACAAGTTCGGAAGTACTCTTTAAATCTGCCGTTACGTTCCAGGCGAATCGTCGTTTAAAACTCGGTTGAAAGAGGGACGCGCAAAACTGACTGCACACAAACACGGTATCCGTTGCTTTGTACGTGTACGTTCGAACTCTGGGACGGTTCGATAATTCCTGGCATTTGTAGTTCGACGGTAAATAGTCGAAGTACCAAGAGTTACTGTGCCCGTATACGTGGCGGCGATATTTATTGCTTTCTTTCAGAGCTGGATATCAATTGCTCAAGGGCTCGAAGCCTTTGAAAACGAATGTCGTCGTTTTGGTCACGCCACGTTTTCATATTTCCAATACGAAGTAGCAAGGAAATAAACGAATTATTCGAATAACGGAAGATTAGACTATAGTCTCCTTTTTCCTCTAGAGCAATCTAGATTATTTCTCTCTTACAAACATCATCGTCGGCAACGGGTTAGTAGAACAAAGGTAATTAAAATATATACGGCAAGTTCCAATTAGTGGGGAAAGAGCGATGTAAAATATGTATAGAATGTCTTGATAATCGCGAACAGATAAACGTCGTTGAATGGCACGAGAGGTTCAGATAAGTATGGATTCCTAACAATTCCGGTGAACGAAGAAGCCCCCTTTTTATCCACGTGACTGATCGCGGTCGAATACCGAATGGCGAACAAAGCGCTCGAACTATTCCGTCATTCCCGGCCCGTGAACCCTAATTACGGTTCCCATGGTACTCGAAAACATACCGCCAAGTCATCGGGAATGAGTTTCGTTCGCTGGAAGGAATCCGACGCGCATGGCTACGTACAGAACGAACCGAAACGATCGGATTGTTCCTCAATGAGGTCTCTGTAAGAAGATTAATCGCCACTAAAACTGACTCGCAAAGGATGTAAATTTTCATTTCTAACCAGTCGTTTTCGGTTCACCGAATAATTTGTGCACGGACCGGCTGGCTAATTCATTTCAATCGGATGTACACGATTGAAAAGGGCACGAGTTTTAAACATTTCTCTTTTGGTGCGAACCTGTTGGTACAATCAGACAAATTTACTGTACTAGACTAAATTCGTACTAGACAAATAAACTGTAGACTAAATTGTACATTATAGAAGAGAATTCCCTGCAGTGAACGGGTTACCGAAAAATGTATAAAATGTTAATCAAGGATCTTCCGTATTCATCAAGCTAATTACAAACTGGAATATTTCATTACACGAATCTCCCGTTACATTACAGTATCCGACGTTCACGTCGAGCAAGTTCAACTTTCAAAAAATTCAATCACAATTAATTTCCCCGTAACAATATCCATTAAAATATCCGTGTTACTACAATATATCCCGGTGCAATTAGGTGAACACTGAATCCAATTACAAAACAATGTATAAACTAGGGCCACTGAACGTCGAACGCACCGAAAGACAACCTCAATTACCTATAATTACGACGAAATCAATTTCAATCATCTTATATTTTACCCACAAATTCTCTCTTCGTTCAATCAATTATTGACACGTTGACTGCCACGGTGGTCACCGGTGACTGGAACTTTAAAATTGCTTAAATACAATTACAATATGAAAACTGATGCCGAATAAAAATACTCGGTAACACAAACAGCTAGATGATAGTGTAACGCGTGTACTGTGATACCAAATCATTAATAATTATTTCTAATACCATTTGCCCTCGTCACGAAAGAATATGTATCGCTACAGAAAACGTTTGGAATTCTCATGGCAGTCAACGTATTAATGACAAAATATTTGTATCGATCATAACTGAGAAACAGATGACAGAGCAGAGGGTCAAAGGAGAGAGTCGAACACCAGCGGCAGAAGAATCGTGGGGTAGCGAGAGGTTTCCGAATCAATTTTTACGATTCAGCCGCGGCGGGCGGAATTTACGAGATTCATTAGGGGTAGTATTTGTCGGCCGAGGTCTTCATTGAAAGTCAGAGCAGGCAGGGCGGAAAATAAAGCCGGCCGCGGCGCAAAAACCCGGGACTTTCGAACACGCTTTTTACCGTTCCCGATGCTCTTCTTCCGGCGTCACGAACTCTCACGGGCTGGATTCCGCGATGAATTTTCACTTCCGGCCCGTGGAGGGCGGTTCAAAGGTCCCGCATCTGCTCAACCCCCGATTTTCCTCGTCGCTCTGTTCCCTGTCGTTTCCCGAGGATAGAGAAGAGTCGCGGCGGCCACTTGTTGCTGTCCTTCGATCCGTCGACACGACATTCAACCCTTCCTTCCCCTCCCCGTCGACGCCGCCGCGGTGTCCCCCGCCGCTTTTATTTCCCGGCCCCTCGGTTCTTCCCACTTCTTTCCATTTCCTCTTCCTCTCGCCTACCCAAAGGGCTTCTCTATCGAACAGAGCCACCATTATTCTTTCTAGCTGGTAACTTCTTTCTTTGCCGCTTAAGAAAATTATACAACCCCCACCCGCGCTTTCCATCTCTTTCCCCTTGAAACTAGACACCCCGATTTCATCGCGTCTCTTCGCTCGTTCTCCAGGTTTACCTCCGTCCTCGATCCCTTTGTTCACAGGAATTGTTCTTTTCTCTTCGATCGAATTCCGCCGCCCCTTTCCGTTACGTACTTCCCTTCCTATTTTTGCTCCACTTTTGTGAACGACTTCGGGACTAGGAATTTAATGCTATTTATTGATTACTTTGCTGTGGAGTTCTTGGAACGTCAAGGGGTGAAAATGTTATTATTCTATGATACCATGTTACGTAACCGTGATACGAGGATATTCAACCATATGCGCTAGAAAGTTCTTTGCTAGGAATATAATCGTAAAACATACATAAGTCAAAGGGCGAAACTATCCGATTTCCGTATATTACGTATCGATGCATTATGATAATCTTAATATTATATATAAAATTCCGAGAACTTTCCGTATCAAATCGAATGGCGACTAAGAGCCTTAAATGCAGTTAAAATTCAATCCCCGTTTACTTCATTTCCAAATTCTCTTCCAGAGCATTAGTTTCCGGAGGATGAGACTCGCGTAAAAATCCAGTCCAATAACCAGTAAAAAGAGTTCGCGTTAAAATCGTCTAAAATCCGCGGACCACTTACGAAGCAGTTTAATCAATTCCTAATTTTATTCCGGACCATCAGTTTGTGGAAGCGCGAACTTGCATAAAAATCCGCGAGCCGGTCATGAGAAAAGAGTATTTTAACCTGTTGCTGACCCGGCGAACGTAGCCAAAGTCAGCCGGGTTCGTCGCATAGCCCCGCATTTCCGCGAGAAATTGAGGGAGAACATTGAGAATTATCATTCTCGGTGCGGCGCCTGTCTGCCCGCGCGCGCGCTCGCGCTCGCACGCGATTACGAGCAACACCAGTCGCTGCTTAATGATGCTTGATGAATGGTATTTCTGCCGCTCATTGAGTACCCGCGCAGATGTTCCTCCAGGGAATTGGATATTGGAAACCCGCTGGAGTGGGTACTTGGTTCCAACAAATTGAAGGCCCGTCCGGTGAATAAATACGCAAATCTCGGCAAATCGTATTCGCGAACCGAGCCGAGCCGTCTCCTTTTTCTATAGGAAGGAAATTATTTTTCTCGCGTCGAATTCACCGCGACATCGATCCTCGTTCAATGATCGGTTGCAGATCGGCTATACTAACAGACGCGTATCGTTTGCCGTTCGTTACAAATGTCACATGTTCGTAATAATTAACATTGTATACTTTGCATTAAAGAATATTAAATTTCTGTCACGTTCCTGTCTAAGATCGTAACTGATGGTATAACTTTTACGAAGTTAACACTGAAACTGTCAGACGTGACGGAATGAACCATTCATGATTTATTCATTGTGCAATTATTAAAAAGATAACAAATGGTTGTCTAAGAAAATATTGAAGAAATTGATTTAGCAATACGCGAACTGAATTGTAAGTTAATTAAAGTCTGGATAGATGCACTTTTGAAGTTTCCATAGAGAAGTTTCAGAAAGTCAATTTAACTGCTCGGCAGTTTTAGTGTTAAACCCTTAATGGACTGGAAGTGTTTCAAGTTTATTTACTGTCAAAACATACCGGAACATAGATAACAAGCCGAGACGAATTCACAGAAGTGTCTCGTACAATACTTAACGTGTTAATTGTAAATGTTACAACAATACCTGTGATAGGAATAGTAAAATTATTTTTGCCGCTATATAAACCCTATTGGACTCAATAAATAAGGGTGCCATGCTGCTTATATGTTATTGATCTGTTAAGGGTTAATATGATTTCAATATTTCAACAACTTCTCGAAGTTCTTTAAAGAAATTTATTTCATTTTTCTATCATGGAGTTCATTGCAATCGATACGATACGTGGAAAAGTGAAAATATTGATCCAACCGAACAGAAGTTTCGAATAGGAGAAAATAATTTTTCAATAAAATTTAGTAGATTCTATATTTTAGGATAATTCTATACAGAAATGATCGATTCGAGGATATTTAAAATAACGAATAAATAAAGACAGCCATTTCGTAATGCACTATTCCAAGATCAAAAAACTTCTAGCGAAAGCGATGGCACAGATGGCGGCCATATTGTCGGCAAAATGTGATCGTCGTCGAAACAGACGAACGCGTCGACGGGAGGGTCCACGTCTAATGACATTGCTGCGTGCTGAAATCGATGGCGAAGCAATTTGCCGAGCGTTTGCACGACATATTAATGCAATTTGCATGGGTCCGTGGTTTCAGCGATTCTGCACGCGAGTTGATTCAGCCGATTCTGCGTTGCTCAGTTTTATTGACTCTTCTTACTAGGACACGGCATCAGCCCGGACACAGTTTGACCATCGTCGATCTAATTAAGGCTAATACACATTATTCCCCAACTCTCGATTCACTTTCCGTTTAATCAAATATTATTCGAACGTTTCTAACGCACGTTTTCACAATGCGTACCTATGAATTTCGATTCGATCTCAGTTCAATTTCACCCTATGCTCGTTCATTGAGGACAATAAACAAAGAAAAACTATCGCGCACGGTGAAAAAAATATTTTTACGAGGAACGAATATTCCTTCTAAACGAGAAAATAATTTCTTTCCCGAAAAATACGTCGAAACTATTCAGTCCACTGTCCGGGCGTATCGTAAAAAATACAACGCGTCGCTACGGTTGTCCCGCGCTTCATAGAATCCGACTAGATGTCCCGGCGCGATTATACACTTCTCGACAGCAAAAACAGGAAAGATGTATTTGACAGGAGCGGATCCCATTCGTTCAAATATTTGACGTTCCTTCGGATCCGCTCGTTCCCTTTCGGAATATTCAACCGGCAGCGAGTGTCTCAGATTATCTGGACATGTCGTTATTTCGTGGGAAAATGTTCGGCAGCGGGGCAATCTGATTCATCATCGAAAAAAATGTGAGTTGCGTGCGCGAGTTATACGAAATGCATGAAAATCCCAGTGACGCTGTGTAGAATTAACTCGTTCGTGGACAGAGACATATTCATTGCGCTGTGAAAATAGACAGGACATTTATTTCGAAGTTAATTGTGATATAGAAATTTTGATTGTAAACAAAAGAAACTGTGTGGAATGAATGCACGATAATGTGGCTTATAAATTTTGAATGTTATAGCATTCGTGTCATTTTACATCACAATGAAACGGTATGCTATACTATTCACGTCCGCGAACGTGTTCATAATACAGAACAGTCGATTAATTTTGAGTAACTTTAAGTATATTTTACGTTCGTCGATGTGTACGACCACAGGATGTGTATTACGAATCGAGCTTTGAAAATGAGATGCATAAAAATTACGGGACCGCGGAAATTTCTTCAATTTATGCCACCTTGGAGAGCACTCGTTCGTTAAAAGGTTAATGCCGCGCGCTCCCTGAATCGTGGAAGTTTCGTCCGTAATCGTACTATTTGTTTACTCTCTATTAGTCGCAATTTACGCACCCGACGACGTGTAGGATACGTAAAAACACTCGGTCATTAACTCCGCCGCTAACGAAAGCGGAACTTTGTACGCTTTAAACGCGCTTAATGACGCCATACCTTACTCGGCGAATTCAAGTGTGTTTTTAATGAGAGTTTTCAGCCGCGAACCGTGTCTTTTAATTTCCATCAAGTACCCAGCCGTCACGTAGGCACGCACGGAATGTTATTATAACCGAAACTGGTTATAATCACCGGCCCGAACATTTTCACTTTGAGGGGAGCCAACGAAAATTCAGCGAGCACCCTTGAAACTCACTTCTAGTTAATATTCTGCGAAATTGCAATAATTCGTTAGTTCCTCCGTATTATTAGGATATCTTTACGTTAAATATTATTCTTGGATCGAATTAATTACAATTAATATTCCAGTTACAGAGTATTCATACGTTTCCGATCCTCTTACAAACACTTCTACCTCTTTATAGACAAATTCAAACAAACGGAGGCATATGCGTATACAAACGAGAACAGGAAGCCGAAATTAATTACTACTGCACTTTTATAATCAGCCCCATTTAGAATCAAAAACTGCCGAGCCACGGACTGACAACAATAAACGTTGAACACACAAAATTATACAGTTCCCAACGATAGACAAACGAAAAGAATGAAAGTCACAATCCAAACATCTACTCGCAAACCATCCCATTTTCAATTAACTTACAACCGAACCATAAAACTGTTACACATCAACAAATTATACAATACATCCTACCCAGTAATCAAAAACCACAATCGCCGACATCTTTAATCTCACTTCCGTATACCGGGACCGAAGACCCAAAGGAAAAGAGAGCAAGAAACTAAAGCGTCAATTAAACGATCCCAAGCCGTCATGCTCGCATCGACGGAATTAATTTCTGCCGTAATACGATTACAACTTTAAAACCCGCCGCGGCGGCGGCGGCGGCGGCCGTTTACGTAACCGTCGCTCGTAGGACGACGTGACTCAAATTTACAGCCGCGCTTCCTCTCTCGCCCGCCTCCGCGCCCCGCTCAGCCGCCGTCCCCCTTTTTTTTTAATACCCGTTCGGCCCGATATTACGCTGTTTTCACAATGACGGGAGCCAGCCGGGGTGCCAGGCGTTCCCGGGCGCGAGCTGTACGCGCCGCGTCCTCGCTAAAATTAATTGCCCATAAAATGAAACGGCTATTTTTATGGTCCCGAGGATGTCCAATTACGGGGGCGGGCAGAATGGGTAGACGGCCGAGCGGGGGGTGGCCGGATCTACGAGGGCGTTGCGTTTTTCACAATTTCGTACTCAACGGCCGAGGATTGATTGCGCGCGCTAATGGAACGCGCGCGTTGGTATCAATGAAAAATTACGAACGAAACCCGCCGACCCCCGCTGCCCGCCGCTAATCCGAGCGGTCCTCTTTATCGGGAACCGTCCGGATTACGCATTCGACCGGGAACACGACGCGGATTTCCCGGCCGCCGAGGATCTATTACGCTCGCGATATTAGATTCGCCGATGAGAACGGCAATACGGTCGATGGTTCCGAGCTGTGTATTATTTGCTCGGGAAATTCGATGCCGCCCCGCGCGAGCGATTTGAAAATTGCCGAATAAAGTCTGTGTCACTGGTTCTACACGCGTTGTAACGATTACAAATATTTGGATCGGGTCGCCGAACATTTCGCGGGTAAACGACGCGTCGCGTATCGCGGTTTGATCGTGTTTGTGGCTGTTTGATCGTGTGTGACGAGTGGGATATCAAATGATCAGCATGGAGATTGTTTGTTGGTGATCTTGAACAGTACGATGTGATTATTGGCTCTTGTTGGTAAATGTTTAAGATTAGTTGAGACTTATTGTGCATCTTGTTTCAGAAGTTTTGATTCACTGAAAATGGAAGAGGCGAGTATAAATGAGAAAGGTATAAAAAACGATAAAGGTTTTTACGGCAGTTTGGTGGAATATGTTTTTGTAGGAAAAGAGATGATGTTTGTCGTGCTTCTTTTGCTCGACCGTCGACCCAGTAAAAATAACCGCATTCTAGCCGTTATTAAGGCTAGTTAGTTATTAGAGCCAGTTTCCCCGGATTATTGCGGCCCATGCATCATCTTAGCGTTGCATATGCGCACGACAAATGCCGCAGAGTTCGCGCGAGTTTCACGGAAGTGTAACAGTTGGGCAACCACCACGAAAATCACACTTTAACTCTTGATGCTTCCCTGTGAATCTGGCTAACCTCCTCCGTCGTTGGCAGTTCATTCACTTTGGTTGCTCGTGTACCATTTCGGGGAACTTCGAACAATTAGAACTTCGTGTTCGTTGTTATCGTATTATATTAAAAATCTATGGAAAACCGGATGAGCGAACAAACGTATAACATTGTAAATAATATAAAGTAAAGAGATTATGGAACTTATTTTGACCTGATACGTCTACAAACATAATATAGATGCAATGATATATCAAATATTAATAAATTCGTACGAAGCAGCGCGTATAAATAAACACAAGTGCAGTTGCAAGTAGTCGAGCGCAAACCTGAATTCGACGAACGAGAATCGAAACGTGAAATGTTAATGAATCAACATCATAAATCGATGTAAGCTTCGGTTTTAAAAACGTGACGATGACGTTCGAAAATACTAGCTATCGTATTTTAGTCGTTTCGATCGCAAAGCGTGGAAACTGGTACGGCTACCCGCGGACCTGTTTCAAAGATCGCGAGTTCCGTTCGATCCTCGGTAATTATTCATCAACTTCCGGACAACACAGCCAAACCTGTTCGACTACAAGGAATACTCGTGTAGAGCCGCCGTAAGTTCTTGGTAAAGTACAACTAACCGGATCACGATTTATTAAGGACGCCCGAAAGCGTAATAATTCTTAATTAAATGCGGTTTCTGTCAATTGAAAAATTTACCAGCTCATTAAGTACGTAATATAGAAGATAAATTAATATATCGCTGCAAGGAGAGACTGTATATCGCGGATACGGGGAAGCTTTAAATCAGAGAATTACTTCCCAGTGTACACCCAATATGGCCGCTGTGGTTTCGTAAAAAGGTAACTGCGTCGCTCGAGAATAATCGTTTAAATATTTCGCATCAACGAAAGCGGATATTATAAGCTTCAACCTATTACATTCCGATTATACTGACATAAACACTGTTCAATGATAATGTAATTTTCGAAATATTTCGTTATAACGAATACTACATATTTTATCGTTTATAATATCAATCTTGTAATTCGGCTTGCGAATTTTACAGTGATATTAAGTTTCAAACGAGACGAGTGCTCGGCAAAGATAATACACGAACAGAAGCGTGTTGTAACTAGCGGAACAGGGAACTGAAAATACTTCGATGGAAGCGCGAATGATTAAGGAACGTCGTTGGTGGCTCCGGTATCCGGAAAAAGAGGAACAACGTAAAACCTGCGCCTAACTAAAATCGCCGGGGGTGTGCACGCGTGAAATTCGAACCGGATGATTAATCACCGTGAGCACACGCCGGATGGAAACCGCTGCGAAAACATAATTCAGCCAGTAGGAATCTTGTTAAACCCGACGAAATTATGATCCCTAGGGCTCATTCGGTATTCAACGGCCGCGGATGCCACTCGGAGTTTTCGTTTACCCGGTGACTTGTAAATCCTTCCGTCGATATGTTACCTGAATGCCGACGGAGACGGGGAAACCTTTCCGAACGGCTATCTATGGGATTTCCATCTGTTTCCTGATAGGGATCTTTCTCATGAAATTGTTCAGGCCACCGGTTCCTTTAAGCTTCTTGGGCTTCCGATACATTCTTTCTCGAATATCAATCATGCTTATTATTCTCTGTTAAAATAGAATGTACAACTTCTGAGGAGTTTTATTTCAAAATAAAAATAATATCAAACGAGATGTTGTTTATTTATTGTTATAAATGAAATATGGTATGTATTCATTGAAATACTATATTCTTTAAATTGAAAAGGAAGATTCTAGTAAGAATTTTTAATATTGACTCGAATTGAACGCGATGCATGAATATGTTAACTTAGTTTAATATATTTCACAGTTTAATATATTAAATATTATTTTCCTAAAGCCGATAGCGTCATTAAGAAAATCCACGGTATTGTCGGAACAGTGTCAAGCCCGCGGAGAATCCATCGAACCCGCCAAACAATTACGATCTTCCGGTTTACTTGGTATTCAGTACTCGCTGAGATTGCTCGGAGGCACCATCCGCGAATACGGAATGACTCCTTACATCGATACGCTGATCACACGTAAAAAAAGGCTCAAACTTTAACCACCGAAACGAACGAAACGTTTGGTAAATTAGAAAAAGGTGGTACGGCTTGAAAATACAAACAACTCGTTAAATTTAAAAAGGTCTTTCTTCCGTATCGCATAGAATAAAGAACGAAGCCATGATAAATTCATTAGCAACGAGATAATATACAAAGTTATATCGAAGCCACGATAATCTACTACAAACAATCAATTATTATCTAAACAAAATATCCAAATGACAAAAATTTATTCAGTTAACTCACAAACTTTCTAAACGAACGCAGATGTTCAACAACACACAGGTTTACAAAGTTGCAAATTTCAATTTTATAACACAAACTTAATAATAAGTATTAAAACATTAATACAATAACGAAAATCACTAATTTTAAAGTACTTATAAAACATTTTCCTAAACAACGTCAAACAATCTCCGAATATAAAGCGTCGATATGTAGTTCAACAACACCTAAGTCTGCAAAGTGGCAAATTTCGATTTCACGACACAAGCTTAACGATAAGTGTTAAAATAATAGCACAACGATGAAGCTTAACAACGATGAACCACCTTGCTGGACCACGTGAATCATTCCCCAAATGCAAAGAGTTTGACACGTGATTCAACGACACGCGAGGGGTCCCCAAAGTTGAAAATTTCAACCGGTAGCGTCGAAGACGTTCCCACCGAGAGCCCCGAATCGCGTCAGATAAGGAGGACGCCGCGAGCGCGTCATATTTTCTGAAGTGGCGTCTCAAGATTGGTAGCGGGGGTGGAGATTTTCATTCGGCGTTCCCGCTGGATCGACAAGACCTGCTTCAAAGCGCTCCCACGGCATTGTCCCGGCACGCCCGGACGCTCTTCTCTTTCGCGTTGTTCAACGGCGTTCCGTTTCGCGCGCACACCACCGCGCCCGACACAGATGTACGGATGCACACGCACGCATCGTGCGTGTCACGGGGAACCCTCGAGGAATGCAGGCGTCGTCGTTGCATTACGGGGCCTAGATTGTGCGAGACTAATCACCGGGAAGCAATGATAGCCGTGCGTCGCTGTCACGGAATATTAACCCTTTCGACGCGACTGTTGACTCCAATCAAACACTCGTGCCGGCGACGTCGTCGAAAAATAGGACTCTGATATTTGATGGAACAGAGAATGCGGTTCGCTAGGATCGGTGACTGAGCGCGCGTTCGATGCACAAGAAAGAGAGTGTTGTTAACGGTTGTTAATTGTTTTCAGCGGAAACAGAAACAAAAGGAAAAACAAAAATCAAACGACTGGAGTAGTTGAAAAACGTTTGTAGGAATTGATATAAAGTTAAATGAACGAAGGGAAACGCAAAATTTTAAATCCGGTGATTTGACCGGTTTCCGGTACAGATAATATTGAGGGTTTGATCAAATTTGTAAATCTTATCAGATATTTATTGTCATCGAAGCTTTACTAGTTAAAATGTTGTGTTTGAATCTGTATTTTGGAAGCGAAAGATTTTAAGTTTTATTATGCTTTTCGCGTGGATAGGAAGGAATTATTGGTGGAAATGTGGAAATGAGTGACCAGTCGTGAAATCGTAGCTTTCATCTCTAATGAGTATAATTGGAGGAATGACGAAGGCTGTTTATTTTATTTATTTCAATCTGTATTTGTACCTATTGTTCGGGTTGATAAAAATCATAGGAGTGACAGTGCGAGCATGATTAGATAATCATCTCATACGTGGGCGCGTTGATCGAATACAGTGGAACGGACCAAATAAATTGGCACGGGTTAACGTTATCTACCTCATCCCCGCGTTTCTGGCCATTCACCTGACCGGCTCGCCATTTTGTGCATAAACTATTTGCCGGAGCTCTCAAAATTACCGAGTTAGCATTATACGGTCGCAGGGAGATCCGTTTCGAACTTCAAACTAAAGCCTGCACCCCTGCAGATTGCGAATAACTGGCATCCAATGGAACAATGCGCCTAGCCAGCGTAGAAAAGCCTTATTCGGCTGCCGCCTCTGCGATTCTGCTGACTATAATGAAGAATTTGCTTAACAGAAGTGCACGAACTATCCACGCTATTTTCTCTTTCCCTCCACGACACATTTCGTGATTCGTTTACCCTTATCGAGTCGATTCTGGACTTTTCGTCGAACGGTCTTTACGATATTCGGTTTTTAGACAAACAAACGCACCGTACATTAATTGGCGATAAATTCAATTGACCACGATCTAAGAATTCAAAGGTCATTCATATATTCTTTCTAATACGATCACTTTGTATGAACCGTTGATAACATACTTCTTATATCGTCCCGATAATTGCTTTTATGACAACGATCGCTTCGGGCTGGAACTTTTTCTTTATTAGAGACTTGCTTTTCATCTTTACCCGTCTTTCCGATTACGTTAGTCTGTCCCGGGAAAGCGCTTGTCATAAAACACATCTAAATTGCCATTGAAACGCACGGTATTGAGATAATAAAGGACCTATTATATATCGCGTTGCAATTCAATTTCTGCTCTAGGGCATACATTCTTGTTTCCACAAAGCGAGCCGTGCGGCCCGCTATAAAATATTGAAGAGTAGAAAAAAAATAACAGTGTGGTACCCGCTCCTGCATGACTGCTTTTCCAATCACGGCAATACTACTCTGATTCACAGTCGTCAATTCAATAAATCAACTGCGTCCGGCCAGGCTTCGTTCTCTCTCTCTCTCTCTCTCTCTCTCTCTCTCTCTCTCTCTCTCTCTCTCTCTCTCTCTCTCTCTCTCTCTCTCTCTCTCTCTCTCTCTCCCTCTCTATCTATCTATCCATCTATCTCTCTGTCTCTCCTCTTTTTCATTCGTTTCGATAAATAAACGAAGAATCAAGTGGCCCGGTCGGCGAAACGAACACAGAAGTGCCGTATTTTGATTTTTAATTGAAGTCTACCAACGCGTGAGCCGCAAACGCGGCGTGCTCGTCGTTCAGACAGACGGTGTCCTGTCATAAATTTCATAGCAAATTCGGGAAATGCTTTAGCGGCACTTTAAAACGCAGCTAATCATCGCGGTAATAAAAATATATCAAAGTGTCCCGGCTCGGTTCAATTAAACAAATCGGTGAAAAAACTTCCATCCTATTAATCAATCTCTTCATACATTCATCTGTGAGTTTATTTATTTCATCGCCGCAGCGTATAAAACATACGAACTCTACAATCTCTGACAGTGTATTTCAATCTGAAATCTCAAAGGAAGAGTACAATTTCATTGTACAAATAGAAAACATTAAGGATAACGTATCCGAACATAGATATCTACAAACGAACGTGGATAATTCCCTTCAACCCCTTGCTTCACAATAAGTTGCGAGATTCGCGAAGATTTCGAACATTTCAATTCAAATGAAACATTATTTTTCGTTACTACATTGTACAGCAAAGGTGGACGTAGAACGTGCATCGGACTTCTCTCCTTTTCCAATAAATTATTAATGACAAAGTTGTATCGATCACAGTCGAGGAATAAATCATTGGGCAACGGGTTCAGCCAATTTCATTCGGCACACCGTAGCTCGCGTCGTTCCCTATAAACACCGTCGTCATTCCCCGGGCGCACCGATAATTAAGGTATCTCCATTTAATCGTCTGACAGTTTGTAACAATTTCCGGGGCGAGGTATCAACAGAAATTTCTTCGCATCGCAGGCTGCCAGCGTCGTTTGCTCAGCTATTCAGCGGGCTTCGCCCCTCTCCCGCAGAGCCATTTTCCGCCACTCTCCCATCCATCCTCATTCCGGCAGAAAGGTACACGGTCTAAATTTCCAGGAGAGAAGGGTACTTCGGATAGTGGCGGGCTCCTTTTGCCGCTCGCCCCTAAAAAGCTCATAATATACGAACCTGCCGCGTCGCTCACCCCCGCCGATCCACCCGGCGATTACTCTATTGCCCGTGTTTCGTGCTCGCGTAGCGAGCTTCTGCATATCAGCGTCGAGTTCATCGCGGAACGAGCTTCGAGGACCGGAGCTGGGCGAAATGTAATCTGATTACACATTAAGCTGACGACTGAAATTTAACTTTCGATTCGATTGCGAGCTGCCACTTGTAATTGAAGAGTATCCGTTGAAAAGTTTAGGCAAATGTGAAACAATAAATTCTTTAGGTAGAGAGAGTTGCTTAACACATTCGCTGTCAGTGCTTATTTCAATCCAATAAATCATTTAAACAAAATATTCGAAAGACGAAACTGAAACGAGTCGTTGAGTTCCTACGTATAATGTCGTAATTTATCATTTCTAATAACATTATCTGTAAGATTAATTTCATTTTCATTGTATAAAATATAGGATTACGGCCTTATAAATAGGTGACGCTGGTAGTGAACGTGTTAATATTATGTTAAACATTGTGACACAATGATGTCGTTTTCTGATGTTATCAGGATTATGGATGACTGCTATTAGTGACGGCTACTGATCAAAGGAAAGTTGTAACTTGAATTGCACACTACAGGAGGACAATAAAGAACAAGAACTGTTCCATTGGCAGTTAAGTAATTACCTCAGTCTGAATCGCAAGATTATTTATAACTGACGGAAGGTAATTTGCAACTGAATCGACTATGTTATATTCGAATCATCGCCGGTTATGGGATCACGGATTACTGATGAAAGGTGACTCGCTATTGAATCAACTATATTTGAATCATCGCCAGTTGTGTGTAATCAGATTACAGTTTGCCGAACTCTGTTAAGGACACTATAATCCCCGAAGTAGGTCGCAGTCTCCTTTGCTTTCGATAAATCCGTTAGTCCGGTTAACGTGCAATTTCGTGGGAATAATATTCGCCAATAGTTGCGAGAGCTTGCGGGTAAGTATACGCGTTGTTTCGAAGGTTGCTTGAAAACTACAGACACCGTTCGACGCGTCGATGTATTTAATTTCGTTCGCGGCAGATTGGTAATTGCACGGCAGGCGCAGTAAAGTTTGTTCTCGATCGTAGCGATTAAATATGGAAGAGTATTAATATTAATGTGTCTGCGTTGATACAAATTGTTTCCTTCGATTCACAGTTAATAGATTTATTTGTGTATCGAGAGCAGTTGTTCCGCCTATAACGAATAGAAGAAGTGAAACTCTGGTTTACTGTAATTTGAAAGTTCCCTTTTAATTAAAACTTTTCCGTTTGATTTTTGAGTGGTGTTTCGGTGAGCGAGGTGAACGAAACGTTCTATGGAATAATGTTCGTAGTTTTATTACTTCTTGTTGGTGAACAAATGAAACACAAGGTGTAGTTTGTATTCGTATACTTCGAGGAACATTTACAAAATTCGTTACAAATATTTATAAACGCTGTTTTGCATCGCTTGGATAAAAATAATGATTGCATCATAAACGGTGTATGTACATGGACTTACCCAGCCTCCAGATTCTAAAGTAAAGGCAAGATAAAGAAGAACAACGTTCAAACAAAAGCGTATTCCATTACCATAGCTGCAAGACCCCAATAGTAATCCTCTTTACCAGTACTTACGACTATTCCGTGCGCCAGAAAAATTAGTTGCCAAGATTGTAAGAACGGAATCGTATTTACGACTTACCGAGTTTTCCTCTAGACCGCCGTGATCCTGATCAAGTATGTAACTGTACTTACGAAGAGACTTAACTCGAGTAGTCTTCAGCGATGCAAGGCTTCGTATAAGTAGACAGTTTGCTTACCTGTAACAGAAACAAAGAGACTATAAGTCGTAAACCCCTGACACGCGACTAATACATCATCAGCCAATTCGCTGCCCAGAACTTCCCAAGATTTCCATTAAAACGAAGTACAGAAAATAACAATAAAATGATCAAACCTCAAATTTCAATGTAAAAAAAATTCCAAAACTATTTTAACCTTCTACACGCTGAAGTGGAGAATACAAATTTATTATAGAACGTTGGAAGTTTGAGAAACCACCACACTTCAAAAGATCATAAAAATTAAATCTTATTCTAATAACAATAAACAAAGTAAATATAAAACGTTGAATTCCACCGCTGCAGATTACTACAATTCATTCCTCTAAAAATAAATACAACATCACACCCAGCAACGTTGAAAATAAATCAAGTGCGAGGAGTTAACAGTCCAAAAATTCGAAATAATTTCAAGGTATCCAAATCGAAGGACCAACGGTAACAAAAATCCCCGCAAACTATATGAAACGATTCTCCGTAAGAACACGCGCAACTCAATTATCAATCCCAAATGCCAACAGAATTCCAAGACCAATCGAAGCGTTCCCCAAACCACCCCACGACGTCAGCACAATGGAAGCTGCCTTCGAGCAAATAAGCTTCTCACTTTCGAAATTCACACGGGCCGGGGGTTAGCGCTTGGGCCTACCAACGGGGAACACGGCGACCAGTTTTCGAACAGGTAACACGACACTGAAGGTTTTAACGCGTTAGCACCACCGGTAACCGGCAGTGGGCAGGTCGGGGTTACCGTTCCACCTACTCGGAGAAATTCAATCACGGATACACGCGAATAAAAGGCCCCCACCGCGGCCGCTCATTGTATGTCATTGTTTCTCAGAACGGTTGATTAAGGTCCGTAAATATGGTTCTCGGCGATCGGAGGGGGAGGGGGCAGGGACCGACGTTGCCTCGAATTAACGACGGGGATACGGTTGTGTCGGGGGCGGGAGGGGGTTAAAGGGTCGCCCGGTATCGCGACGAAGATCAGCGGGGCATTGTACCAGCTGTAAATAAATCCTTAATGATCCTCGCCAGGCTGGCTGGTCCTCCTCGACTAATTATACGAACCGTTGGACGGGGTTGCAGGTAAGAGTAGGGGGGGGGGGGCAGGACGTTGCCGGTATCTTATAACCGGCGCGCACTACCCCCGACGCCAATTAGTAATTAATAATGGCGACCGAGGATGTCGCGGATACTTGTCGCCTCGATCGAATTAAACCGGGTATTAATCGACTCTAAACGCCTCCGAAGTGGCCGACACGTTTATCCCCGAGCTATAGGTTGCACTTTGTTCAAGGACCCCCTCGGGAACTGCTGCCTGCTGGGAGACCGCTATGCGGGCGATCTCTTTAAGAATAGAATTATCAGATAGATCACCCATTCCTAAATTCTTCTTTTATAAATATCGAGAAAAACTTCGAACGAAATTGTTTTAGTAATACGCAAACTAAGTTTCAAGTGATCGAAATCTGGATAGATTCTTGGGGTTTCTATAATAATTTTGAAAAGTCAACCCTGCTGCTTGGTAGTTCTAGTGTTAAGTAGGAAAGTAACTTGGCCTTTTCCAGTAGGCACTGTTTTATATAAACTATACGAGAAATCGGTGTGTAGGTTTTAAATATAGGAATATAATATCTGTCCTCGATGTCGCGCATTTGTCTATTGAAATTAGGTAGCTACTAAAGTAATCGAAACTGTTACAGAACAAGACGTGTTTTCATAGCATCCCAATAGCATACAACAACGTTGCTACCATAGTAAATTGTATCCCAAGTTCCGTCGCGTCCTCTCACCCCGACCGATGAAAATCAGCGTTTCACCGCAAAGCTTTATCTGCTTCTCGCAGGGAAAACAGCCGGCAAATATCGAGTCAAAGCAAGAGGAGGAGAACGACGGAGGAGGGAGGCGAGCCGTAGGTTGAAATCAGAGGGAACCAGATCCCGTAGCCAGAGGCTTTCCCCTGCTCGGTCTCGGCGTTCGTAGTATGTTTGATTGTCCGCTTTTCTAGCATCATCCAGCCGCGACCCTTTGCTCCGGCGAGTCGGACGACAGACGACGAGGGAGCCAGAAAGACTGCAAAGTACCCGGCGCACTTCAGACCGGCCGGCGGACGCCGGAACGTTTCGTTGATGAGAGCCCCGCATTCATAATGGACGGCGACGCGACCTTTGCTACCCCCGGGGACCGGATGCGAATTCGCCAAATAATTGGCTCTATTATGGGGAAATAAGGACGCGGGGAAACGGACCGTCCTAGGACACGGACAGGGAAATTTCGTCCGGCGAGCACTTTTACCGAGCAGGCCGTTTCGAGCAGGTCGTGATGCTTACGGATAAGGAGCGCGCCGCTGGCGCCGGATATCTTAATTGGCGGAGGCAACCTCCTTTTAACTGAAATATCGCCGTTTCCACTCGGACATTCCGAGATCTTTTACGATTTCGTCTGGAAACTTACCTGAGTGGTATTGCCGAGTCGTGGATTTATCGCGATACTCTAAGCAATGATGGTTCCAAGTTTTGCTAAGTCCGTATTTTATGTTTTCCGCTAGTTATTAAGAGGGTAGGCTGCATTCGTTTCTTTCAATGTTTCCTTAAGTTTCTCTAGACTTCTTGCGAACATAATAACCGTCTTCTGTACTTTAATGTTAGCTTTTCAGCGAGTTCTTGAGGTTATTGGCGTTAAAAGGGTTAAAGAGTCAGTATTTCAGGATCCTCGTCAACGAGACCCCTATCGGTTATCGATTCCCAAGGCGGTAATAATCCGCGTTAATTCCTCGGCCGGCTTGTCGTCGAAATTTCACCGTTTCCAGCGGCAAGTTCGTTGGCAGCTAGGCAGCTAAATCTTCGTTAATATATTGACCTCTAGCATCGGTGTGTTGGTTGGGGTAGGTGTTACGAGACAGTTCGAAGAATACGATGCTGATAAGCGGAGGGAGACCGATCGTCGGCGGTTTTCCCGTAGGATATGTCTATAAACCACGAGGTAGCTTAACGAACGACTTGATGAAAGTTTTAGAGGCCCCCTGAAATCCCCGGAGACCGGGTGCATCTGTGCTATCGGGTGTAAGCTTAAACTATAAGGGTTTACGTAATGTGGTTTAATGCGGTATCCTTGTCCAACCCCGCGCAGACAGATTCTAGGGAAGTTCTAGCTTAGTTACAATGGTTCGCTAGAGCGAGACCGATTTAGTGGGAATCGATCCCTTCGAGAGGATTACCTCGGTAGTACCTGGACCTGCACCCATGGAATCGTTCTCGTCCGGAGACAATTAAACGATTACTCTTCGAATCGCAAATAAATTCCTCGTTCTCGGCGCATTTCGTAAAACGCGCTCCTGGACTGTTAGTACTTGGGAATTTAAAAATTTCAATATTCAATAAGTTTTGAATCTGAGAAGCCTTGGTATTCGAAATTCAGTATTCCATATTCCTTTTATCCTAGTTTCCTACATCCAAGTGATCATCATTGCTACCAGACGTCGCAAATAAATTCCCCGTTCCCGTCGCATTTCGGAACACCCGCTTCCCAACTGTCAGTTCTTATAAATTTGAGAAATTACAATATTCAACAAGTTCCAGAGTTTGAACTTCGAGAAGCTTTATTATTCAAAATTCAATGCCCTCTATCATTTTGTCCTATTCCTCTATACCCGAGCGATCAACGCCGCTGCCAAGCGTCAGCCATAAAAACCCTACAAATCTCTTCCGACAAACCGGGGAAGCCAGTGACGATAACACGCGAACATTTATCGAGTCCCCGTTGCACGTGGAAAGGTCTGAAATTTGTACCGCGCCGCGGGTATACACCTTTTACCGTCGACTCTTCATTTGCCGCGCGCGCTTAAAAAGAATTTCACTTCAGTAACCATAAAAATGGAAGGTCCTGTCTGCCCGGGCCGCGCAATTTTATCCCGATAGTTTGAATCGATCCGGTTTATGTCGGCTCGTTGGACAAGGGGGAACAGAAAAGATCTCGTAGAGATTCTGTAGTGCGAATGCGAATCGTTTTTTATCCAACTGTTACCCCAAGCCTGTCGACTGTTTTACGATTCCGGGTTTATATACTGGAATTCTCCACGGTGGATCGATTCCCTATAAACTTTACTCTTCCGGAAAGTGGGCTGGCAGACTGAAGCCTCGCCGTCAGGACGTGTCGTTGCGACGAAGCGAGGACACCGAGCATCGAAAAATCCACGCCCCGGGAATCATATTTCACCGTAGAACTTAATCTTACACCGACGTAGAGAGACACCGGGATAAAGTGAAAAATGAAGAATCCATAAAATCCCGTTTCCCTTGACTCCCCCGTACCACCCCCACCCCACGGCTTTACAGGCTCCCGAAAAATTTGCACGCAATTTATCTTTACTGCCCGGCGTCAATCCGAGAAGTCGTATCTCCGACCGGTTAAATTTCCAAATATTCCTTTTTACCGTCCGCCCGGATCAAATATATCTCACGGAGATCCCCTTCACGCAAACGCGCGCGATCAATTTTTCGAGAAAGAAGACCTTCGACATAAAATCCAACTCCTACCATTCCGAACGTCGATACACCCCAATCGACGAAAGTATAATTCCCGACGTGTCCTTCTGAAAGGCTCCACTAAAAATTTATAATTTTCCATTCGGAATGGCACCGGTTGAAAACTTTTCTCGTACCATTGAAAATAGTGGCGATATTCGGCCGAGTATAAAGATAAACGGAACACCATGGACGACCAATACAGTTGTCCCCCCGGCGTTTCCATGGAATGCGGCGCGCGGATCGTTTCTTTTGCCAAGCATAGCCGGCGTTTAATGTCACGACGAACTTCTATTTACCGAGGAATTCCTTTAGTTGGTTTATGTACCGTCGATGAACCTTTTACTTCGTTTCCCTGAGCGGGACGCGGCTCGAGGCCGGGCAAATCCTCGCCTGGAAGTGCTTCGGCCCGGTATCCCCCGGTCGCCTTCATCGCGAAGTTGTCTGAACAGTTTCAAGCTCAGCCCCGTCCTCTAACAGGGAAAAGTGGATTTGCAGGGGGAATCGGGCGGCCCGAAGAGGATTACGGTTCCGCGGATCGCGGATGTCTGGACGCCGGTGAAATTCGGCGCGGTGTTTCGCGCGCGGCGTCGTTCCGGCCTATCGCCCGGAGCGGATCATAAATCGGTATCGCTGGTGCCCGGCGCAAGAGCAAAACGAATCCGCTAGGCAAACGGGCCGGCGCGATGCGTCATTCGCGAAATCCGATTCCCCCGCAATTAGCGGACGTTTAACGTTCGCCCGCGTCCGGCCGATTTGTTCAGAATGTTTTCGGTCCGGCCGCATCGCCTCGAGGATCCACTCCACCGTGACGGCTGTCGTAACAGGGCCGAGCGTAATTAGTTCGGATTTACTTGTTAAGCAAGGATCCCTTGTGCGCGAATATTCTCGCAGATGAACGAAAGCTCGCCGGTAATACGGTGACCAATGAAGGATAATTGGCGATTGAACGAAAAGAATGGTTTACCGAAAGCTGACAAGGAAGGTTCAATAGTTTCCTATGGCTGGCAGGTTGATTGTTTTATGATAATGAATTTGTCGCGGAGCGGATGGATAATGCGGGAAAGATGGGGAGGAGTGGCGGGGAAATTGGAGAATAAATATTTCGGGCTGCTAATGAATGAGAAATTGGATTTCTAGTAGAATGATTCCGCAATTATCTGTATAAGCGCGTTCTGGAAATTCCGATAATCGAATGGAGTAAAGTATAAAGTGTATTGAATTCAAATGATTTAATTCGTATTGGATATCGAGACGGTCGAATTGAAAGGAAATTTTATTTTTCGTTCTCTTTGGGAACCTTTTCTAACGCGCGTTTATTAATTGTCTTATAATATAAATATTTAATCGAAATTCACGCTTGAATGTTTAATTGGACATGATCGAACGAAAACTCAGTGTGTCGAGCGAGAAGAGTTTCGTTCGGGTATCATCGCGTTCTATCGTTTTCGGCACCGATGAGTCGGCATTTGACGAACGAACTGTCCATGAACTTTCACTTCCATCCTATACTTTCACTTGGTACCATTCCAATCTCCGGGACGTAGTTCAAACGTTCGCTGTTCTCTTCATTGCAAACCGATCCTGGCAAAGTTTTCGAATAGTTTCGACGTGGAAGCGAAGTCGCTTAGGCGGCGATCGATTAAGCGAACTTGATTATGGTTCTCGAAGAATAAGAGGAATAGAAATTTCGACTGGCACGGTCTTCGTAACAGTCAGCAACCTCGAATCCAGCTGTCTCAACAGTATTTACTCGGGAAACTCATTTTTACCAGATTTCCCATGGAAAATTCCAATGAAACGAGAAAGAACACGAAATTATCGTACGATTTAAAAATCCCTCGAAACTCATTTAGCTTCCATAAACCTCGGAATCAACTTTAAATAACGCACACGTGTTGCAACGTCACCAAAACGTATTCCCAATTTAAAAGCCGACTTAAAACATTAAAATAATTAATGAACCTAAATGGACCCAGCAACATGAAGTTTTAATTCTTGTGTCGAAGGGTACAGAACGAACATCAAAGCGCGCCGGTTTCAGGAAGCTTTACCGATCGACGAATAATAATTCAATACCAAATAATCCTTGTTGTACCGGCAAATAATTGCAGTAAATAATGGTATTGTGCCGTGTTCTCTAACCGAATCAGCCGCGCCGGGGAACGACGAAACCAGGTTACGTGTCGGTGATTCAATCGAAAACGGTCCGCCATTTATTAATCACAGTCGGAACGCCGGCCATTTCGGCGCGGCGCCGCGCCGCGCCGGTTATGCAATGAATCGAAAGGGAATGCTTGATGCCGGTCGCCGCGTTTAAAACACCGTCGCAAAACTGTTTTAAATAGCATAATTAACCGGACCGGGGTATTCCAGAACGCGCAAATATTGATTTTCGCCGGGCAAAAACGTCACCGGCGGCGGGGGGGCGGTCATTGTCGAAATGATTTTATCGAACCGGCGCGGACCCGTCCTACGGCGGACGGTCATTACCGCCATTATCGTAACGGTGTTGCTCGGGCCTGACGTCATTATCATCGTCGATATTAATAAAGGTAACATTACTGTACAATTACCGACGTTCACCGCGATAAAATAACGTTTTCGGACGATATTGCCGGCGACGTGGACTAACCCACTCCACCATGGTCGTGATTAATGTCAGCAAAGTGCCGGGATTTTCGAGTGGATCGCGGCGACGAGGGATCGCGATTGCGCCAGCTGCTTTCGGTTGACTACCGATCCCTGTTCCGTTCGTTATTTTCTCGATAGGCCGTTATTAAATTATACCTACGGAATTAAAATTCCCGCGGTAGGAATTCTCCGATTCCAACCCCTTGACGTACCATGAAATTAAAAAAACGTCCTCCGCGCGGATACCGCGTAACTCTGACCCGAACCCCATGCGTTCGCGTGCGACCAACAATCTTTATGGCTTAAAGAGTGAAATATTTTTGCGGTGCGAGCAGTACATAGCCGACTCCTTTGAAGCGTCATTTGTCGACAAGAGGTTAATTAAGTTCTTTGTGAAGTGAAAAGTACGACACAATGGGCTTTTAAAGCGAGTACATAGTTGAACCCTCGAGGCGCTACAACCCTGATTTATAATGTTAAGGGAATTCCAAGTGAATATTCGGTTCCACGGAATTTCCATGTTGTTACAGATTTGTTTGTGGCTTGAAACTACGTTAAGGAATCTAACCGCTTCTTTATACGTTGCAACAGGTATAAGACATTACCGAAACGGATAACTGTTCATTAAAGAAGTAATCAACACTCGGTTCAGAGTGCTCCGCGAAACCTCATTTTCTTCCGTCCGCTTAGAATGTACCAGTAAACTGCTAACGCGTCTCAAAATTCTGCAACGCGGCTGACGGCGATGCAACGGTGAAATTACAAAAAAGAATTTTAATGACCTCGTTAATCACGAGTCCGTCTACAAGGTAGGCATTCCGGGCTTACTTTCTCGTTACGCAGAATTTCTAACTGTCAAAGAAGAAGAAGAGGAAGAAGAAGAAGAAGAAGAAGAAGAAGAAGAGGAAGAAGTAGAAGAAGACGAAGAACAAGCAGAAGAAGAAGAAAGAGAAAGTGGGGATGAAAAAAGGTCGAGCACGAGGCGGCACGATTTTCAAAGAAGCACCGGCCTCGGCCATCCCCCAGATTAAAATGCACTCTGCTTGCTAGTACCGAACAGAATTAAACCTGCAACGAGATAAAAATGTTTTAATTGGCTCCTTAAAACAGTTCGCCCGCGAGCTGGCCGGCTGTCAGCGGGACTGCTACGATAATAACTGCAATAAGCGGGTCATAATCCCGCGTCACTTTTTTCCACCTGCGAAGAAGTAAGTCTCCCCTAGGTCCCCGTGTCGACGCGATAACTCCGGCCCGTGGATGGCGAAAGAACGAATGGGGGATAAAAGGCATTCCGCGATTTTCCCGAGAAACGTAGAAATATTGCGGCGAGACACTGATAAATAGAGTGTAGATTTTTATGGGAACTCAACGGATTGCATACTGCCAAAGAGAAATCTTGTTTTTATATAAAGACACTTAGCTGTGTCACTCTGCTAATTACCACAGCACTTAAAAGAATATTCGATTTCAGTAGAAACGATCTGATCTATTTAAAATATGTTTAAAATATGTTAGGCACGCCAATGCGCTGCTGCGGTGGGAAATAGATTTTATCTGAGAAAATAGGGTAAACCGAATTGGATCAAAAGTTAAGACTGGAATAAGAATCTAGGTTAATACAATAATATCTTTCGTATGGAAGTTATATTTCTCGTTTCTTGTTTCCTATTTGAGATAAAGATATTTAAAAATGCTTTGTTATTTTTTGTTACTGGTGCAGATTAATTATGCGATTCACTTCGATATATTCTGCTATAAAAAACGCTACACTTTGGATATATTTTTGTACTTACTGTACAGGTAAATATAAATATAGTCTGTTCTCGGTAGCATGCTGCTTTCGATTGCACGCATTATAAATCACATTTTTCTGGATTATGATTTTATTAAAATTTTATGAAAACCACGAAAGGAGCGCGGGCTAACGACGAGAACTTTTTTGAAACAAGAATCGAAACAGCAGCGCAGGTTGGTAAGTGCTATTCCGGGGTATAAAAAAATTTCATTTGGATTTCTTCATTCGGAACGATGATTTTATGTGAACCTGCCACGTTCAATTTTCAGAGCAGGAATTCGTTTAATTATAATCTTATACTTATACGCTTCAGTGAAATGAAATTTAATGTTTCTATTATTACAGCTTATTATTCAAATTCAAGTATAAGTAGACTGGATTTAACTATAAGTCACAAGATTGAAATTAATGGAAATAGAATTATCGTATTTCGCGAATACAGTAATTATTATTGTATACGAATGAATAATTCGATGTATTCAGTAGTCTCTTTTCCAAATTCCCTCTAACTCGGCGAAAGTCTCTCGAAAACTTTCACAGTTAGCGAAATATGGCGACCGAATATGCCCGTATGTAAACTGCATTCAATTTCTTTCCGATGTTATCTTTTAATGCATTGTCGCAAGCTTTTGTTGCACGGGGATGCCAAGATAACGATAATAGACTTTTAAAATTTTAATTAATCTCGCATCCCACTATCTTCCCCTTCTTTTGTCGAGTGGTCTGTTCGATGAAAGGAGCGGAAGAATAACTGGATATAAGGTAATTCTTCCTAGATCCTTTGATACGGCGGTTGAATTATAAAAGTTGAAACTTTCTTGTAGTCAAGCGTGTTCCCCTTTTATTCTGTAATTTACGAAATATCAGTTGATCTACCTATTAAACTGAAGCCATTAATTACTAACAATACCCTAATAATTCCAAATTCTTCATCATTTCTATAAAAAATTGGCAACAGATGTACATATTAAAAACCGACCAGTGACATTACAAGAAGCAAAATTCAATTTAACCGGATGATTTCTTCCGCGCGTTCAAAAGGAACCACTTCAACCAGTTAATTACTCTTTCCGAGAGGCCAGGAGTTCATTTTAAAAATTTTACAAATTGTTTTATCCTTGGAACAATCGAAAAGTACTGAGCTATCCCGAATGTTACGCATTTTTCAACTGCGCGTTTTACTCTTCAAATTTCTCGTAACATTTTCCATATGTTTTGGAAAAGTTGGACGAATTTTTCTTCGGTATCAAAATTTTCAGGTAACTGTATACTCTACCTTTAGTAGTTCATCGATATTTAGAAACCATCGATATTTCGTACAATTGTACAAATTTACGAATGATTTGATCATAGATCAGGATGCGTCCCGGCATTCTTTCAAGCACAATTGTATTCAGTGAGGTTTTGAGATTGTTATCGAAATATAAAGTCCTCCGCATACGTCCGTCTCTTCGTTCCACAGCGATATGCTTTCGTGGCGCGCCGCAAATATGGCGACCGCACGCCGCGCGCCGCTATTTGGAGTGCTTCGAAAAGCCAGTTCCTAAAGTCACTAATGTTTCATACTTCGAAACAAATTTTTTTTCTTATACATTTACATCACTTTCACCTTCAGCAATTTCTCAACAGAAATATTGTAATTCTGTAATTTTGCTCACTAGTATAGAGAATTTGTAGAAAATCAAGAAATTAAACAATTGTGTATCATTTATGATGTATTATCATGTATTATTGCATATTACATCATATAATATATAATATATAAATGTATATTTCTTTATATACTCATATAAAGTTATATATAATTTATATTAATAAATTCATTGTTACATGCCATATAATTAACTTTAACTAATTAACTTCTTAAAAAGTCGATATAAACTTGTCTTTAATTTTGGCGAGATCCAGCGAATACCCCTCAGCGCAACGTCCAAAGAGAGAAGCTTCGTCTGTGTCTCAATTTTACAAGAATTCCGGTTAACGAATATCATCGAAATATCTTTAACTCCATCCTTAAGATCACTTCATACGAATATCTAGCGTATATACACTTAAACCAGCCAAGAAGGTGAATCGGATAAATATCTTGGCTCACTTAATCGCGACCCGTGAAACGGTATTTCACTGGCGGCGCATTCCGCAAATGAAAAACTAATAACCGAAGGGATCCCGAGAATTTATTCGAACAATCCTCTTTAAATAATCTCCCCGTATAAAAATATCGCGAGTAAAATATAAACTGATCAGCATCGACGTAATGAAATTCCTCGGACGAAGAATGTTCGGGAATACTTTCGCTTGCAGGCATTGCAAGAAATTTCACCTCCGGAAAGGGGTTTCAGCGAGGGAACGGGGTGACTGGATGAAATAAAGTGAAGTTTAAATTGCTGCACAGCGAAAGGTATTGACACTTGATTGCAGAACATGATCTCAATTACCCTCGTAAAGTTAATCACCGTTCAGTTCTGCCTTCGATATTTAATTGCCTATCCCACGGCAGTCGGACGTGCCTGCTATTGGCTACCAACCCTCTACGCGCGCGTTCGCGAACCGTCTAGAAATAATAGAAGAGAAGCCAAGCAGGTCGTTCCTTTTGTTCGCCCGTTCAAAGAGTCTCATCGAAATTTACCATTGCCGTTACTCCGAGGAATTCGAAAGAGCATAAGGCTTTGTTACCGGTAAACATAAATACTTTACTATCGTCACAGCTCGCTGTTTCCCGACTCAGTCGCGCGTCGCTGAACAGTTTTCCGCGCGATACCCTCGGGCTCATTGTTAAACCCGTTTCCAAGGACTTCGAAGCTGTTTGAGACATTTTTACGAGGACACTTCCTGGACAGTCTATTACACGGATCGAGGGGGGTGAAGGGCGAAGGGTTCACTTTGGAAGTTGCTTTAAACGATTCGTTTCTGTTCCATGATATGTTCATTATTAGAGTCCATCCATTTCAAAATGATTCTTTTCGTTTTTCTATTGTCTCAGCCTTTTGCGCTCGACGATATCTTTTACTATGAATATTCGTTAGTTTCTGGTAAGATATCGATGTCATTGCAACTGTTACGAAGAAAAATGTCGCGTAAATTAAGGGACAGAGGTGTAGATGCATTACAAAAACTTAAACACTGAATTTACACTTTTACCATTTTCTCGAATCGAATAGTGACTAGGAATCACCTTTCTATCGCGAATTGTAAACAATTACTATACTTCGACTAATCTTCCCACTCAACGCGATTTCTATCCGCAATACGTGCAGTCGAACACACCAATCAGCCAGAACGCTCGAACATCCAAGTACCAATCGGCCGATGTTGCTGGAATACGTGGTACAGCACCGAGTGTAGCAATATCTCGTCGATAAATGGCAAATTCAACATACCCGGCGCGCGGCGGATATACCAATTTCCCCGATTCTCATTTCGAGGCTGTGTAGTCGGTCGAGATTTCGCGTAGAACATATCGCAATATCCAGCTGGAACAAGAAGGGAATGGTAAAAGGTCAAAGGACGCTTCAGGTGGGATAGAAAGGGAGTGCTCGGGTCGAATGGGGGATTCGAAGGAAACGAACAGGCTAGACGGTAGTGGAAGAAGCGAATGAAGGCAACGGCGAAATGAAAAAGACGCGGATAAAGGACGAACAGGAGAAAAATGCCGTTAGACCGGCTAGGAGAGGGGTAAGGAACGCGATGCGCGGGAAGAGACCGGTAAAGGGTTAGGAGAGGGGAACGGAAGGAATAAATTCTCTTACGTCGGAGTCCTCGTGCCATCTCGCAAATAGGCCATAGAGTCAGAGTGGTTCGATATAGGTGCCCTGGGATTTCCTTGCACTTTCTTAGCCTCGGAACATCAACAGGGTAGATCTTCGGGAACAGCGTCGCCTCCGGGCCGTCGTCGGTTATTTACTTTTATCCAAAATCGATGCAGACCGACCGCGCTTCGCGTCTTCCCGTGAAACTTGCTTGCCTTGTTTCGCGCCGGCGGATCCCGTAATGTTCCTCTCTTGTTTGCGGAAGCGACTTCCGGGAACCTACCCCCATTTCACGGGGAATTCGGAAAATCGAGTAATGCGGCGTCTGAGGATGGCAATTACGCGCGACACGGACCGACAGGATGTCTTTTTAGCTTGCTTCGGTACCCGAAGGTACTCAGGTACTAACATTGATTCCTTTTTTACCACATTATACGCGGGAAACGTAAAGGTACTATTCTCATGTATCGTAGTACTAAAGTACTAAATAAATACTTATATAACTTCATCGACATTTTTGATAAAAGTAGATAGTTGATTCCTTTTACGTACGATTGAAAGTATTTCTATTTGCAATGGAAACTCTCGGAAATATGTTGAATAATAAATAAGTGAACTGAATGTTGATATAAGTTGAAACGAACAAAATGGCCTGCACGCAACGTGTTAAGACGCGAGAAAGTGATCGAAAAACGTGACAGATTAATTAGAGGTGTTATTAGCCGTTGTTCAGTAACGTTCAATAATATCCAATGACGTGTACTGAAATCCAAAGACGCTCAGGGATATCAAGTGGGATTCGATGAGATCCAGTGACGTTCAACGGGATCCAGTGTCATTCGCATGCATCCACGTTGATCTGTTTACATTCACTTCAATCCACTCCGAGCCATTAACATTCATTAACATCGACCGGCGTTCGCCGACATCCTGCAGCCGTAAATTCGCAATGAAATCAACATCGAATAATCTCGTATAAACATCCGTCTCTTATTCTATCCTTTGTATTCTCCCATCGTACATCTGTCTTACACTGAAGCCTCCCTACCGCGCGGAACAAAAACCGTGGGATCCTCGCGTGAATCGCGGAACACGTGTTGTTCCAATTCATTCAATTGGACCAGCCAGCCAGCCAGCCAGTCAGCGAGCGCACAAGCTTCATCCAATCACTTTCGTGTAATCTTTTTACGTCGGTACACAATAGCGATGTTCCTATCGACGCGACCCCTCGAAATTCATATATGTGCGCCAACGTTAATAAATTCGACCGTGGCCCCTTTATTATTATTCCAATGTACGCGCCACGGCGAACGACGTCGCCGTCGGATATTAATATACTCGGAGGAGTCAGGACGTTGCTCTACAAACAAGAACCTCGTCGGGATCGATCATTCAGTATATCAGTTATCCGCGGAGCATTTGTCCCGCGGCCGTATTTCGAGATCGCCCCGCCGTGACACGGGGCCAGCCCCCGTGGGCCCCGGACAACATATGGTGGACGGACAGGGCGATTTGCAAAAAACGTTCCGCCATCACGTCAACCGGGCCCCGGCTCACGGGGGAATAACGCTGCTCGTCCTTGTCCACGCGGAAGGTGCACCGATGTTTTTTCGCGCAACCCCGCTACTTGTACGTCGTACCGAGGCCTAAATCTAAGTCACCGACGGCGCTTCTTGCACCCGTGATCGAGGATACCTCCGGTGTACGAGGAGCGACTGGGTGGTCCCGCAAGAAACGCGGGCCCAGGAACGTCCTCTCCCGACCGGTACGATTTGCCGTTCGTGCTGCGGGGAACTTACAATTAGTCACAGAGGATTTTTCGGATTTTTCGGGGCAGCTTGATTAAGCCTCGACCGCGTGTGCGTGGAGTTCGCGGGCGAGTGGTTTTTAGCTTGAATTAAGGGTAACATGTTCACTGCCACGGTCACCGATGAGCGGAGCTTGAAAATTACGAGGAAATAATTATACTTCTGAAATAAGTGAGCGTAAATAATTGGATAATAGTGTAACATAAGATTTCTGATATCAAGTAATCAATGTTTCCTCCGTTTTGTTTTTTATAAGTGCAGAATGAGCGATGCGTAGAGGGTTCCTCGTGGCAGTCAACGTGTTAATAATCGTTTGTACAAGGTGTGTGGGAAAAATTAGGAAATTTTGAAGGAATGGAAAGATTAATACAAAAGTTGTGTTGTTCCATAGTGGTAAAGAGAAATTATTTTTCGTTGATCCGGGCTAGGTTTTTCAAAATTGTCAGGGAAATGGAATTAAGCTTCGATCACGAGTGTGTTGAGTTTGTGAACAAGTTGCTTTCAGTTTCAGTTAATGATCGGTTAATGATCATTCAAATAAATTAAAAAGGAACAGAAGAATTCTCAACGCAACTGTCGTGTCGCTTAATAATAGTAAAGAGAAATTGTTCATACCATAAACAAATTTGAACGTGAAATAAGGTTTCAACATATCGAATAGAAATTCGCAATCCCATTCTTCGTATTTAAATACAAGATTAATTTCAATGCACCGTTGTTCCTAGCGCAGTCGACTTCCGAACAGCGGCCACGCACACCGCCGACACTGTTGATCCAAATTAAAGCCAGCGATACAGCGTTCCGAAAATAATTTATGGCGGCGGTGCCAACAATTTCAACAAGTCGTATCAAAGTTCGTGATCCCGGCGGGACCCCGGCAGCCCGACAGGTGTGTATGTGTTTGACCAAAGTTTTAGCGTTCGGTAAACATATTCGTATCGGAGCCAATGAAGTTAATCTGCATCGGTGTGTTTAACGTTGCAACGTTGCCGGAAAGTTCGATAATCGAGTTAAGTGGTTCAAGCAAAGTATACGGAACACGGAGATTGTTGTCGTTGCGGTGCGCGTTATGTTTCGGCAAACGAGAATTCGCCTGTGAAGCGGACCGCTGGAAACGTCCCAGTAACGAACAAATCAATTTTTCAACGCCGCAACCTGTCCCGCGTATATGTACATTTCCGTTCCGTTGCCTTCCGCAAGGGCCAGCACCGCCGAAAGTATTTTGCCCGGCGGGTCCGATAATCGATCGTGAAAACAGCTGCAGGATCGATCGCCCCGTCGCGTGCTAGAAGAAAGTTAACTCGATCGGACGTTCCTTCTGGTTCGAATTGTTGTCCGCCGATGCGAAGCGACCCGTTCTTTTATTCACGAATTCACAGTCGCGTCAACGGTTGCCGTTATTAGCGACCATAAGCAGGGGAGACTTAATTATACATCACAGCCGATCGTGCAGGGTGGCCGAGCGGTTGCTAACCAGCGTTCCTCTTATACACGCGAAGCCCACAGAAAAATGGAACAAGAATCTTCGGTGTACCCTGTAACTAACGAGAAAGTGTATATAAATTCTTCATCAATCCTCTTATCGTCTACAGCTTCAGCAAGAAGCGGTCTTTTAATCGAAACGGTCTCCGATAACGATACGACGAACTGCAAGTTCATTCGCGTACCCGGTAAGAAGCAAGCGCAACCGAGTCCCTTTTAAAAGGAAACCGCGAAAAGGGGAAAAAGATAAAGTAGTAATTTTAATGGTTGTAACGAGCAGGATGTAAATCTCGAGCACTTCGGCCGCGAGACTTGGGGGTTGGAAGAGTTTCGGGGAAACGGCGCGGCGGCGCGCGGAAAGGCTCGCGGCCGCGAAGGGAGCCGGTAAATGCGGCCTATCAGCGGCGCTCCGGCGAAATGATCTCGTGATAAACGAAGAGGGATATGCGGGGCAGCAGCTATCGCGATCGCCGCGAAATCCGCCGTCACTGCCGGCACGTAACCTCGCCGGGACCGGTGTGTCGCGGCACGTTACAGCGGCACCGGGTGCACCGCGTGCAGTATGCAAATGTCGTCGGCCGGTGTGCGGCACCGGCCCCTGAAAGCTGAGGAGCGTCCGGCGGATCGCGTGACGCCGCGGCACGAGCGGGAAATTATCCCATCTTCGCGTGGTTTGCACGCCATCGTAGACCGCCAGCGTGTTCGGCGAGTAGCGGGAGGTCCCTGATGGAGATTGCCGAGACACACCGGCGGGGTGGCAAAAGGGGATGGCAGGGCGAGGCTGATCCCGACACGGGGTTGCGCATCGGCCATTGGACACTTTGTATTAGATCGGACGCGCCAAAATGGCCGGTTTGAATTCTTCCGTTTTACGAGCATTGAAATTATGGGAATACTTTTACGGGAAATTTTCTCAATACTTTCGTGAGGTTCGTTAGATTTAATAGAATATCGGAACTAAGTAGATCGTCACGACCGAAATTTAATATCCGTCAAATTGACGGGTTCTGTAAATCTACCAGTTACGCTCTGCCCGGGCCGAAGTTACTTAAAGATCGGAGTGTCGAGCGTTGCTGGGGAAAACTTTAGAGGTCTTAAACTTTAGAAGTTTCTAGAGAAAACTTTAGAGGCGCTAAATTCTAGAGGTTCCTATAGAAAACTGTTTACGAAACGGCGTGGCTGCGCGACAGTAATTTCGGGGAGTTTTTACGCTATAATATTACAATGTATTTACCATAATGTTACAATAGTGATAGGATTTAATTGGTTTCATTCCGAATGTTATTCCACCGTTTCAATTGCGTATGAACATCTGGTATTCATATTCAGCTAGAGAAAATCTTTGAACTGGATCTTCGTGTAATTAGCGACGAATTCCGTTGACGGTATTTGTCGATTAAAACAATGGGTTAACCTGACCGCAGAGTTCCTCGTCGGAGAATGGCTTCCGGGTAAGGTCAATGCTCAGTGTTCTTTTGGTTTATTCTTCACTTTCCAGCTGAAATGGAATGCTTCTCCGCAAGAACTTCCAGCTCGACCGGTTTTCCGTGCCGGACGATTCTGTCGTCATGGTTTCAACTTCTACGGACCGTCGCCGCAACGACTTTCGATTCTTCTTCGCGGTAAACCGACAGATACTATCTGCTTTTCGAAATCTCTTGTATCTCGGAAATACTGGAACATCTAGGAGCCTCGGGAATAAAAGAAAGAATAACAGTGTTCGCTTTAATTGGACTTCCTAATTCGTGCATGGGATTATGGTCAAGATAAACGCGTAGCAATCGAGCTACGTTTTGAATCATTTTAAACTTCATAATCGAATCATGAATATCTGTCTTGTACTTTAGTCCCTAAACGTCCAAGTTCGACGTGTGATTAAAGTAATAAATTAATGATAGAAGTAATAAATTGCATTACGACATAATACTAAGCGAATTATCCCATTAAGTCCCATGAAATTTTGTTTCTGAATTTGTAGATGAAATTTTGTATTTCGAGTAATGAGTGTCCATACTATCTTGGCAAAATAGTGAAAAAAATTTGACATATTCAATATACTATATATAGCAGTGGCATATTCATAGATCACCTAACGTAATTGTTCATAACATTGTTTATATTCAATGTTAGCGCATATAAATAGAGTTTCCATTATTCTGGAAACATTTATTTTGTAATTCCAGGTTGCAAAAATTTTAGCTTTGTTATTTCAAATTTTATAAATAATTCCTCGCGGCAGTGCAATCGTAGACTGTTTTGTAAATTTTCGAAACTTTAAACGAAGTATAAATTTTATCTGGAAATTCTGATTCAATTTATTCACTTTAAATACTAACTCATACTTATCCTAATCATTAGATACATTATTTATTAAGAAATAAATTGTGTATAACAACTTAGAGTGAGCGATTTATTAATAGATCACTGGGACTTAATGGGTTATTCTAAATATTCCTATTGCTCTTGAATAACATCTGCGAACAGTAGCATTATCAAGAATACTCTTCTCTTTCAACTTTCCAATAAAACATTCATCGATATTATTCCACAAGTTTCAATCTCTCTTTCACTTGCGGGAATGCAGATCATTGGTGTCTCCGCGAAATCTCGCGGGGTGATGCAAGACACCGCGCGCAATGACAATAAGAATAACAATTCCCATTAAAGTCGAGGCAGGAGAAGAGCCTAATCCCCCGGAAAGTTCTCCGGACGTCAAGAGAGATATTTCCCTGCGAGCCGTCCAAGCGAAATGGGACGCATCCACGAGTAAAAGTAGAAAATGAATTTTATACGGTCGTACCGGGACAACTTTAAAGGAACGAGATTGTCCATCGGGGATGGGGCGTTTACTCTCGCCCCCGTATACTTCGTGCTGCTCACGAGAATAGTTCTGGAAGAAATGCAGGTTTAATTGGTCAGTTTTCATCTCGTCCTCATCTCATTTCCCCACGCTAATTCGCTATTCGCCGATACAATTATTCGCATCACACTTTACGCCCGAAACTGTGTGAGACAATGAGTCTCATCTCATTCCGACTACTTAGACGTATATACTCATCGCCTGTTTTCAATTGAACATGCAAATGAAGAACTTTAAAATGAAATTCCTCCGTTAAAAGATTACTAATATGTTAATGTTCATACTAAAAGATAATTGACTTGTCCATATGCTGAATATACTCGTTATGCAAAAATTGGTCACTTCCTCATGATGACTATACTCGTCAAACACCGTTCAAGATTCAAACGACACGGTATACTATGCATTTCACGCAAAAAGTGAAAGTAATGTAGCTCTAACTGCTCAGTTTTCATCTGTTCGCACTTTATTTTCGATGCTGATGTACTATCCGATGTAATTACAAACATCCAGTCAGAACTATAAACAGAACTGCCAACGAAGGATTCCGCTTGCCTCTGTTATCCTACCAGCATTCTCGTCCGAGATATCATACATGCAACCAATCAAAACGATACATAAAATCCCACTTCCTTTTCGATACTGATGTACTATCCGATGTAATTACAAACATTCAATCAGAACCATAAACAGAACAGCCAACGAAAGGTTCCTCTTGCCTGCGCTATCCAACCAGCATTCTCGTCCGAGACACAATACACGCGACCAATCAAAACGATAAAAAAAAACACGCAGCGATACACTAATCTTGCCCTTACGTCGACCCATAGTTTCGCTACCTGTGCAACGCGAAGTACACGACGGCCTCGAGTTTCAGAAACGTCACCACTGGCAGCCTGTTAATCCCGCGATGCCTCGTCGATGCGTGTCGCGCGCAAACGTACAAGGGAAGTGGATCTTGTCGAGGCGCGTTTAAACGGTCGTTAAGTCGGAAATCGTCGCGCAAAGGTTTGTCATTAGACGACATAACCCGCGGGGGATGGGCGAAGCAAGATGGCGGCGGGGAGAGAGAGACACGCAGAAATTCCCGTCGTTACAGATTTACAGCCGACCATTCGGATTAACAGTACGAATTTCTAAGTATGATAGGTCCGGCCCGATAAGCTCGTAATATGTTCTTTACGGTGGGCAGAAATGACACGTGAAGTTCGAAGGTTTATCGAGCGGCTCGATCTTTTATAGGAGGATCCTAACTCCGGGCGTGTGCGTTTTTACGGGCGGATTATTTAAGGGCAACAAGCGGAGGAAAACTGCGACATTTTTGTCGATAAACTGGGTCGTGGCGGAATAAAGAGGTAGCGGGCCGACGACGGGGGGAAAGAAGGATGGGGGGGAGGGGCGAGGTGGGGAGGGAAAGCGAACACTCGGTAGGATTAAGAGCGAGTTACTCGATGTGATTGAGGATTGGAATAAAAGTGACATTATCGGCGGCGACATTGAGTTCGTTGATTTTAATCCAGTAGAGTGTTCCGGTGTTACGGAGACGGCGCGGCGTTTTGAAGGGAAGTACATTTAGTGATCCCGTTTTTACATCTGGCCTTTTTACATTCCGCGCGGGATATTTCTGTCACGCGGTATTTGTACAACGCACAGTTATCTTTTGTGCAGGAATTTATGAGGGGCCCGCGCGGACTAGAATTGAATTTTTATGTCTCCCCGTGGAATGGAAGTCGGCGTCCGCGGGAAACACGGGGTCTCGACTTTAATTGGAATTTGGAATGAGAATCCTCGGAGATTTCGATTGGTTCAGGTCGCATTATAAATAGAGGAATCTAACCCTTCCGAAGGTGATTCAACCCCTTGCGCTCGGAAGTTTTTCGCTAGGAATATTGTAACGTTTTTTAACGAAGTGAAGACGATACGTGAAACTAACTCTAAGAGAAATCGCGCGTTCGTTGAGGGACAAAGCTGTTTTACTTGAATATTTCTTAAATTGATGCGTTGTATAAGGTATAATATTAAATATCAGATTTTGTAGTTTTACCGTATGAAATCAGGTAGCGAGAGTCACCTCTCGAGTGCAAAGGGTTAAGCCAGATTTAGGAAGAGTTAGATGTAAAACGAGAAGTTCATTGAATCGCTAACGTTTTGATTTTATTGGGTAGGTTATTAATTGGTCTCGGTTTGAGTTAGTACCGTGTATCTGTATCGGATTTATAAAATTCTATTGGACAGAGAAGATGCGCCGTATCATCCTATGGATCGATTAATAATTTACATTGACTAATATCCCGCGTGGAAGCTTCCTTGATATTTATCACGCCATCTGAAATATTAGCCACTATCGTGACTATAATATCGCATTGCACGGAGAGGTTTCGGTTTAACTTATTTGGAATTCGATAACGGTTGCCTTAGGATTACAGGACTGCGGTTTCGCAGTTCCTGTTATATTTGTTGTCCAACAGGATATTAGAATATCGTTGCGCGAGGCTGGAAATATTAATAGATTCTTGCCTCGTCGTGCATTAATTGTAATCTACGTTCATTATTTTTCAAACAGTCTGCACGACGCACAACATTCGAATCGGACAGCTGAATACTTGATGCCTACATATTTCCGAAACGGACTGCACGGTCAGTTTGCCGTGCACATAATTCTCGCTAAATAACTCAGCAGCATTAATAGTTCCTCTGAAATAATAAACCGATATTATATACATCAACCTATTCGGAGGCATGTTTAACTTCAGTATTTAAGCGTGTGTTTAATCGCAGCAAGCGACAAATGCAAACAACGGAAAAATCAATAGTCCACGCGTATTTTCTACAGTCGAATTTCAATTAAAAATATTTATTTGCTCTACACGCACGGTCGGATACAGGCGAGTACTTAAATCAGATACTTTAAATTTTAATCGTATCGCTCTTCGTAACGCGTAATAATAACCCGCGGTTCATAGCACGCGCCATTGAATGATTTCGAATGCCTGCGAGAAATTTGAACAGGTAACGGACATAATTTCAGAAATAATAGGTTGCCCCATATCGTCGACTCTTCCTTTATATTTTCGATTCTTCCTGTATATTTTTAATTCTCCCTTCGTATTTTCATTTCTTCCGCATTGTCAATTCCTCTTACGTATTTTCAATTCTTCTTCTATATTTTCGATTCTTCCTCCATATTTTCATTTCTCCCTCCATGTTTTCAATTCCATCTCCATATTTGACGCGTACAGGGCGAAGCGTAACTAGTATTCCTTTGAACAAGGCGACCCAGAGAAATCCGCCTTTCCGATTTTGTATATGGAACGTGGCCAGGAATCTATACGCTTTGACAACTTTCGCAACAATTCCCCATCGACGATTCTCGCGTCTTATTCCTCCGGAAGCCGGAGATATTCTCCCAGAAATTGCGTCGCCTTCCGGAAAGCACTCTCCTCGCGTGGCCGATGACAGTTGTTTCACGGAAATGCAGTCGCACGTACCGTGCAACGATCGGGAACGTGTGAAACGCTGTTTAAGGCGAGACTAAACCGACCCGACGCTGAAAATTGCAGTCGCGTTCCCGCGCTCCCGTTCTCCCTCGCGATGCCGGGGTTCGGCCATTACTTCGGAAATCACTTTGAACAGGTCAAACGGGTAGATATTGTGGAAAACTGTTCCCGTGGAACTTTGTATCCGCGGCTCGACACGAACATTCTGACGTGTTCCATCGCGATAGAGATTACTTCTGCGGAATCGAGTCTTCTGTTCGACTGGAATGACAGCGTCGCTTGCTGGGAAGCGAAAAGACGTTTACCTTTTTACGGAAAAAAGTCTCGATACTTCGATACGGTCTCGAAATAAAACGTGCCTTTCCGTGGAGAATGACACCGAAGTAAACGCGTAAGAGTCATACGAATATACTGTAATCGGTATCAGCTACATAAATAAAATGCTATTATCTTGAAAAATTCGAAAATTTCCATCGAAATATTTTTTATCGCGAGTAACATTCCTCCATCTTTCAAACGGCTAATTCCATTGCCTTAGAAAATGTAACTTTAGTTAATACATTTTTAATATTTGATTCCGCTAGTTCCCTTCGCTTCCAACGATCGCGCGGGTAGCAAGTCATCGGATGACCTGCATAGAACCGTGAATCGGTAGTTTCCTCTAGCATTTCGTATGCAACAAATTCCCCCGTCGAATTCTTAATCCGCGAGCGGTTTATTCGATTCCGGCCGCTGATTTTTCCCATTCAAAACGCGATACAAAAGCGCGGCGGCCGGCGCGCGGAGAAAACGGCCGGGATCCGGGTGATGAACGAATTCGTGCTTCGCGGCTGCAGCTGCGGCAGACGTAAGCGTGATTTATCTCGTTTTGCATACCAATTTCGGCTGCCTCCGCTCGCCGGCCGTTGGGACTTCCGGTTTACGTTCGGATAAATTACCTCTGCGTTTTGAGCGGGCGGGCATCGATTCGGAATCGATTTTACCCCGTCATACGCCGATCGGAGCACCCAGTTCCGCGCGATTCTATTTTTACCTCCGGCTCGCGGGGGATATTAAAAAAAGGGAAGCAAAATTGTTAACGTCCATCGACGTCGATGGAGCTTAATACTTGGATTCCTCTGCAGGTTCCAACCGCCATTTCTAGGTCGTCCCATTAATAATCTTACCGACTGAGTAATTCATTTCGAACCCTGAATATCAAACAATTCGACGATCGGCAATCTTTCGGAAATCGCGAAGGACGTTTTCAACGAGGGATCTCCGAGGCTCTCCTAAGTATTACCGAATCTCTCAATTATCAATTTGTTAGCGAATCAAAAATCGCGATACGAAGTTCGTTACTCGAGTTCGTGGGAAACGCTCAAAGAGAATTGCATGGGATCTGAAGATCACCGGTACGTTGGCCGGAAGCGTTATCCGGAGCTGCCAATTGCCGCACGAAATGAGTCGGTCGGATCGATGAGGCGCGCAAACAAGCAGCTAATAAAGCCGAGAAACAAGCGGGGGAAGAATTAAGCCGGGCGGATAAGAAATAGGGGTGTCTCTCTCGAAGGCGGACCTATTGTTCGCCGCTCGCCTAGAAAGAGGAGGCGAGCAGCGGAGGAGGCAAATAAAGAAAGGAAAAAATATACGAACAGCCGGGGAGGGAGAAGGAAACTAAAAGGAATGAGCGATTGTTCCTGGCGACCCGACGTCATTACGCCGTGCCGCGGTGACCCCCGTAGTCCGCGCCCCCGGCGCAAGTTTCGTTTACGTTCACCCTTACGTTCTCTAATGAGGAAGCTATAATATTACGCGACGTAAGTAATGGACGTTCAGAATGAGCCCCGTTACGACAACGTCTTGCCCTGGGTGATGGTTAACGGCTAACGATCCGCCATCCTCCTTCCCGTGCTTCCTTCTGCCCTTCATCCGGTTGCTTTGTGTCCCTGAAAAGGAGACAACTCGCGCCTCCTCTTTCCTCCCCTACAACGCGGATATCTTTTCTTCTTCTTCCTTTTCTCTTCCATTCTTTTTTTTCCTTGGTCCCTCCCTGTTTGCACCCCGGCTCCGCCGATGCAGAATTTATGAAGTGAGGTGCTCGCGCTTGTTATCTTGGCCAGGTTAATCCTGTCACTCCTGCGGGGTGGTTTCTTCGAAAAAATCTAAACCAGAATCATTGTTTCCTGTGTAAAACGATTCGCGAAATACTGTTCATTGCTGGGTGCAGCTTTCTGTTTGACGATTACATTTTGGTAAATAGAAAATAACTCTTTTAATAATATTTTATTTTTCTAGTATTTATATTAATAATGATGATAAATTCTAAAATTTTAGTGAATTAAAATGTTTAAGTTGGAAAAGGAAGGATTACGAACTTCTAATGATAGATAAGCAACAAATTAATAAGAACTTTCTTGATTGTATTTAGAGAGACTGCAAAGGTTCGAGCGCCTGCGCAGATAATTACGATCGAACAGGCGCATTAGGATCAAGTCAAGGTATTCGCCGTCCGTCCAATTGGAAGTCACACCGAGCGAGCGGGCAAACATTCCGCGACAATCGTAACGGCTGTGCGTCAGGCGGTTCCGCTTAATTCGCAGAGCAATCGATGAGCGGCCGAGGCGCCTGCAACGATCCTCGATCAAACACGCGTAACGCGCCGATCAGAATCTACCTATCAACGCGTCTTGGTGTTCGAAGCGCGCCTCGTGCCTACATGTAATTAACACCTCTTGTTTACTCGCCTCGCCTGATCTGACGGATTTAGAGGATCCTCCGTGTACGTAATTCGTCAAAGACTGCGAACCTATGGCTGAAGTGGGAGATCAAAAGGAATTTCTAAGTAATTTTCACGACTCATTCATCCCTGAAAAAATTTCAAGTTAAAACTCGTTACCAAACACCTGTGCACAATAGAATCCACGATGAAAGCCCACGGTGAGACAGTAACAGAACATTTATAAAAACTTCAAATACAACACAATTGAAATAATATCACACGCTCAATACCAAGTGTCCAAAATAAATCGAGGCACACGCATCGCAATACTAAACCCTTCAAAAGAAACGAACCAACCATGCGAAAACCCTCAAACTAATCGATCAAAGCGTTAACATCCCTTCACGAAGATCAGCGACCACCCCGCAAGCTTTTTTCCCCGAGTCGCAGAGATTCCTCGCAGCCCATCAAGGATGAAGGCTGAAGCCTCGCTGAAATCAGCAGACAGGCGTTTTGTGATCCACGGGGAACGACCGACCGGTTCAAAGCGTGACGTTCACGAGCCCGAGGCTCGGGTCATTTATTAATCCCGAGACGGGTGTCTTTGAAGCGTCTAGCACGGCTTTGGATCCCTTGCCTCTCCTTGTTCAATGTTGCACGGCCCTTTGGTCTCGGAACGGTCTCAAGCCGCGTTTCTTTCTCTAAGCCGTGTAAATGCGTGTCGTCCCTGGTTTACGGCCGTCCGTGGACGTAAACTGTCCCCGGCGACGGCGCTGGCAGAGTGCCTATAAGGATATTCGAGGGTAATGAATGATACGCGAGATAATGGCCGATGTTATCGCGGCCACGTGACTCCAGGACGCGCTGCCGTGACCGATGTCGCCGGGGTGATCCGCGGGGAATAAATATGCAGCCCTCTCTACGTTGTTCACCGTAAATCCGTCCCCACGCTCGCGGGAAACAGGAGTCCCGCGGACATTGTAATCGGAGGAGCGGACGCGGCGTGAATAAGCCCCGCAAGCGAGCACAGCCGCGTCATTTTTCGTCGTTCACCCGTGAGCTTTCGCGCGCCGTGTTCCGCCACCCCCGCTGCGTGATTGATCGCCGGCCCCAGCGTTTTCGGCCTGGTTTCGTTGGATCTCGCGCCGGCTTCCGGTTCACGCCGCCGGCGGCTAGGTGCGAACGCGGAACACCCCTGGCGTGCCTTCGCTCGGAATTAGGAAGGCCGGATCGGGTTATCGATCGGAGGGATCTGCGATGGACACACCTTCTTCGGGTGGATAATGGCGATAAGGATACCATGGTAATCGGGTTTACGCTGGAATTGTAGAATTATGGGAAAACTGTGGAACTGTATTAGAGAAGATTGTAGACTTGTACTAGGAGAATTGTGGAATTATGTTGGGGGAACTGTAGAATTCTATTGGGGAATCGGTGGATTATCTCGGGGAACGAAGTAGAATTGTATTGGGGAGGTTGTGGAATTGTACTGGGAAAATTGTAGAATTACAGTAGGGAAATTATAGGATTATATTAAAATAGACGGAACTACTGTTTTCTGTATACTCGTAATTACTCTTCGGAGTTTGCTTTCGAATAATTTTGTTTAACGGTTGCACAGTGATTAAGTGGTTAGAAGGTACTCGTACTGAATCCAGTGATTCTTTTCATATCAAACGTGAAATGTAATTTGTTAAAATTTACTTGGTAATGCCAGGTTGTTTGTAAGTTTCATATCAAGCTTGAGTACTTCATTCGCGTTACATAAACGCTCCCCATAGAAAGAAGAAGTATTTCTGAAAAAAAAATCGTATCTCATTACTCCGCTGATGAACGTATTCATCGCCGGTAGCAGAAAAGTGCGTCGAGTTGAGAAGTGTTAAAGCAATATTCTTTTTTCTTTCGGAACGCGACACGAATCGAATTTCCGACGAAAGTTCCGTCGGCGGCAGCCTGACAGGAGCCCGCGACGCAGGGCACTGATTTATTTTACGCTGGCAAAAGTACGAATTCCTCAGCTTCCCGTCGCAGTTGGTAAACGAGTGCCTCGCGAAGAGTGATAGGCGAGTTTATCTTGCGCGCAGCTACGCTGACGCCAGAATGCCTTGCATGACTGATGCCGCAAGTGATCCCGAAGAGAAATATAGATCCGAGTGCTCTGTCGTCGCTGTGAATCTTCCCATTTTCTATAGAAAACAAACGCGCCTCCCAACCGCGACGTAAGAACAGCGGAACTTTGTTGTCCCGTTCTTGAGCGGCTTCTCCTTCACCAGAGGTTCTGTCGTCTCCAGATTTGGTATATTGCGCGACATTCTTGCGATTCCTTTTGCGGAACGAAGTATCGTCGCGTTTGGAAATATTGAGGCTGAGGACGAAATGTGACTCGCAGAAGTGCATAACGTGAAATTTAATATCGTACTTCATGTACGTCTCTTCTACCTATTAACCCTTTGCTCTCGGCAGTTTCTCACTAGAAATATTTAACATTTCTTGATAAGACAAAGACGATATTCTTTAACTCATTCGACAAGAAATCACGAATCCATTGAGAAGCACAGCTATTTTATTCCAACATTTCACGTATCGAGGCATTATACGAAGTTCAACATTGAATATCAGATTTTATAGTTTCACTGCGTCAAATCAAGTGGCGACTAAGAGTCACTTCCCTTTCTTTTGCACTTTTTCCTCGGTAACTCTATTATTATATTTTATTTGAAATGCTTTTGAAAAAATAGTTTTCCGAGAGCAGTGCAAACGATTCTTACTAATAATATTGAAAATACCATAATAATACGGTGTATTTTAAAAATATCTTGACAAAGGATCACACCTGTGAATAAAACGATGATCAGGCTCGACATAGTAGCACAAAGGATTAAAAGGAACATGGCGTCGTTTTTTTATTCACTTTATTATCTTCTTACTCCATTTGATCTGCAAACGGATATTTTTGTTTAGTGCAGAAGGAAACGGTTCGTATAATCGTTCATAGCTAGCATCGCGGTACAGCCAGCTAGTCGGGAAACCTCAGTCGAAAGGGGGTTGATACCTTCTAAGGAAGTTCTTATCGGTGACCCGGGGGCACACCGTAAAACGAGCCCTTATCCTCTACGTAAACGACTATCTGTATCCGTAGAATAAATAGGTTTCTCTCCTCCTCGAAACTCCCATTAAGAAAGCTAATATTTTTCCGCGTGAGCCTCTCTGTCGCCCGGCTTTATATCGTCCCCGAGTCGACGCCCCTCGCCGCTAATAAAGTAGACCCGGCTCTCTGTAACTGAGATTCTTGATTACACCTGACCTTTACATTTTTCCTAGCTAAATCGCTTTCCTCGCTCAAAGGGGCGAATCAACCGTGAAACGGTAATTGGAGCAAGATGATATAACACAATGCCGTTATTAAGTTTCCCCATAAAAATTCGATTTAAAAGAAATCGAAAATATACAATGTCCTAATAGTCTCACCGATGTCCCCAATGGACCACGAAGTGGAAAAATACTATTGAAAAACCATGAAGACCGACAGATACGATCGAGCGTTCGAAATGATCAGCGAACGTTTGCGACCATGTTAACATCATGATTGCCCTATAATATCATACCAGACAACATTTCAAATTCAATGCATCTACATGTTATTCACTTTCCGTATAAACTGAATATTAACTCCGAATTGAACGCCGAATCATTTCAAGCAGCGAAATACACGAAACGAAAGAAATGAAATATTAAATCATTCGATTGAATTACATTATTATTACACGTTCATCTAGCTGAATGTCATCGCATTAGATAGCATTATACAGAAATGTTTTCAAATAATCATTATTTAATTGAGTGACCTACAGTAATTCGATTCGGTTGAGACATAGCATACATAGAATCAACATCGAACTCTTCTCTTCTACTAAATTACCTTCCACCAATCATGTAACATAGTTTTATCGCACATTCGCGAAAGGAATCACGGGACAGGCTGTTAATGTCTGTCTAATACTTATTTCCAACACGTGTTTGCCAAGCATGCCGCGGTTATCTGTCATCTGGCGGAATTCTGGGAACATCTGCGAGGTTGTGTCGGCGTCAAGAAGGTGGCAGCGATGCGGGCGCTGAAGTGCGACGCGAGGGTAACGTCTCCGACGCTACCCTTTATTTCGAAGGCCTCTCGTGGCCCCGGCAAGTGCGTCGGTGCCCTGTGAACGCTCACACCGGCGACCATCGCGCGCACACGTGCACGGAACGGCGTTGAAGCGACACGCACGGCCAGTCCGGGCTCACCGTAGCCGTCGACAGGCCTGGCAGCCGGCACTTCCCGCGATATATCGAACGAAACGGCCGGACTCCGGGCCTCTATCTCACCTGGAGGCCTCCACGGAGTCCCCGCGTATCTATATGCGCCGCTTTGCCGAGGAGTTACGAGTGGCTACCAGTTCCTAGCGGCGGCGAGACGCGCGCGGAAGTTTATGCGAGATGCGGCGCATTGTTTCAGCCCGCTGCTGGTGGAAGTTGCGCGCTACGGGAAGATTAATCAGACTTGTCCACCGGTTTCTGATAAGCTCGGAGAGGGTTTTCGGCCGGGTGATTCGTAAAATTTGCCTGGCGACTGGATGGAGCGCTACGTTGCGTTCTCCTTCGATTGGGTGACACCGGCAGCCGAAGACATGATGCGCGAGGTTAGATTATGTGTATATTGTCTTTTGAATAGTTTGTAGAATTATAGTCATATTTGGACTCTAGCTCAGATTTTGGATTACTTTATAAAAATTGAGAAATATCTACTTTTCTCGGTTGAGAGTTGAAATATGTTCTGTAGGAAATAGATGAAATGTTTGTTTTTTTGCTGTAGAGTTTCTTTTATATAGAAGCAGCAAGGGGAGATGAGATAATGAAGTTTTTCCCTTTCTATAGCTGTTCTAAAGTCATTCTTTATTCGAACGAGTAGCAATCGACTTTAACGAGAAATTAAAAGTCGAAGTTGCTAAAGCTGATTGAAACGTGCGCAGTCTACAATCTACTAAAACGGCATTAAAGTTGTTACAAAGTAGCAATGGCCGAGTATCATGCAGCAATTACAGTCGAATAAACGTCTTAATCGCGCACCACGGGGATGATTCAGCGTTATCTTCTTGGCTCCAGTCCGTACGTTATCTCTTTCGTTATTAACATCTTGAACACCTGCTGTTCTAGCCAAGGTAAAATATGTTTACACGGCTCGCGTCCTAGCGTTTTTCCTTTTGCGGCGAACAGCGAGGCGCGCCGAGACGCCGCGGACCGTAACTAACACTGCTAGTAGCCCGAGGAGGTTGTCAAACACGCGAAGAATAAACGTATTTCAAACCGTTTTACGCAACCAATCCGAGCGGCTCGCGCGGGGATAGACATCATCGCGATTTTAGATTGCGACGAGTTCACCATTCATCGAACGACACTCGTCCCGACGGAAGCTATCCTATTTGTCTACCTTCCGGCGTTTAATGGCTCCATCTCTGATCCTCGGTGACCAGGAAGCAAGCAAAGATAAGGCTGCTCAAACTGTAAGCTTCGATCATGTGTTAGTAGAATATTCGATTTGCCAGCCCTTCGAAACGATTGAAAACTAATATCCCACCGCCATTACACCGAAAAATGATCTTAAAAGTCTCTAGTTACCAATAAACTCGCGGGAGACCTGTCTTCTACATTTTCCATGAAGCACAAACGAGCATCCACCTGCGATACATTCTTCTAGACACACCACAAATCTCGTTATCTTTCATTCACACAGACAGTATAGATTTGTCTGTCCTACGAACCACTCGCCGAACCTTCGACAGATCCAGACAAAACGCCACGAAGACGATCCAAATTAAAGCTCCGTAAAAATGACGGCGTTATTCGCAGCTAATGGGCCGCGAACTTTATATCGGCCTGGAACTCCGATCCCATAATACCCGAGACGACTAAATTGGCAACGTCGATTCAGAAGAAAATTCCGCAAACAGCGCGTTATCCCCTTTCTCCGACGGTAACAAAACCTGTCACCCTTTCAACGCGTCCCGGTGGCTTGAGAGGGCAAAGGTTCCGCGGGGATCGGGACGGGGGCCGGCGATTCCTACAGGACGACGGTCCCGAACGAAATACGTTTCTTCCGCCGTCAATGGGGGTCTCCGAAATAAATTCCATTGCCGGAGGGGTTGCGAGAGTTGCATGGTATTTTCGTTTGCACAAGGAAACCGCAATAATGCGGAAAGGGTGAGAGAGGGGCTGCCGCTTGGAAAATACGGGTTTCACAGAGGGTGGCGACGCTTTTTGTTCGCGCGCCGCCGCCGCGTCTGTGGCGGGTCACGAGATGAGAAAAGGGATGGAACGACGCGGAAGAGGGTCGGGGGGTGAGCGGGGCGAGTCAAGAAAAGAAGGGGCGGTCGGATATAAAGTCGGCGGTGAGAAAGTTGTAAGTAAACCTGAGGGGTAGTTTCCTGCTCGCGGGTTTAACGATGCGTTCTGATTTCCATTTCGTTTTTCTGCACGTCCGACGTTCTAGCGCCGTGGTTTGGGGGGCGTTATCGTGTCTCGCGGAGGGCGGCTCGCCGAAACTTCTTGCGAAACGCCAGTTTCCTCTTCCATCGCGGTAGATTCTTTGCGAATGTTTCTGGGAATGTCGACGCCTTTTTGTGGGAACTGTTGAGTAAGGAGAAGAATATTTAATTTATGTTTTATTTACTGGTATGATATTTATGTCTGTCTTTTTATGGGGTACGTATGATTGTAATTTTCTATTTTAATACTGCCACTCGTGTCTCGTAGGTTCCCTTCGTAACGTAATAGTTAACCCTTTGCACTCGAGAGGTGACTCTCACTACCTGATTTCACACGGTAAAACTACAAAATTTGATATTTAATATTATACCTTGTAACGCATCAATTTGAGAAACATTGAAATAAAGTAGCTTTGTTCGATGTACGTATAATTTCTCTTCGAGTTAGTTTCACAGAATATCGTCTTTATCTCATCAGAAAGTGTTGAAGTATTTCTAGCGAAGAACTTCCGAGTGCAAAGGGTAGATACGTTGGATAGTATTTAAATCAATAAATTAGCTTGTAGATAATGTTACATTTTCGATGGTAATAGTTACATACGAAAGGAAAGTTTTTGCAATTTCTCTCGGCCGAACCGTTGTTTGTTTCAATTTTGCTTTCGAGAGAATAGAAGAAGAGAAGGAACAACATGTCGAAACATAAGTTTCTGTACTAAGGAGGGAGCGGCGAGCACGTTCGACAAACGAATTTTTCAATGGCGTCCACGTCAGGACCTGCGATACCTGCTAAATCATCGGCCGATTCTTCTCCGGCCGGCATTATCGAAAGCGATCGGGCGTATTATTGTATCGCGACGTGGTTATTCTTGACCCGATCCATAGATACGGGAGGGCAGCCCCGATATTCCGTGTTATTAGGTCGGACAAAGAAATCCATTGTGCGAGGTAGCTTTCTCCTTCTTCCCATGCCTTCTCAAAGGATAATGTCCCTCGCGGAAAGGAAAAGGCGACCCTCTCGATCCGCGATAAATCTCAGGCCGAAAAAACATCAGTCTCGTGGGGGCGAAAGGGATTGCAGAGCCGTGAAATGAAATACATTTATATGAAACGCGGCCAATTAAGCGGAATCGGACCCTCGACCTTCACGATATTTCCGACCCGACCCGGGACATCGATTTTTCTCGTGGGTCCTTGATCTCACGTGTTTCAGACCCGAACGTTTAACAGATAAATGGCGAGGCATCTCAAGTTTCACATTATTCGCTTCGGTAGTAAAAATGTTTGGGTTAATCTTAAAAAGGATATTTATTTAAATTGATCGCAATAGCTTTTGCATTGCATATTATTACTTTACATATTACTATCTACTTTATTCAATTGGGCGTAGAATCTTCATCATTTTATACGAATTTATTCTACAATTCTGACAGTTTCTTAATTTTAATTAATAAGCAATAATTTTAATTAGTTTTCTAGTTAGTATTTTGAAAATTCGTCGTTAAAGAGATGGTCGAGTCTCCTTATAATCTTCTTGGGATTAATGTGTAATTTGTGGATATTTGGATTATTTATTTAGTAAGATATTTTTAAATATCTTAATAATATTTCTAATTTCGTTCGATGCGGCAACGCGTAAACAGAATCGAAGGGTTCCGCTGTTCAGAGAGATCAGAAATAATTTCGAGATCCAATAAAGCATAGTGTATTTGCCGCGGGACAGCTATACCCGAGTTTTAATAAAAAACTTTTTCCGATGGTAAACTTTGGTGGGCTTTAATTAACGTTAATTTATCACGCTCCGTCGGGGAAGTAATTACAATATGCAAGTACGTTTCGCGCGATAAAAGGAAATCGAAGTCGAATCGTGAACATTCACGAATCTTCGTTATTTACGTGTCCGTTCATCGAAGATTGTATTATCTCTTCAACGTGACTTTCGATTTTCAATCTAAATTCATTTCGTCCGGAGAACAGTACGCGAATGCTTGACGATTTCGTTAAGAAATCGATTCTATCGTGGACAAAGGGGAAAGCAATTTCGCATTTCGATTTCGACCGCGCGTAACGAGATCGATCGAGCACAATCACGAGCTGGAGTGTATCGCGGAAACGCGTTATTCCCAACCTTTCGCCTGAAATATTCAATTACACGATTAGCCACCCTTGAAAATTGATTGGCGAACAATTACCGGTCGTAATGAATATAGCATTTACCGCTATCACAATTAAACCGGAATGAATAATCAATCGTGTAGATAGTGTAATTACAAATGTTCCGCCCCGTTGCGGAACCACGACAATTATTCCCAAACAAATTTTTTCATAAGTCCATGCCACAAAAATCGTCGAACGATTCTGTTTGTTTCGAAATGAAATTCACCGGTTTATCCGATGCAGCTGCGCGCATTCGCGCACCGTTGCATTTATTTAAAAAATCCCCGAGTTATTCGAGAACTTTTAATAGAATATTCGCGTGTAACGTGACTCTACAATTGTTGTAAATATTAAATTGTTGTTGCTTCGTATGATGTAACTACAATTGTAATCACAATTCAATCAGGAGCCAATGCGAAGCGCACGCAATAAAGATATTTAATATCGTTTCTATAGAGAACGATTTTATTGGAAAGTAATTAAGTTAATGATCGTGCAAATGAATTATCGTCATCGCGGACTGTAGCCGTTACTCGTTAGAACGTCGATTTATCTTCAGCAACGCGGGAACAATGCTACGATATATATTTGCCCGAAATATACAATGCCTTTATTTCCACGGGTTTTTATTGATCGTTGATAATTTTTCATGTCCGACGGCCGCTTGTTAACCGAGGCTTAACTGTTGTTGAATTGATACAAATTGTAACAGCCCGAAAACCTGTCCCGCCGTTGACGAACGACCGGCCAAACCGGGGTGGGGCGAACACGCTCGGTACACTTAAAAATATCGGGTCGAACTTGATTCCTGGCTCAATTAAAAATCGCCCCCATTTGATAACTGTATCGTGCTCCAGACAGATCACTGATAACTGAACGATTAATGTTTAAACCGAACATGGTGAACTTCAAATTACATGGTTGTTGGACTTTTGACAATCGCATGTAAAAGATTTAAAACATCTATCTTACAGTTACACTATTGAATATTCATTAAATTCTCGGAGGATATAATTGTTTATGAATAATTCTATAATTACCGGAAAGAGATGCTTTCATATTCTTTCATACAAACTCGTACATCTTTGCACGTACGATTTTTGCGATAAACAGAAAGGGTTATGGATTCAAACAGGCAGAGACGATTATTGACTAATTAAAGAAAAGGAGAAGAAATACTAAGAACTGCTAATAAGAGTGCTTGTTAAATTTGTATCAAGTATAAATATCTTTATCTATTATCACGCGGTAATGTGTTATTTTTTTCTCCATGAACTCAGGGAAATATAAAAGTAAATATTCGAACCAGTTCACCGATTTCCCATGAGTCATGGGAAAACCTTAACCGGCGCCAACACTCGTAGGTGAAAGATCGGATCGATTATCGATAAGATGATTATCGCCCGGCGGGCGTTTATCGAATCTTTATTACATGCTCCAACGGGCTGGCAAAGAAGTTTCACGGAAAGCTTAATTGAAACGCAGTTGAGCCGTGCCGTCTGAAAATATTTTCTCGAATCAAAAACTTCCTCGAAGTATTCTTGTGATCCTCCACTCGCGTTTCTTTCCACCTTGTTACTTCCTGCACGCTTATATAAAGCTTGAATGTTGATTAAGTGCCATCCGGATCCTTCCTGCACTGCGCTTTAATTAATTAGAGAATGCTTTTCATTCTGGCTTAGCTATCGCGCAGTGATTTTTCGGTGAATTGTTATAACCAGTAGCTTTTATAACAGGAAGCACAAAAAAAAGGAAATTGGGAAATTGATTAACATACAATATTTTTATTTCTATACTTCTGAATTTCAATATATAAATATATCAATATATCAATATATCAATATATCAATATATCAATATATCAATATATCTCTGTATCTCTATATCCTTATATCTCTATATCTCTATATCTCTATATCTCTATATCTCTATATCTCTATATCTCTATATCTCTATATCTCTATATCTCTATATCTCTATATCCCTATATCTTTATATCTATATCTCTATATCTCTATATTTCTATATCTATATCTATATCTCTATATTTCTATATTTCTATATTTCTATATTTCTATATTTCTATATTTCTATATTTCTGTATACCTATATTTCTACATTTCTGTATACCTATAGTTCTATATTTCTGTGTACCTATATCTCCATGTTTCGGTATACCTATATTTCCATATTTCTATAATTTTATATTACCATATTTCTATATTTATACATTCTTATATTTCTATACTTCCACATTTCTTTCGTATAAAATCTGTAACTATTAAAAACATTTCATGAATAACAATCCAACTGCATATTGTTGGCAGTGCGCGGGTATCACTGTATAAAAGGAGCAACGAGGGAAACGTTTAAAATAAGCGTAGTTCACAAATAACGAATACCTCGTTGCCTCGCGATAGTGATTTCCGCTCGGAAGAGGAACGATGGAAGAAACGAGGGGAAATTTCTGTCGCTGAACTGAACGCCGGCCGTAAGAACAAACAGCCGTGACGTAGGTGGGGCAATTTCCACGTAAGAACGAAACTCAGTCGCGTTTACCGTGAATACTTGGGAATACTGAAAACTGCAAAGTACTTCGGTGCCGGGAATTTCGCGCTCGCACGCGAGCACCGGATCGCCGGACGGCCGTTGCCGCGCGTAAAGATACTTTCAGGGGGAAATTACAAATTGCCCTTCTTTTTTAATGCCCCTGCATAATGAAGAAACTAATGTAATTGCTTAAGCGCGACTCAGATTCCTTTTTTCCCCTTGCGAAGCAACGGATCCCATCCAACAACGGTAACAGACTTTGCAAGGATTACGAGTTAATTTTGCAAACTCGTATAATTTAACACTGTCAATCTGCTGGAAGACACTAAGAAGACAAGGACTTTTATTTAATTTATTAGTACTTCTATTCAGAATATCGTCGAGACATTTAATTTTTCTTTGTAAAATAAAGGGCTATTCTCTTTCTTGGCTCTCCCCGCTGTTTCGAATTACCGAACAGAGTTTCGATTTAAGCAATTAATGTACACTGTAACGCTCTATGTACGCTCGAGAACGAATACCTTGTGTAACGTTCGCCCGTAAAATGAATAATTTGCGAGTTACGTAAGGCCGCCGTGACAGGTGAATCACAGTTGTACAGTTTATACGATTGCAGGTTTTATTCGAGGCTACGATGTTAGGGACTAGGAAACGCGGCGGATGCCGCGTTCAAAATAAATATCTGCCTGCATCATTGTTGATCGCAGCTACTAATTCATTCCCCATTGTGTGTCGCAGATCGTCGATACTAAGCGCGCGTATGCTGAGGATCTTGGGAGCTGCCACGCAGGAACGAGTAATAGAAATATCCCTGCGTGGACGCAGACACAGTGGCGTCGGTGGATGCGTAATTCAATAGTAAAACGGCTGAGCTGTCTAAAACGATCATTCTTATCTATACCCTACCAATCATGTATCTTCTCTTATACGCAACGTTCCTCTCCAAATATATAACTTCAGTAAATTCTCTTCGCCCAAAGCTAATTATTCGAACAACCTAAGCTGCAAGCAACTCAGCATCCCGCCGAAGGAAAAACATATCGCATGTTTCAAACGATCACAATCTTACTCAAACATCATCCGAAAAATCATTGAATCAACCTATGTCCGCAAATCATTCTGCGTTCAAGTCCGAGAGCAAGACAAGCTAATCTCCGGCGGAGAAAGAATCCCCTAGACAATGGACAAGTAACACAGAAGGCATCGTCGAAGGAGGGAGCGCGAAGCGAACGGAAGATGAGAACAACCATTGTCAGGTCAAAATAATTTAACCTCTTGATGCGAGTCGCCGGAAGAATAAACAGTTAGAAGCTTAGAAGACGCTGCCTCTGCGCAGAAGAAAATCATTTGCGCGGATCGAATCCGCCCGCCTACGCCACTGTCTCGGAATGCTTGGCGTAGAGACTGCGATAGGCGAGCGCGACTACCAGTCGAGCAGTTTCGCGCGCGCCAAGAGAACCGGGCACCCCATCGGTTCCCCGGGGAACGCGGGATGAGACGTGGGAGTGGCCATTGGCACAGAGTTACGACTCTCGCCGCCGTCATTCGTTACGTTTTGCCGCGGCGCGGTGCTTCGCCCCTGACGCGATCCTCTCTGGTCTTCCGACTTTTTGACCTCCGTCGCCTCGCAGCCTCGCCGGGACACGCCCCGGCTTTGTCTACCGGAAGACCCGGCTGAACAGAAGTCCGCGCGGACCGGCAACTTCGGGAACCGTCGCGCTATGAGACATTTGCCTCCCAAACGCGGCCGGACACATTTTCCCCATGAAATCGCGCGTATGAGGTTTGTTCGGTAGTATTTGGCGTTGCCAGCGGGATCATTGGGAAGAGCAAGGCTTATTCAATGTAGAACGAAAATTGAGTGCTACTAGTTATCATTGTAGTAGCTACAACGATTTTTATTCAACGTCGTTTGTAACACGAGCTTCGCAATGGTACGAAATTCTACTAAATAAGTCTTAAAATAAAGAATTAATTTAGTGTTGCTTCTGGGATCGAAAGAGTGAAGCCTACTCTTTAATGTAGAATAAAAACTGGCTGTTAGATGCAATCGTGGTAGTTATTGGAATTTCTATTTGGTATACGCGGAAAATGCTGCTCCAGCCACAGTTGCAGATGATAGTACGAAATTCTTGTTTAGTATCAAAGCATACGTACTTCCCTTTCCATGAATATAGAGAACAACTGTGAACTCTAGATATGTTTCGAAATTAAAACAATCCACGTCCATCCGAAAAGCTCGTGGCGCACCGTGAGCGACACTCTGAATAAAAATTGCCATAGCTACCACGGTAGCAGCTAGTAGCAGCCAGTTTTTATTTTTTGTTGAAAGTTAAGCTTTGCCCTTTCCATAGATGCCGATCTGGTATCAGACAGAACATTCGTTTTCGAAATTGAAGGAACACCAAAAATGGTAAATAACGTATGATTCACAAAATATCCTTGGAGTTATTTCAATTGTAAAAGCAGCAAAGTTGTAATTGATCATTTTAATTTTCATTCTTTCCGAGGTTGTCCTCTTCAAAGTTGCGTAGTCGTGTCGATGATCAACAAGTCCGAACGAAAATCATTCTACGTCATGGCTCAAATGTTTATTTAACCACGTATATACTGTTTGTCTGTTTTGGGAATATTTATGGAAAGGGACTTTTATACATTTGGGAGACGAATACACCATGGTGGGTCGTAAGGATACCAGCCACCCCTCGAATTACTCCGCGGGCAGATTTGAAATTTTATTTACGAGCAGGAAAACTTGCCCGAAACTCCCGGTGGGACGGCCAGCCGGAATCTGTATGGCGGGAATAACTGTAACGGCGCGGCAAAGTTTCTGAACGGTTACCCTCCCCGCCTTTGTTCCCTTATTTTGCGAGTGTTTCGTGGAATTCGCGCGGGGTAACGAGGTCGCGGGCGTCATGCATTTATAATGCGTGCGCCTGCGTATCCGCTTCTCAAATGTTCTGAAGAACGAACGTTGCACCGTAGATTTTTCGAGCATCCTGTACGACGCTTGTTTTGCTATGTATTCTTTTCAACATTCCAGATGTACATTCATATTCTATAAATATCCTACATCAGTGGTGAGCATCATTAGTCTCATCGGAGGCTGGAACATAAAGTTCCCTTTGTAGGTCACAACGAAGGCGACGGAATCTTAACCTTTTGCACTCAATAGAATCTTCGCTGGGTATATTCGTCACTTTCTAATGAATTATTAATACTTTCTTGCAGATAACGTAAATACAAACAATAAATTAAGAAGTAGACCCGTTCTATTTTAACATTTCATGTATAATACATTAACACGGCACGGTGGTCACCGATGACTGCAGCTACTAAAATGTTTGAAGACAATTATACGGAAACTAAATAATAGTGTGCCGCGAGAACTATGATATCAAACTATTAATAACCAATTTCAGTACCATTTGTCCTCATTACGAAAGAACAAGTAATATTATATAAAATACTCAGAACTCTCGTGGCAGTCAACGTGTTAAGTGAACTTTAGTATTGAATATCAGATTCTATAATCTTGCCACATCAGACCAAACAGCGAGTCGGCTCTCGAGCACAAAGAGTTAAAGCGACCACAGCTCTGCATCGACGAATGCGATGGAAACTAAAAAGGGTAGAATAGAAAAGGCGGAGACACCTTCGTGTCTAGACTTCTATTAACTACCATTTTCTCAACATCTTTTCTAACTTGCGAGCTCGATAAGCCTCCACCTCAGCCTGTCTAGAATTAATCGATCCGGGAGGTGATCGATCAGACTATCGACTGGATCCGACAAACTTCAAGTAGCCAGGTTCACTCATCGTGGTTTCCGAGTCGAATGATAACAACTAATGCACCGCCCACGATTCGGCCCGGTGTCGCACGGGAAGGCTGGACTCTGGTGAGCGATAACACGGCCCCGCAGCGTGAGATCACGCAGCGCGCAGAGAGACAATCAGAAACGCGGCGTGCGGGAAAAGGGTGTATACAGAACGTGATCTCGCGGCGACAAGCGTGGGCGGGCCGAGTGGTCCCTTTGAGAAACCCGGTCCGATCCGACCGATCCGACCGGACGCGACGCGATACAACGCCGCGCCGGTCGTCCTTGCCGCCGTGCAAGTTTCTTTCATCCGGTCTTACGCTGGCGAGCAGGAAAATTAAATGCCACGGTGATCGCGGCTGTTCCTACGGGACGCGCGCGCGGCGTAATGTGATTGAACTTGGAAGGGGATTCCCTCGGCGTCGCGTGGGAAGGTTGTTAGAGCCCCCTTTCGAGGGACTTGACCGTTTTATTACCGGCAGATGAACACGACTTTTGGGACTAATACGGAGACAGCGGCTTGGGTAAGTTGTGATTGATACGTTCGTTATCAACGTCGCGTACAAGGATTGATAGATATTGTGGACGAATGTTGGTAAATATAAAGGAAGATGTCGTGAAAGGAAGCAGCAGGGAAAATAGATTGCAAACAGGCGAAAATTATTTATGTTGTGAATTAGAACTCTTGTGGGATTCATGGAAATTGATTTATCGAGAGTCTTTTTGTTGAAATGTTACTAATGCTAAGCCAGCAAAAGCAAAAATGCCCAATGTTCGTATGTCTTTAGTCTGAACAAAGGCGATGGGAAGGCGACCAGATGTGTCTGCATTTTGTCACGCGAAGTCAAGAGACTTTTCTCCGGGAAAGGCCATAAACGGCCTTGTAAAGAAAAGCGGATCCTAACTTACTTTTGTGTATTCCGGGTCATTCGCATTCGAGAACTTGAAAGAAAGACGTGTTTTTCAAAGCCGTTACGTTAAAATCACACTGTAAAATATATACTGTTCCATTATTTGATCGCCCATTTTCAATACTTTTTATATGAGAATTGGAAGAAGATGAGCTTCTCATTCAAAATTCAGAGAGAACCTTTCGCCCGAGATAGAGATAACGCTACACGTTACTCAATCGAGGCTTCACCATTTTTCGTTGAAATCTCTCCAGTTGCTAACGCGAATTTTTATGAAAAGGAATTCACTGCAAGACCGAAACCTCCTGATTCTCGAGACGACTAACTTACACGCAAATGTGGTAGGTACCAGCCGAGTATCCGTGAAAGGACCCCGCGGGTGATCATTAATATTGCATAGGACAGACGGTATAATTAGTAACGAATGTACATCATAATTAATGGAACGATATCGGGCTGAATCGTACTCATAATTGATCGATATCTGCCGGCCGGCGAAAACACAAACCCGTACGTACAAACGGCCGCGCGACCCGAAGTCATTAATCTATCCCGGTATCAAGATGACCCGGTAGCCGACCTGTTCGATCGGCTCTAGCTTGAATTAACATCTCCCGCTTCTTCCGAGCGGCTCGTCTAGGTTCGCGGAACGGTCCGGCCCGGAACACAAGATACAAATGTAGATCCGATACGGAGGAACGATTTTTCGTCGGCGACGCGACGTGTCGTCGTTCGTTTTCTACCATTTTCTATCGCATTCGTTTGAAGTCGTTAAGCAATGTCCACCAGTCGTCGACGACCGCTACGTACAAAACGATGTACGAATTCTTATAAATTTACTCGCAACGACCAACGAGTCACCATGAAAACGTGAACGATTCATGACCGATTCGCTGGTCGCTGCGACAGATGCGGTGTTTTGAATCAAATGCGATTGTTCACATGATGGATAACATTGTGGCTGACCAGAGAAATGAAAGTAAATTTTGTGTATCAAAGTTTGGTTGCCCATTGTTCGATCACTAGGCGATCAAGACGCTGGCGATCAGTCGGGATCCGCATCGATGCATAATAGTCCTTTATTATTTGATTACTTATTCAGGTTGTCCAAGTGAAATTGTAGTGATACGGTGCAAAAATATTGCAGAAAGTTACAACGCTGATAAAAAGTCCTTTCTCTATCATACGGTAGGACAAAGACGCCTATCCGTCGATCGAGCGCGATCGAACGTCCAAACAAGCGGGCTCCAGGTCTGAGTCCAGTCCCACCTACAGTTCTCGGAACTGCCCACGATCGCCGGCTATCAACGCACGCTGCCATTTTTCCTGTTAGCATCGTAATTAGTCACCGCGGTACGCTCGAAAGATAACACAGGCCCGGGATCATGAACGAGTCGTCGGAGTATGTCGCCCGTGATGTTGCAATCCTGCTTGTCTATAGATCAACGGACATACACTTTGCGGTCTGAGTGTGCTGCGATTCGAAATGCGGTTCTAGTTACATCGATTTCCGCCGGTCGCCGAGCGATAGTTGGTCCGTGGGAAATTTGAAATGCAGTCGAGTGGCATTCTGTCATGCAGTCGGAGCGGTATAATTAGATCAATGGTTCGGTAGCTGTTACACTGCAACATGAATTTCATAGGTTTCGGAGTCTGAGGAAGGAAGTCCGTAGAAGACCGATGTAACGAACGAGTCTACTAGATTACAAAATTGCAAATACTCGTCGCTGCAAGGACGCGCAACCTCTATTCATCCAATAAATGTCAGTTTATCTCCATTCCAATAATAAGATTAACACGCTGAAAGATTTAGAGATCCTAGTTAAAGACGAATCATCATCCTCATCCAATTATGTCCCACATTTCGAGCAGTCAATTTGTGACTCTAAACGTGTCTCGTGAATCCGAGTATAAAATAGACGGAATGAGTCTATACACTCCTAAAATAAAGACACACGACTGAAGTCCTGCTTGCATCCTCAGTCGAAGCTGGACTTTCTCCCGAGGTACTCGAGAATCCACGTTAGGAGATCGGAGCGAGAGCCACTGGCGCTTAAGAGATTCGCGTTGCATCCTCGAAGACAGTTATTAACGATCGCCGGCACAAACGTCATCTTTATCTTCACCGGTAACATCGTTATCGCAATATGCCGGGATAATTCCATCGAGCGTCGGTCGGCCGGCAGGCATCCGGCGCCTCCCGAGCGGTGAACGGCTCTGCCAGAATCCGCTTGAACCTGTTTGTCCCTGGGCTTTGTCAGTCGATTGTTCTACTTTCGCTCCCTCCCCTTTCTTCAATCAAGGTCCGAGGCTCGAGCTGATACGCCGAGTCATAGGAGCATTCAGCGACATTTAGTAAATGGCTGATGCCACGTGAACGACCCGGCTCTTCCGTCGCGGCCGTCCCGGGGAAGCGAGAGAGAAGTCAGAAGAGAACTGTCAGGCCATCGTTTGCGGCAGGATTACGCAGTAGTTGACATTATACCGGGGCCGAAAGCTAACCCCCTTCTGTTGCTTTGTCGCGCGCAATCAGATTCGCCCCCTCTCTGTCCCGGGCACCGCCGCGGAGAGAAATTCCATTCCGAGCGACAGATTCGGGAGATTAGCTCCATTGACCAACAATGCCACATTGTTCAGCCTGTATTCCCGCATTGGTTTAGAACGCCAACTTCCGTTGCTGAACAAGCTCCGCTCGACTTATCCGACGATCAACTTCGGACAATCGAAATTGTGGCAAGGACTGATCAGTCCTTTAGGCCGGCGACGCGAGTTCGACTGTGATTAGACGATGCGGTTTTTGGGCTAGGCTATGTTAATGCGATGCGATGTACTTGGTAATTAAATTTCCTTCGTTCATTCCTGTAATCATTTATAGAAGAAAAGACACCTGGCGATGCACGGTGAGTCATTGCGAGGAAGTATGTTTAAGTTTACAACAGACTCCAAGATGGAAGGGAACGATTATCTCTCCAATCTAAGAATCCGGCAAAAAAGGGATGAGTATCATTTTAGAGTGAAAGAAAAAAATATAAGAAAACTCCGCTGCCGTCGGGATTTGTATCAAAATAGTTGCTAATAGAAAACTAATCGGAAAGAAATCAGAGTCTGTGTTCCCAGTCCGCAGGGATGACTGGCAGATCGCCGCGCGAATCTTCGATACCCGAAGGCGGCTTGTCAAAGGATGACCAAGATAATCCTGTTTTCTCGACGGATCCATGGATCTAGGGCTGCGCGACGGGCCCGACAAGCAGCGGATAATTCAACGGTTCGCCTCTGATTGGCCATTGTGTACCCGAATCGAATTAACCTTCGCTCCTGTCATTAAAACGCGCCGCGCAAGGTCATTTCCTTCGGGACCCTTGAACTCCGACGACAAAAGAGATCGACCGGGATGAAGGATGAAGGTTGTCTTCGGGACCAAACCTTGTGGACCATCCTTCGTCCGACTCGAAGCTTATTGACAGTCCAGGGATTCCTTCGCGAATATCTTTTTCTAGACGCGATCGAGGAATCGCGATCGATATCTCGTAGAATTTTCTCCTTCGCGAACAGGGACACGAATACAACAATAAATTATAATACAGTCGAATATAATAATTCTACTATATTAATATATTATTAAACCACTGAAATAAAGTCACTTATAATAAACAACTGCATATACTTTTAAAGAATAGTCATTCTCATTTAAAACTCATTTAACCCCTTGTAAAGATTTCAAACAGAATTTAACAAACATACATACTATTCAATTCGTTTGAATGCAAATTACATATTATTCCTGTTATCAAGGATTATACCTTCGAGCACACGTTGGCATAGAATAAGACTGGAATTTTCTCGTGTTTTCGATAAATTATTAATAACAAAGTAATTCGATCGGTCACAGTTCAGAAAGAAATCATAGGGCAAGGGGTTAATCAATATCTATCGTTAGATTTGTTAAAATTTGAATATCCGTAAGGAATTGAAATAAAATTCCAAATTCTTGTATCATTATCGCCATTTCTATATATTTTTGCAGCAACCACAATTTCTTATCCTATGTTCCTGGTTGATCTCGAAGATCGTAAGGCGATCTCTTCGTTTCCATTAGCAACCCTGCCGCCCATGCGTCTCCGCAGCGAAACCCGAGAAATGGTCAAACTCACGAGGCGAGTCTCGAGCATCTTCGATACGCCGGTCGTTATATCGAACATGACTCATCCGAGGAATTCAGGGCACGCGATTATCGCAACACAGGGGATGGCGCGATTCGAAGTTGCTCTTTTCATATCGGATTCCTTTGGCAACGAAGTTCCGGAGGGAAACGGTCCGGGTTCGTTTTTCACGTCCGACCCGATTGAAAAGTTCTCCTGGCCGTTTTCACCGGGAAAGTTTGGTTTTATCGCGTCCATGTCACCGCGCATTATCAAGTTAAAGTGGAAAGAATCGTGGACACCCGCGCGCTGCAAATGTAACAGTATGTTCTCTTATCGCTGATGACGCTGGAGAACCTGTTCGAAATTGTCCGTTTCTATTGAACGACGATTAAGTATGAAATTGTCACTAAAGTAACGGATTGTCGGTGAATACATTTCTCTTTAGCCTTGCAGGTTTACTCGTTAACTGTTTGAGTGCCAAGCCTATCGGTTCGTAGAATCAAATGAACTTTATTTATTTGTCTTCCTTTTAATTATTCATTTTTATTTTTGTTATTAGCTGCTTAGAAATGGAATAACGGAACGATCGCGCTATTTACAGTCTTTTCACGTAAAAATAGAGAAGTTTAATTCAGTTTCTGAACTCAAACGAAAGAAACTTCTTGACCGGAATTTTGCAGAAACTCGTGGCACTCAAACGGTTAATAACTACGTGACCGATGGTATATCTCAAATTATTACGGTGAAGATATATTGAATTAATATTAAATTTATATGGGCAGATAATTTTTGCCTCTATAATTAATTTTAAATTTTAAACTAGTTTTTCAGAAGACGCAGGAAATATTGAAAAGCGTTTTGAAAAATTGTTGAAACGGTTGTTTGGAAAACTGTAGAACGTTTCAAATGCTAGGTGAAATATTATTTCAGCAAACAGAAGGCAAAAACTTAACGAAATCTGCTTTCACAGAAGCGCAGTGAAAAAGTGGCGTTCCAGCGAAGCGAAACTCGGGAATTTTTTCCGTCACGTTTCCGAAACGACGCGAGTGTTAGCGCTGCTACAAAGAAGAGGAGCGAGGAGGCAAAGCGCCGCTCCGCTTTTACGTTCCCATCAAATCAACTCAGAAATCTCCATGACAATGCCCGACGCTCGACTTTTGCAATCAGTCTTCGTCGTTGATGACTCGTGTTATCGAGTTTAGACCCTTTGTCAAGAAGAATTGTCGCGTGATCGCCCGCCAATCGACTTTGTTTCACTGGCAGTACAATTATCCTCTGAACAGGATTCAGCAGTAAATCGGATCTACCAACGAAGAACCAAAGGAATTATCATATTCATCCTCTTACACGATTAAATTAAATTCCATCACAAATTCCTGCAACCCTGCAGACTACCATAACTGAAATTTCACTATAATTCTAGTAACACCTTTCAGGGACTAACCACCGATCAATCCTCCACTTCGCTAAAACCCCAAAAGACACAAACACCGATCCTACATAAACCCCCAAATAAACCCAAACTCCCATCGCCACACCCTGCCAACAACACCAACAATCGCCAACAAACCTTCAAACTCCCACCCAACGATCAAAAACAAAAGGAATCACCGTTCCCTCCTACAAAAAAGCATCCCTCCGCGAACATCCGTATTTCACACTTCGTCGAAAAGAATAAAGACGAAGACAGTCGAGGGAGGAGAGGACCCATTACCAGGAAAACGGGAGGGACACGCCTTCTCGCCGGAAGAATTTCGCTTGACGAACCGTCGCGTCGCAGAAGAAGGGAGGCCGGTGCGCGGAGGACAACTCGGTAAACCGAAGTTCTCCGCGGGAATACCGAGTCAACAGTCGTCCAATATATATTCGACCCGGTGAACTTGCACGGGCTGACGTTAGGACTGGGTAAATAAACTCCAGTAAATAAAGCCGAGCTCCTAGTTGCCGGCCCCGCGAGCCGGGAGAAGTGCTCCTTCTTGGGTGCACGAGTGCCCTCGCCACCGCACAGTCTGCTTCACCCTCTTCAAGGCTCCCCAGCCCGACCGCCTAGATTTTATGGGGACCCCGTTAATGGCATGGGTGGAGGTAACTGTCCCACGGTCTTCGGAATCTCCGCCGTTCGACGGCGCCCACTTTTCCGCGGAGTTTTACCGCGCCTCCGATCCCGAACGAAAACATTTCGGGATCCTCGGGGTAGCTATACAGCTGGCGTTTCGGTTTTTGTCCCCCCTCCGGAACTGCATAAACTGATTACGGGCGGAGCCGAAGGCGTCGTTCGGTACCCGCGGCCTCAGTCGAGCGGCAATCGGTCCGAGAAACCGCAGCGATCTTACCCGCGCTCTGGGTTTTACGGTCCGGGGGGTGGGTACGCGCAGCCACTGATCCCGCTGATTGAAATTCGCGGAAACTCGATACCAGCGCGTCCTCCACGCGAATGGCCGGACATTTATTGCAGCTCCCTCCGCTCCATTCTATTCCGAGACGGCATTCGTTCCCAGGACGCGTCGTCGAGGCAGATAGCGCGGAGGGATGGTTCTCGGATATCGGGGCGGACGGATGATCAGGGGCTGATGCGTGAAGCTTGTACGGGAAATTCGGGATGATTAACGGGGAATGGAGTCGGAGGTCGGGATGTTGAATTATCTGCGGGCTTCTGGTACTGAGGGTCTGATGCGGAGGCTTGTTAGCACTGATGGGGTGGGTGATGATGAAATGTGGAAGAATTTCACGGAGGATCTCCGCGAGCAGATTGTTTTCGAAAGTTGTCGGTAAGGAACTAAGGGTGGTTTTGGTGAGGTTGTATTTCGTAAAAGGATTTTTCAATGATTGTTTAGGTGCTGAGTGTTGCGACGATGTCGGTGAATTTGATTACTTAGAAAAGGGATTAAAGAGGTGTCTTGTTTAACAGTGCCACGGAAATTTCGGTTATATTTTTCTTATGAGCTATGTGGATTTTTTAAATGAAATATTAAGTTATATTCAAGTTTTTGATAATGTTTATATGTTTTCGGTGCCATGTTACCCTTAAAAATATTTTCTTACAAAAATCGGCGTGTACCATACGTGGTACGCGTGGTACTAAACGCGAGAATGAAGATGAAGAATATTGTGTTTATTTTTGTACGAAGAAGAGAAGAGTTGAATAATATACGTAGTATAATTGTTTGAAATATTCATTGAAGATATGTTCCAGCAGATTAAGATTCAATCGAATACTTTCTACGAGATTTTGTAAATCTCCGCTAAGAAACAACGAGGAGCAAGAAAACCTACGGTGGAAGAATATCAACGCGCCAAAATGAAGAGAGTATTCTGTTCGAGCATCTTTCTAGTCCCTTTGTGGCAGGTTTTATGAGGATTCCCCTAATGTCGTTAAGAAGGCAGTAGCGTTTCTACCGCCTCTGGAAAAACCTCTTCAGCAGCGGATATACCGGCGTAACGTCTAGCCAGCGTACTTGAACAGGGAGAAGTATCTTCCAACATGTTTTCTGTTCGGATTTACGGTGGATAAGAAGACTTATATTCGCGGAAGATATTTATAACAAGCTCTCTATGGCTGCTCGTTGTTATCTCTCGCGAACTACTCTATCTCTAACTTCAACGTATCCCGCACTTCTTCTGCAATGTTAACCATAACAAGTATAACAGAAACAGAAAAGAATTTATCTATTATTTACACTATTATTTACATATTTCTCTACAGAGTATCGTCTATTGTCGTTATTAAAATACTTAAAAACAATTTCCAAAGACTTGTGTAAAGAAATATTGAAACATTTCAAGCGTATTACAACTCAATTTAGTGTTCCAATTATTCTAACTTCAGCTGTCCCGGGTACTGCAACGTGTACAGTAACAAAGCGGCGGAAGACAAGTCTACAAATGTAGCAAAACCAACTGGCAGCGAGCTGGAGAGCGAATAACGCGGCTCCGACATGCCGCGAAATAATCTTTCAAACCGGGTTGCGAACTCGACAGCTTGGGATGGAAAAGAGAGCCTCGGGTTCCAGCAACCTCGGAGAAAAAAGCAAGAAAAATCGAGTGCGCCGGCGAATAAAATGTCAGAGGACCATGGTGCCCGCGATGTGACGGCGCAACAAGCCCATTCGTTAGAACTTCGGAACTCCCGTGTGATCGACCGCGGGGACAACGGACGCTGGCCATATGAAAATTCATAAATCGGTCAACAGCCGTCGCCCCGGAAGCTGCCGAGCGTCGCGTCCTTCTTCAAATTCTCGTTAAAAAGTTAAAGTGGACCGCCGAGAGGAATTGATAAGTTGTCACGCGGAACGCCGCGCAGGAACAACCGAACTCTATAACAATCATTCGAATTTTCTTCTTCGTTCTTGCCGAAACTTCTACTGAGTATCTGTTCTTCAGTGTTCTTCGCTCTTTCGTTTATTTGTTTCCTGTTGCGGCTTCTCCGTAGTTAAATGTACGGAAAACAGTTGCAGGACAGTCGTCAGAAGTTAAATAAGAATGAAGAAATGTAATTTCGAACGATCAATTGATTGTTTTCGGTGATATGGAGTAAAGAAATGAAGAAGCTCTTTTTCATTCACGAAACTGTGCATCATAGTATCAACATAAACATAATGAAACTGCAGGAATATATTTTGGCAGATACGCGTTACGAAAAAATGTAATATTACCATCTTTTACACAGACTAAACTGACACACCATACGTCATATTTTTCTAGCATAAAGAAATTAAGAGCGATCGCGTAAAAAGCATCGCGTTATTAAAATTTTTCCGAGGGTGGTCTGAATTTTTACATCTCCCACTGACCTGACGTATTTACGAAGCCGAACGGCGATTACAGAATCTAATGAACATTGCCGAACCATTAGAAATACAAACATCCCGATAAAAATATTCTCCTCCGTTGATCTCTAAGTATAAGAGCATGGTAATCTTCACACCGATTATTTCAATATCCCGATATCGATCGCAAATCGGGATACCACCCAAAACGTCAACGACACCGGCATCAATTAATCGTCGCCATTAAAAGTTCGAAACGCGGCCCGAAATAATTTCCGTCCCGATGCGAACGCCCGTCTAATTGCCGAATCTTAGCTCCGTGCCAATTAAAAGCGGCTGCCTGCCCGTTTTATGCGCACAGCTTTGTAGAAACAGAAGCACCGTGAATCGTGGAGTGCCTTCGTTTTCGGTCGTCTTTTTCACATCGCTTTGCCGTGCTCCTCTTTTTTCCGGCCGACCCGTGCCGGGGGAAGCGAAAATGCGGCCCCGCGGCGTAAAACCAGGCGAAATTCCAGCGACCCGGAATTACCCGTCGATGCTCGTTACCAGCGAATTAAGAGTAATTTTTAGAGGTCACTCTTCGAAAAATCGTTTGTGCCGGCTGACCGAAACAGCGTGATCGGCGACACTCGCGTTCCCGTCGCGACGGGATCGCGGAAAATCGATTAACACTAGAACTACCGTACCAGTCAAAATGACTGGTTTCGATTTTTTTGTTTAGCAATTATCGATATCTTGGAAGCATTGAATATTCGGAATGATTTTGAAAATAAATAATTTTACTAGAGTACTATAATGAATGTCTGAAGAAACTGAAAATAATCTATTGCTACAATTTTTATAGGAATTGCATATTAATCGTATTAAAGGCTCGGTAGTTCTAGTGTTAACGCTTAAACAGACACAGACACGTACACTGTCATTGAGGATATCTATAACGCAATCCATTCGTGCTTCGCGTTTATTTTCTTAACGAACTGAAGTGATCTTTCATGAAATTCAACGTTAAAACTACCGAGCAATTAAACTGACTTTCTGAAATTTCTCCATGGAAACTCTAAGAGTGCATCTATCAGGACTTCAAGTAATTTACAATTTAATGATTTCCCAGAGAAACGTCTGTTATCTTTTTAATAATTACACAATCATTTTGTCTCGTCCGGTAGCTTTAGTGTTAATAGAGTATCTTTTGAAAGAGAGTTTCATAATTTAAATGACTAATATACTGTTACAGGAATTTACCAATAATTAAGGAAATTATCTTTTCAAGTTTTTCAAGAGTACAAAAAGATACATTCCAACAAATAGAATCACTTTTACTAACGATTAACCATAAGCAAAATGAATATTCCTACAGTTAAATTGTAGGATCGTTTCCTAAGTATCTACGCTTCAACGAACCAAAGGCAAAACAACGGAATATTATAAATTGTAGACGAACGTTTTCTCTCGTTTTACATGTCTCTCGTTTCGACTAGCATTTCCTCGTTGCAGGCACATGTTTACAACGTTCAAGAGTGGAAATGATTGTAACGGCGCGCTTATAGGACACGTGACGGTGTATTCTACAGGACGCGCGGTGGCTGACGGGGCTTCATTTCGATTAGACGAAATTGCCGGCGTATTCAGGACGTTACGAAATACATAGCCGCGGCACAGAAATAACACAGTTGCGTGAAATAACATAGTCGTCTGTAACAAACGATCTTCACCGTACATGCCCTACTCCGATAATTGAATATTGATCGGCGTTACTGACGTTAGTATTCCCGGGGATCTCGTATCGTGTTCACACTGATAGAATTACTTAAGCCGGCTACGCTTTGATCGAGCTGTGAATACATTCGAATGATTTAGTCATACTTCTCGTAGACCATACGCTGCCGGCGGGGGCGTATTACCTCCCTTGCAGTTCCGCAAATGAAACTATTCTCGAACTGGAGCGATCTTTAAATATAATATCAGCGTCTCCGCGCTGGAATTCTATGGAAAACAGTATTCACTCGCAGCTACCGCGACTTAATAATAATAACACACGTTAATTATCGGAGGAGGCATGCGCAAATAGAACCGCTAGGATTATAGTTAATGAAGGTATAATTAACGACGTCATTAGTAAGCATCTTCGTTTGCACGGCTTCTACGAGGATTCATTACTTTTTCACTTCTTGTTGTGAAATGTAATTCGAAAGTTACATTCGATTATTACATTTCTAAATAGATTAACAGATGAATATTATTCGTAAATTCAGATTAACCTACTTCCTCGACGAGACCACCGAATTTAGTGATTATACTGAAGGAACTACGATAACATTAAAGCCGTATATATAACGTTTATACCGATCGTTATCGAACGTACCCAAACATTCCACGAAAGTTCTTTTCGCAGTTCTTTTTCACGGAAAGGAATCGCGTGTCGTGAAGGATTTGTGCTTTTATAGACGCCCCGTACATTTCCGGTGTATGCATATTATTATTTTTGGCACGGAAACGGCGCGTCGGCAACGGTACAATCTCCTTCGCCGGGAATTCGTGAGATCGAGGTACGGGCGGAGGGAGGAACGCGCGAAAACGAAGACGCGCCGTTTTATTTTTACACAGTCGAAAGACAAAGACGCGAAACTCACGGGAAACTTCTCGGATCGACGGCTCGAGTTTTCAACTGTATCGAACGCAGGAAGTTGCTTTCCTGCGGTTCGTACACCAGTTTTCTGGTATCGTCGCGATGCCCCCGGCGTGATCCTGTCAACAAAATATTCCGCGACCGAAAGAAAGATCTCTTCTGCCTTTCATTCGAGAGTGTTCCCGCGAAACGCAAACGTAACTCATTCGTTTTGAATTCGAACTAAACTTTCGGACCGATGAATCCAATATTATCACCGCAAATAACACGTTGACCGCCACGAGAATTTAGAGCGTTTCGTATAAAGTTACTTATCGTATTCTAACAGAGGCAAATGGTATTTGAATTAGCTACTAATGCTTTGGTATCATAGTTGCTAAGTTATACTATTATTTAGTTACTCGTGTTACTAAGCATTTGAATTCGACATCAGTTTCCTTGCAACTGTTTTTAAGTAATTCCCGGTCATCGATGACCACCGTGGCGGGCAACGTGTTAATTCAACCAATCAGCAGCACATATCAATCTACATTAAGTACGCTCTATTGAGTGAACAATGATTTCACTAAAATCTTCCATTACTTCCGAAAGGATTCTATATTCATCAAAGCCTCCCCAGCTCGCGCTGACCACTCATTCGATAAAGGAGCGCTCAGCGTAAACACACAAATGAAATATAAAAAACAAAATCTACGAAACAAACAGCTAAGCAATCATGCTCCCAGACACGCTCAAGATGGATCCCCGGCAATCTGGCCGTGAAACGAATACGTTCCTCCGGAAGCCCTCTCAATTCGCCGGATCCGTCGATCGGGTGGTCCCGAACGAATCAATCCACCTGGAGGCGGCGAGGCTCCGTCGAAATTGTTTCCCGGATAGGCGCTTTATCCTCTTAATCCAATTAAAAAGCGTCGGTCGGAGCCGCGAGGAGTCGTGTCGAGGCGAAAAGGAAACGGTCGGACGAAAGGAGGAAAAAAAAAAGAATGAGGGGAGACGGGAAAAGGAGGACCCGACGATTTTCCGGTCCCACGTCTTCTTCCGGTTCCACGGATTCTTCGGTTCACGATCGAAGTAATTACTGCGCCTGGAAACGTACGGACCACATAAATTGGCCAGAATCGAATTGGATCCGGAGGAACGTGTAACGTCGGCTCCTTTCCGTCGCGCGGATCGACGGCCGCAGTTCGATCGGCTGGGGAACGGAAGCGTTGCTTCACGCGGCGGCACGGAGGGAAAAAAGGACGGAGGATGGGCGGAATCGATCGACGTGTCGGTGCAGGTGAATCGGACACGCTGTTGATTCACCTTTCCCCGTTCGTTTCGACGTGGCTCAAGGAATGTGAACCGTGCGCGCCCGTTCGATTCGATTGCCCCCGCTGCACGGGAATTTGTACAGAGGCCGATTCCGGGCGAATTGATTCATAAGTGCCCGGCGTACTGGTCATTTTATGTCTCCGATTTTCTTAGTCTTCCCTCGGGCTGCTTGGGAACCGGTCGTAATCGTCGAGTATGAACGGGGTTTGAATGGAATTCGTCAGTGCCAATTGGACTGCGGGCTTTTTAGTATAGTTATCCTCTAAGATACGGTTACCTTCTAAAACATCGAGAGATTTGGAGGATATTTGAATGAGATTCGCGCGTTTCGCAGGATATAATAAAACGAATAACGAAGAAAACATGGTTCGATTGATATAAAATAGAATATATCTATTATTCTGTGCATTGAGTTGAATTTCGATATACTATAAGAGCCAGGCTGAAGCTATGAAGCTTTCAGCTAATCAATTTTCGAGGGTCCGAGCCATTCGCCGCGTCGCGGCGATTGGACAGAGCAACGTTCTGTTTCGTCACTTAATCAAAGGCACTAAATTCGTTCGCTACGAGAGCCGTACCGGAAGGACTCCCACGTCCCGACGCGGCCGGCGTTTAAGCACGGGCGCAAGGGTTCAAGTAAGTAGCGCGGGCAACGGGATGCGCGTTTTAATTCGGTTTCCGGGGAACACGTTAATTAATTTCGATCTATTTCCCGGCGGGGCGCGTTTCGCCATGCAGTTTTCACGATTGAGAGGATTCGGGCCGGTTACCGAGGACGCTCAAAGGTCGAAATGAACAGCGGCCAAACGTTCCGTAACATTTATTGCAACGAGTTCCGCCGTTCATTTTGTTCGGCGGGCGGCCCACCCGTGACTCCGAAATTAAAGCTTTGGAAGAAATTTAATTTCGACGATCCGTCCGCGGAACTATCGCGGCGGATCGTTCGCAAACACAATTCCACCCCTTCGCCTTGCCCCCCTGTTCTCACCTTTACGGCGTAACCGATCCTCCGCGCGAAAGGATGACTGGTGATTATAGTCATGTGTTTCTCACTGATTTTGATAGTTACGAAGTGTGATACCGAGGCCATTATTTCGAACAACTGTACGCATCATCACAGATTGGCCTTAATTTTCGAGATATACGTAAAAATATGTGTAACCTATTTAATGCTATGCGTTCTTCAGAGGTTTGTGATAGATTCAAATTAACTCGAAGATAGGTTTGACTTTTATTCAAGTTTGACAATAAAGATGGTAGTTATCGAATTCATATAATTCTGACTTCTCAACGATGATCAAAGTTAATGCGTGTTAAAAGTTGTTCAGAATGACAACCTCGGCAAGATATTTTTATTGTCACCGAAATTAACGATGAATCGCTAATGGAAATAATCGCGGACTAACTTTTGATCGCGACATCAGCGAACTAAATAGCCAGAAGCCGAGGAGAAGCCGGGAACAGAAACGCTATGTGCTGGCTGGGTCGATCGACAGATGCGCGGACGAGCGGAACAGCGAAGGGAAAGGAAAATGGATTGATTTGTTGACTGCCGATCGAACGCTCCAGTCCGATCTCATGTCGTACATCCGTTTCGCACTGGTAAACGCAACACCACCAGTCCACGCAGAAAGCGAAGTGGTTCTATTAACGTCTAGAAGCCTTAGATCCTCTTTATTACAGTGAATCCAATTACCCAAGAGTTTATACCATTAAACAATTGCTAGAGTTTAACAAAAATTTCATTCATTCCACGAAAGACGAACAGAAAAATAGAACAAGGAAAATAGAAAGAAAATAATCCATCATTAAGAATTTCCAACTAAAACTTTCACCCATACCACGAAAAGTTTCAATCTACTGACACGTTGACTGTCACGAAAACACCAGAGTTTTATAAATCACTCAATCTTTCTGTAGTAAAGATAAAGATAAAGAATTATTGTTAAGAATCACACTTCTTCCGAAACACTATTATCTAGTTATCTACTCACACTCTTATTAGACATCTTACAAGTAATAATAATTATTTTCTCATTTAGAAGCCCCGATCATGGACGACCGCCGTGTCGACCATGATAAACATTCCCAAGCTACCAAGCAGAATAAAACAAACTCCGCATCTCAGATCAACGCGAGAATAAACCCACTAGCAGCCCAGGTCAACGCCGACCACAAAACACTGATCGAGCCCCAATAATCCCGCAAAAAGCAGCGATATCAAGGAAAATAGTGTTCCCGTCACCATGTCCGCTACTTCGAAAAACAGGCCGATATCCCCATTGCTTTTTTCGCCGCGTAACACATATACTGTACAAGGATCCCCGTCGCAATGTCTCATCGGGCCGGCCGGCCCGTAACTTTTTCCCCGGGACAAAGGGAGTTCCACCTAGCGCGTAAACTTGGTGCGCGCGCAAAAAACGCGAACGAGTCATTCAGGTGGGGCCCCGGGTCTTCCGAGGGTGCAGCGATTCCTTGCCCGGACACGGCCCCGACGGCCAGGGGCGGGGAGGCAGGGTTACAAAGCGCCAACCCGGGCAAAAAAGCTCGAACGCCTTCCGAGATTCGACTCAATTAAGCGGGGGAGACCGGGGCTGTCTTGACAAAGTACGACATCATTGTTCCTTTATGGGCGGCCCTAAATAAGCTGGTCCGCCGGCATATTGAGCAGCGGGGCCTGGGACGGATGAAGAGGACGGCCGCGCGCGGAGTAAAAACGAGCGAGCCCGCGAGGTTCCGTGGCCGAAACGCTGGGACGAGAGCGGACGGGGGAGAAAAGGGGACGGGGGGCGAGCACGATCGACGCACGATGGAACGACAGTGACTGTCGCGATCGGCAAAGAAGCGAACGAAGAAACCACGAAAGAAAGAACACGAGGGGGGAACATCTTGTCAGTCACTCAGCGGGAGCGTCAGACCACGGGCCGGCGGCCCGCGAAATCCTCCCTTCTCCGCGATACTTTTTTCTCGTTTCATCGGACCCGGAAACTCGACGAGGGGGCGGGCGGGATGCGGCTCGATTGGGCTCATCGCGACAGGATATTCCGATCGCGGGTAACGAATGCTCGGCCAAGCGTCGGAAGCCTAAACGGCTATCTGTCAGTGGTGACTTTTGACAAAACGAACGAGCCGGCTCGGATTAAGCTGTTCGCTTGGGAACCTCGTGCGTGCGGGCAATTCGATAAGAGAGATAGAGTTTTGAATTGAAATTGGAACCGGGAGAGTTTGGAATGCTCCGATTGGAGGCATGGTTTATCGAATGAGGAATATCGTTGGGGGGAAAGGTTGCTTGGGCCGGTAGCTTGAGAGTTGAAGGATTGTTTGTCTATCGGAGATGGCTTTTTGTTTGTCGAGGTTGAAAGAAGCTGGAATAGGGTGTATCGTAGGAAAACCTACTGTCAATACTGTTCACGGAATACACACTTATTTCAAGAGTCCATCGAATCATCGAAACATAATTTCCGTTATTCGTTATCTACGCGCAATCCCATCAGCGTCTAGCCACTAGACTCTAGTGACTCGTAAACAGGCGATACGACTCGAAAACAAGGAAAAGGGAGGGCAACAGAAATATCCTCTCCACTTCTCCCCGCGTTTCTATTCTATAAACGAGACCAGATTTTTCCGCGGCCCATTCACAGAGAGAAATGATGTTCCCAGCGTTAGTTAACGTTCCGCGGATAATGCGGGCACGTTATATACCCGCCCCCGGGTGTTTTCATTCCGCAGCGAAAATGCGAATCATCTCGGGGTCGCGGGGGAATACGATCGGCGAGGTGCTTCAGCCGGAAACGCGTCGGCGGAAGGGGTGTGCGGCTGAAGGAGCGGAGAGGTTGGGCGTCCCGTTTAATTTTAAAGGCTCCCTGCCGGTCGAGCGGAGGGGGCAGCGGCAAAGAATAGGGAAAGACGGGGACAGTTGCATCTTTCAACGATTGCCGGAGCCGAATCATTCGCCTCGTTTCACCGGGGACAATCGCGTTTCAATCCTTTCAAGCTGGCCCCGGCGTCCCACGTTAAATCTCCTTTACGACGGCGAATAATTTCGCTCCGGCGCGCGGCGGCTTAATTACGGGCTGCCGGGGAATCCGACGTCGCCTGGAAAGCAACCGCGCGCGTTTTGTGCCGGTTTTTCCGATTGTCTCGATACAACGAGACACCGCCTGGCGACCGCGAGCCCGGCGAGCTTCGACGAGCCCTCTGTGAAAGCACTCGGCCGAGAGGCGAACGTTCAATGATGTCTGACTGGTTAATTCGTCCCTTTGCCGGAGGGAATATTTATCCGGTCGTCGAATCGATATTGTTTGCTGTGTACGAGTTTTGACGGGGTTATCGGCGATGTGGGTCACGCAATAGTGGGTCATCGTAAGGTCATCGTTGGTCTTCGGATAAACGTTTACGTAGGCTACATTGATTAGAGATAATTACAGGTTCTTAGTTTGAAGTAAATATTCATCTGGTGTGTCGTCGATGTTACTTGGTCTCTATGGGTTTCTTCGTTTCCGAGGGTTCTGGATAATTTCTATGTAACGTTTGTACGGTTCCATTTAATTAGGAATAATTGTGCATTCCTAAACCGGATGAAATGTAAGCGCGGTTTCATAAGGGGCGCGTGAATGGCAAGTATTTTAATTGAAATGCGTTTGCGCAGGTGGATAACGAGTGATGCGAGCACTGCGAATAATTTTGACGCTACTAGGATCGCGCTGGATATTACTCGAAAGGTGCTTCTCAAGCGGTCGTTACTTTTTTGTAAATTAGAAATTATTATCAGATGTCTGAATGCGTCAATCGCGTCCGACCGATCGGGCCGATTAAATCGCGCACGCTTCGATGCGAGTGTTCAACAACGACGAGCTCAATCTCACATTTTTAATTAGCGAGGCCTTTGTGCCACTTCTGTGAACAACTTTTTCCCCATTAAAGCGGAAATAATCAACGATCCAGCAGATACGAGCGAAAAAAAGAAGGATCGGCTTCAAAGGACCCAGATCTTTGAAGAATATAAATTTCGTGTAATTGAAAGGAAGAGGAGAGAAATGAAGCGGTTAAATACGTCTGGTTTAAATTGAGGCTCTGGCGAATGACAGTGGTTGTTATATTAAAGGCGAATGCTGGACTGATTACAGGGAACGATGAGTTTTTATGGTAATCAAAATAATTAAAGATCCTCGCGTCTTCTTTTTCTCCACGGTACATCCTCATTCTTTCCTGGCTCCAGTTTTTCTGTTCACCAGAAATATATGAGACCCTTTTGAATTCCTCGTTGCACTGTATTACGTGCAAGAGGAAGCAAAATGAAATTAATTATTATAAAAATCAACTTCTGAATATTGCGAAACAACGCAATGAAGTAATAAAATTAACGATGCAAGCATTTCGAATCATTATCCAACGAACTTTCCACCAAGTTGCTCTGTCACGAATCACAAAAGTCGGAAGTTGCAATAACGCTCCACACGCAATCGTTCGAAAGACAAACCCGTCGCAATGGCGAATTCATAATCGCAAAACTACAAACTTGTAATATGGATCACAGAATTCGCGTGCACGCGCTGCGACACAAAATCCAAGGGGTCGTAAATTTCAGCGAAATTATGCGGAGTTTAAAACATTAGCGCAAGCCAACAAATCCCCGTCTAATTCCCGTTCCCTACGGGATCGGTCTCCGCATAAAGAATCCGTGGTATATTCATTAACGCTATCTCCACCGACGCAGTCAAAACACATCCTCCGAAATTTTAACTTGAAATCAGTTTCTCAGTTTAATAATTTCCAACGTATTTTCGGATATTTCTTATAGTTCATTTTGTCATCGTTATTGGAGACGTCGAGAAGTTAATTCAGAGCATACGACTAAGCCTGGAAAATAATTTCAACACCTTGACTGCTACGATGGCGACCGGAGCTTCGAAATGACCTGAAAACAATTATAATCCATAAGATAACCGACGTCGAATAAAAATACTCAATAAAGTAAATAACTAGGTACTAGTGTAACGTAAGAATTGCGGTAGCAAATAATTAATAATTGTTCCTATTTATCTTTAATACAAAAGGGTAAGTGATACATAAAACTGTTGCTTCTCGTGGCAGTTAACCCATTAATGAAAAATTTCCAAAGGTTTCAACACCATCGGCAGAAATAGTGTTAAACAGATAACTCGTTCCAATTACGAATGAACAATGAGAACTAGAATGAAATAGAAAGGAGAGTCAGCGGACAGCCGACTCTAGTCTCTCCCGTGTGGGGTTAAACACTCCCCCGTGATACGCTGATAACATTTCTTCTATATGTTTAACTCCCCTGACGTTTCGCCGACGAAATATTGCCGCACTTACCGTAAAAGGGATCAACGCGTATTTCCAGCGCGCCGCTGGAAAACTGCCTCTCGGCTATGATTTATGTAAATACCGACACGTGGATATAGGGAATATAACGTTCGCGAGTCAGCCGCCGCACCGGTGGAAACGGGAACGAATAGATCTCGATTACACGGCGACAGAGTCCGAGAACTTAGAGCATGCGCCGAGCAATACGTATCACTTTGACTTTGAAGTGAATGGAATAAATATCTCCACTCGCGCGACGCGACGCGAGGCTATTCTACGTACGCGGACGCCACGCCACCGGCCCTTTCGGCCGCGCGGCGTGTTGCGATTTATTAAAATACACTTCGCGTGCCTACTGTTCCTGACACGTCCGATATGCAGCCATGTAAATTCTCGAGAACGCCGCTGCGCCGCGCGGGATGCACTACGAGACACGATCAATTTAAATATTTTTCAACGCCACAGTGCTGGGCTGAACATAGGGCTGCGCGATCATCGATTTCATTATAGAATCGCTTTATTCGTTGTTTTTTTGTAAAATTAAATTAGTATCGGATGGAATAGATTGTATAACTTGTATTTCTGTATTTAACGCGCTGACTGCCACGGTGGTCACCGGAGCTTCCAAATTGTTTGAAAACAATTACCAGAAAATTGATATTGGATCAACATATTTAGTAACACGAGAAGTTAGATAATAGTGTAATATGAACACTGTAATACCGAAACATTAATAATTATATTTAATACTATTTTCTTCTGTTATAAAGGGATGAACCTTACTATAACAAAACGCTCGAAATTCTCGTGACAGTCAACGTGTTAACGCTTAGCACTCCACATAGTTTTGTGATCAGCAACTCCTACCAATTTTGATAGTAGTCCTACTGAAAATTAACAATGTTATAACATTTCTTAGACCTTTAATTCCCTTCTCAGTACAAACTTTGTATATTTGGAAGATCTAATAATCTTAAGGTAGTTTACTTAAAATTCATTAAAATATTTAATATTATAACTGGTGCAATATCGGCGCCTGCAGAGTACAAAGGGTTGAACTGTATTCGATAAGAAACAACTGAGAGACTGAATGCTTGGAAATAATTGGAAAAGGGAATTTTGTTGTCATTAGAAATAATAGCATTTATATTTGAATATGTATCGTTAAACGTAAAAACATTCTTTCCCTGCAGTTTTAGAATAAATAACATTCCTCGACGGGAAATAACATTCACGTAGTTAGCATGCGGAAACGAAATGACCGTAGAAATTTAAAAACCAATTCAAGGAACCAAGTGGATCGTAGATAGGAAGAGCAGGCCGCTATCCGGTTCACAAACCCGAACCGGTCCAAACACGGAAATTATGATATCCCGTTGAAACAAATGGGGAGCAATTCGTCGGACGGGCAGCGGCGGCGCGGAAGAAAAATACGTGCTCGTAAAT